>NC_045620.1:138382514-138690079 GCF_009829155.1 Mustela erminea
CAACACACAGATGTCTGAGGCTCCCATTAAATTTCTAGAAGCAGAAGTAGGAACTCAGTTATGACATCTGGTATCAGGGTTGGGACCCATGTACGTTGGAAATGACAAAAGCAAGGCACAGGCTGGAGTCCAATCCAGGGGACAAAGGAAATTAGCTTTTTTTTCTTTCTTTTTTTTTTTTTTTTTAAGATTCTACCTGTTCCAAGGACAATGCAGGGTTTTGCACGTTATTAAACTTAATAATGTTTCTGTAATAAAACATCACTATTCTGATCATCAAGGTGGAGGAAATGGAAAAGAAGAGTAATTGTAAGGTTAAGTGTATATCTACATAGCTTCGAGCAGAATCTGACACATAATTGGTGTTAGACAATCGTGGAGGTGTTGTTTTTGCACTGTCCCCCGATTCTGTATCTCCATCAGTTTAGGCTGCTGGCTATGGACAAAGAAATCTCAGTGAAGAGAGCTCTATTTCCTTTATCTCTGCTTGAACATTGCTTGATTTTAACCTGAACACATCTCCCTCCTTTATTACATTACCCAAAACAGGAACAGCGAACACCTAGCAAAGTTCTGAGTTCTTCAAGAGCAGACTTCTCAGTCTTTCAAGTTACTTCAGATGAAATTTTGACAATTTATTTGATATTGTATAAACTGAGTATTTGGATATTTGATACATTTTTTGCCACAGCGTCACAAGGCACCTCCTGATTCCCGGACGGCCCACCTTCCAGCTCGTGAATCAACGCCACCTATGTCAGTTTCCTGATTGTTACAGAAGCATCCCTCGTGTTAGTCAGGATACTGGCTAAGATACTGTAGCAAAGAAATCCAAAAATACAGTAGCTTAAGTTCAGAGCTATAGGGCAACATCCTGGGAGCAGAGAGAGCTTGGCACAGCTTCTGTGTTCCTGCTCCTGCAGGAAAAGGGGTGACAGTTTAGGGAAGCCGTTTTTAAGGCGATGATCTAGAAACTGTACGCATGCCTTTCTCATCTCCACCCATAGACCAAAACCACCACCTGACTATACCTGTCTTTAAGGAGACTTAGAATTGTAGTCAGTAGCTGGGCAGCCACCAGCCAGTGGAAACAAGGGGTTCATTCTATGAAAAGGGAAAACATCAATAAGAAAAGTGGGGACAGTTTAAGTGTCTCCCAAGTAGACCTTTTTTTCTCTCTACTTGCCCAGGATTCTGCCATGGTATTTAGAATACTCCTTATAATTACTAACAATGTGTTACGTCTTCCCATTCTAGATTCCATGAGAGATTGGACTATATCTCTGTTTCTCACCACTTAGCAACTGACCTGCTAAGTGGACTTTAATCAGCTCTCAGAAGTTTGGGTTGAAACCATGCTGTTCAGCATAGTCCTAGTTCAGTAACTGCAGTGGATGTACATTAGTAACTGGGGGCATGGGAAGAGACTCTTAGCAAGCCACATGCGAAACACAGATTACTTTAACTGAAGATTTCTGATTCTTACGTACATTTATACTTAAATATATTTAATAACCAAGATGACTGATTTTCAATGTATGTCTTATAAGAGTTCACTGGTGGAGCTATTTTAGCACTTTGTCCTTGTGTTATAATGATCTGTTTTCCTGCCTTGCTTCCGGACCATGAGCCGCTGGAGGCAGGTGCTGAATGTCAGCCTGGGATTTGCAGCAAGTGGCAAAATTGATGAGATCTAGTAGGTGTTCACTAAGCATGTGCTGAAGGAATAACGGAACAGGTCATGAAATCAGCTAACCCTGATGAGTAAGAAGGTACCACACACAGATCCAGGGCAGGGGGCCAGATGTTCCTCAATTGTGTACATCCCCTTAAGCAGGTTGATTTCTTCTCCAGTGTACCTGATACATTTTTTTTTTTTTAAACAAGGCAATTTCTCATAGTTCGGTCACTTTCAATTCACCACATGCAAAATGGCCAAGAATGACAAAGCAGCATCTGTTGAGATGGGACCCTTCCCTTGTGCAACTGACCTCTTATATTATGTGGAATGTTACTGTATTTATAATTTACAGTTGTCAAGGTGTTGCCAGAGTAACAAGGTAAAAGGCAGAAGATCTCAAATAAGTTTCAAACAATGTGTGTATATATGTTTGTGTATTTATATACACATATGCATATAGAATGTCCATACATGTAACACATACAGCATATTATATAACTATAATTACATATTATACATAACTATATATGATATGTATTATATATTCACATGATATATTATATGCATTTATGTATTATCTGTATTAAATTAATGTATTTACATATTATATATAATATTTTAATACTATGACAATATAATATAATGCATTATACTTCGTATATATTTTATTATGCACTATTTATAGATCCTATATAAACATTACACACACACACACACACGCACATCTAAACTTGAGACATTGGTGTCTTAACCTGGTACTCAGGTTTTATCCTCCACATTTTGATTGCTCCCACCTTTCATAATGGGCCATGAGGACCACTGTTTCTCTTGGAAGTTGAAATGGCTCACAGGGCCTGGTGGTAAAACAAAGTTGGAGTAAAATTAGAAAGCGTTGTCCCGGCAGCCCAGCCTTCCTGTTGGAGTCAGAGTTTGAAAAAGTCCTTCCAGGAAGGGAAGGAAAGACCTGGTGGGTGCGTTGCAGGAGGTCAGAAACCCACGTGTGCATGCGAGCTGCCATCCACACACACACCTGCACACGCACGTGCACCAGCACAGACCGGAAAGGACTGAGGGCAGAGGTAGCCGAGTGGGAGCCCCACGAATGTTCTGGGGAAGCCCGAAGGGAGAGACAACGTGGCAGAAGAGGAACAGCATGTTCCTCTCCTCGCTGGGCTGGAAGCTGTCCAAGGGCGTCTCTTTCTGCAGGGTGCCTCACCGGGAGGTGACCCGTCGTGGGGCTGGGACAGCCCGGAGGCCATAGGGCAGGGCCAGAGTGTTCTCGTAGAGGTCAGGCAAGGACCCCCGTGCTGAGGAAAGGGCCACCTTGCCTTCAGATGTCAGGCGGTTTTACTTTGATTTCTTGAAGGCAGCGGGTGGTGTGGAAAGGATACGGAGCTGTGGCCGGCAGTGTGGCTTACGTTTCGTGGGATTTATTCTGCGACCTCAGGCAGAGCATGGGCTGTGCCTCAGCTTCCTTGTGTGTCAGGTGGCCTTCAGGAATACTGCTGTGGCCTGTTCTGTGGGGCTCCCTGAGGAAGCAAGGAAGAAGGAGGCAGGTTTTCAAACATTTATGTATTGTTAAACCAACAAACAAACACACACAACAACTCTGTGCTCTCCGACTCAGCGTGTGTTTCTCTGTGTGTTTCTGTCCCTTATATTTGGAGGCGTACGACGTGGGGGACGTCCCTTGGTCCCGCGTCTTTTTGGCGCAGGCCTTCTCGAATCTTGAGCAGAGGCAGAACTCAGCTCCGGGCTAGGACACACTGGACCACCTGTTGGAACGTCATGTGATCATCTCCAAGGAGGTCCCTCGAATTCCTTAAAAACACGCCTGCGACACAACTTTCCTGTGTCATTTCGGAAGTGGAATTGTTTCCGGAAAGGATTTCTAGACGGTCATGAGCATTGCCGTGTCACTCTCCATTATACTCGGAAGTTAGTGAATTCTGAGGACATTTACTTTTAATTTTTACTGCTTTAAGATGTGTGGCTCTTGCAATTAATCTTAGCAGAGCTTAAGACAAAATGATTTATTATCTTAATATTTAATAGGCTGAGCTGAATATTTGTTGAAAGTGTTTTTGGAATAGATAACTGAAAGAAGAGTATTGCTGTAAAAAGTTAGGGATCGTGCAGTGATTCCAAGGAAAAATATATATATGTGTGTTATATATATATTAAATATAAACATAATAACATAGATGTATTTTATATATAATATATAACATATATATTAAATATAAACATAATAACATAGTTATATTTTAAATTACTAAAGAGAAATTCTCCAACCTTTTTCTTTTACCCACACTTATCCTTCTGCTGCAATATAATAATTCTTCTTGGTACAACAAGATTTGGAAGTTTGAAGCCCACGCATGTTTTTCCACATTTGGGGGAACAATATATAACTTTCCTTATTTTTAACATCCCTGATGTGATTTTTATGAAACTATGTAAGTACTATTTCCTTAAAATAGTTGATGACAAGGGGATCTTGGTAGTATTTATTTGATCATTTACTGCTTTATTTTTGTTTCAACTACAAGAAACCCTCCTGGACCCTCCCTGTCAGGCACGGCCCCCCCTCCAGTGTTGTCCTTTCCAAAATTAAGTCACACGAATTTAATGAATTCTGTTTCCTGTCTAAGGAGAGCACGTCTTCCTATACCTCGGGCTACCTACAAAATGATAGCGTGGTCTTTTGGGTCAGTGTTTGGAAATATTAGGTGAAGTTTCTGAAAGTAACTTTCTGAATGAACTCCAGTCCCGCCACTAGGGAATCCACGTCAGGATTTGGCCGGCACCGGGCCCACCCAGAAGGAGGTTTGTCAGCACAAAGCCGGGTTCCAGGGTCCCCAGCTAGGTGTGGTGGGAGCCCAGCGGCCTGCTCTGCCCCTGGGGGCCTCAAGGAGGGAAGGAGGGAGCCCATACCTGTCACTGGCTGGGCAGGGAGGCAGCTTGTCAGCCCTGGGAGAATGTGTGAAGTGAAGTTTTTCAAAAACACTCATTTGAAGGCTTATAAAGTGTGTCCCACTCAGGACCCTCATGCTGCGATCTTTTTTTTTTTTTTCTTCTTTTTTTGAGAGGAGGGAGATCCGGTGTTTCCAGAACCTCTTTTCTCCTCCTCACAAACACAAGCACACAAACAGCCTTCTCAGAGTGCCTCTATCTGAGACAAGAGTTTTTGGTTTTGATGTTGGAATTTTAATGTCTTTGCTTTCCAGCGTTTGTCATTCCCCTAAGACTCTACTGCGTGAAAGCTGGAGATTTAGTGTGTGTGATTTTCTTTTTTTGCTTTGCATTTTAATTTTACCTGAATAACTCTTTCACAATTTTATGCAGAAAAACATTATTTTAACTTTTATTAACTATGCCCATTGCTGTGTTTAAAGTAGTCTCATGTCTTGTTAATGTTGAGAGAATGTACAAAGTTGCTACTCGTTACATTCGTATTAATCAGGTACAGAAATAGCAGTAAGATACAAAATCTGCCGATTCTGGACCCAAACCCTCTCCCTGACGCTTCCCCCTTCTCCTAGAGTTCATAAGAAACTGAAGACGCATCCTTAACCCTCAGCATATGAGAATCTAATAGACGTTAAAAGTAATCTTCTGGTTATAATGATCCTACATGGCAGAGAGCTCTAGGTTCAAATGTTCTCTGTGTGAATGCTTTCACTTGTGATCCTCAAAGAGTTCCTAACTTTTAGTTAAGGAAACATTGTTACAATCTGTATATCGATTGCTTTTCTTAGTATGATTAACTTCTTTTTTCTTTTCTATTTTAAAAGATTTTATTTATTTATTTGATAGAGAGAGCACAGCAGGGGGAGCAGCAGGGGAGGCAGTGGGGAGTGAGAAGCAGACTCCCCACCCAGCAGGGAGTCCTGTACAGGACTGGATCCCAGGACTCTGGGATCATGACCTGAGCCGAAAGCAGATGCTTAACCAACGGAGCCACCCAGATGGTCCCATATGATCAACTTCTTAATAAATCAGTATTAATTGAAATGCTTGACATTGAGTGCAACTTGGTAAACAGGTCTTCAGCCCCTGTGCTGGGTGTGATGATCCTAAGGTCTTCAGGGAGGAGGGGCTGTGGATGTAGTCACCATCATTAAGGAGTAGACTACTTGTTTCAACTCTGCCCCCGGACTTGAAACATTTTTTTTTTTAATTTTTTTATTTGGATGCAATGGAAGTGTTGGAGTCAAGTAAGAAAATAGTAATTTATATCCATGATCCCGTTCTAAATAGACTCTCTTCACAGCTCAGTCCAATCTGAGTAGGATGACACGTTGCTATCAGAGAGGGTATTTATAAAACTATGACCAAGACAAAAAGGAACCTCCAAGTGTGATGAAGCAATGGGTAATGAGAAGCAGAGGAAGGGCATGCTAGGGGTGCAGAATTCTTCACAGGGGGTTGGATTGCCTCGTTGCCTGCAACTAGAGGAAACGCACAAGGTATTAGGTTCTTCTTCGTTCCCTCGCCAGCACGTTTGCTGAGCACTTAAAGAGGCTGTTTTTTCTTCTTCTGTGACTCATCTTACCCACGGAAATGTTGTCCAAGCATGGCGTATGTAAACTTGAAGGAAAAGTGCCAAGTTCATGGGTTCAATTTTCGAATTTTGTTTAGAGGAAACTGAGACCCTGAGAAATAAGTGGGTCTTGAGGTTCACAAAGTAGATGATTGGCAAAACCAGCACTTTTGTCATTACACTTCTTCCCAGTAATCGGTACCTTGTCCTAATCAATGCTATCTTTATGTGTACACTCTCCTCTGGGGAACTTTTGTCCATAGGAATGTTTTGAGTTCACAGATGTTTCCCCTCGATTCTAGAATGTAAATGGATAAGAAGGTAGAGGGCTAGGTGAAAAAAGGGAGACTTTTATAAAAAAAGGAGCCCCTTGTCATCCTAATAATACGCACCCTTGAACTACTCTTCAGGAGACAATATGCTCCGGTTTTGTGGTTCTTTTGTAGAGATGGCAATGGTGGATTCCTAATGTTGTGATGATGGAACAGTATGTGCGTGTGTGTGGGGGGGTGAGTGTGAAGCTCTGTAGCTACTCTCTACAGTAGGAATCGGAGATAATTGCCACCATGTGGTGATCCTCACACCCTATTTCGTGGGACAGAACAAGAGTGGTGTCCAGCAGGAGGCTTGGAGACCCCATCTGGTTCTGGGCCGGCCAGTGAAGACAGGTCCTTGTGTCTCCATGACACGTGTAAACTCTCGAGAGACACAGAATGTTGCGTGAACTGGAACCACAGCCAACAGCACAGCTTGGTCACTTCTAAACATCGGAACAGGAATAATTTAGAAACCGTAGATCACATAGCCTCCGGCACAAGTCACACCCCTGGAGAGGCAACTTGGAGTTTAATACTAGGAAGATTTTTCTGGTATTTAGAATTTTATAAAAGTCAAGTGAGCTTCCTCGTGAAGCCAAGAATTTGGCATCCTTAAGGTTTGAAAGTCAAGAAAACTTGGATTCGAGGATGTGGTGGAAGAGCTTTCTGCCCTGGGTGGACGTCCCAGCAGACACCTTCTCTTACCACCCAGGAGTCAAGTTGTTCCCTGACCACACGCAGCAGAGGGAGCCTCCTGCCCCCGGGGCACAGGAGCACCCCTGCGGGGGGCCGGGACGGGGAGGAACCCACTGTGGTCTGCATATTCTCAAAGTAGCTTTACTCTGGGCCAGCAGGGAAGTCCTGCTCAGGAGCGTTCCCTCCGGCTCCTGGTGGCGAACGGCACAGCCCGCGCGGACCAGCAGGGCGTGTCTGACGCACCAGGATGAGTTCCAGCAGAGTCCTGTGCACAGAAAGGGAAAGGGAAGTTTCAAGATTTGTTTCCGCACATCAGTATTCCTCAGGTTCCTGCACGGGCAGACCCAGGACACCCCAGAGTCTTAGAATTCATCTGACTGAGCTCGGCACCGTGCGACGTCGGTCATAACACTGCCAACAGCCACAAGAAGGCACACTGTCAGCCCGCAGCCATGCCTGCTGGATTTTCCCCATCCCGGCTCTGAACCGTCGCTGCCCCCTGGGCGACCCGAGGCTGCGGGGTTAAGGGTACACCCTCGTCAGGGGCCCATGGGGTTGGTGATCTGACCAGATCCACGTGTTCCGGGAAAGGACCTTCTGCTCTGCCTCTCTGCCTATCTTGTCATCACATATTATATTTGTATTATAACAATACGGGATGGTATGCACTATTGTATCATGTTATTGGTGCATGTTCTAGTATAACAGTCTCTCTTATTTCACAAAATCATCTCTACTCCTGAAAGAAGGCAGAATGCCATGAAAACAAGCTAAGTGGTGTCTGTGCTGAAACTCTTGAGGCCACAGGAGCCCGAGTGAGTCCACCGACTCCTTGCCCAGGGATGCACACGCGTCCACTCACCCGTCGGTCATGACCAGTGATGGGCCAAGCCCAGGACTCCGTGTGAAGGGCTGTGGGGCGCACTGGAGGGGATGCGGCTTCAGAGGGACGTCATCCGGGGAGCCGGGCGTTGAGGCCTGAGGTCTCTCAGGGTCTCATGGGGAGACGGCATCCCCCACCCAAGTTTAAGCGGTCGGGGCTCCACGTCTTCATCAGGGACAGCCGGCCGGTCGTGGGAGGACCGCCGGCGTCTACTCAGTGGTTTGTTCTGGAACTGAACGACCTGCGTCGTCGTAACTTCAATGTCCACTCCCTGTGGATTTTCTGCTGCTTCTCCGCCTTCTCCCTTGTCCCCTTCATAGCTCTTCCTCCCTGGTTTGTTTGTTTTTTTTTTTTTTTTAAGATTTTATGTCTTAGAGGGGCTTTTAGGTTCAGAGCTGAATGAGGAGGAAGGTACAGAAATTTTGCACGGCCCCAGTCCCCGCTGTTGCGCACATGGATACCCTCCCCTCTGCCCTTGTCCCCACGGTGGGGGCAGTGGTCACAGATGCTGGCCCCACGCGGACACCCCGTGATGCCCCTTCCTTGGCCCAGGTGCATGCCCCGGTTCCCTCTCAGCGGGGCTCGTCCTGTGGGTGCCCACCGGCCCCCTCTGCCCCACACCGGCACACCCTCCCCCGCTCTCTCCCCTCCCCGTCTCCCCTGCACTCCCATCAGGCCCTGCCTCCGGCCCCACACCCTTCTGGGGGCCCCCGTGTCAGGAGCCTGAGAGCATGGAGCTTCCGCAGAGCATCTGTGCCCCGCGCTGAGCGCAGAAGCGCTTTCCGGAACCAGGGCTTTGATTCTCACGATTCCCGTCGTTGCGGGCGTGTGCTGTGCGAGTCTCACTCGTGGAACAGCCGGAGCCTCACGAGCCCCTCACACTCGGCAGCCTGTCCCTCCGCTGTCACGTCTCCAGGTGGCTCCGAGTGGGAGACACAGGCCAACAGAGAGGAAACGATTGTGAGGACAAACAGGCAGAGAGAAGAGAGGTCTGCTAGCACATTGTTAGTTCGTCCTGAATCTCAAGTCTTTGGTGAAGAGTGACGGGAAATGGACTCGGACGTCCGGGCACTGGGAGACCAGACTGGCAAGCAAGATGATCTCCCTAAAACCTCTCCGCGGACTCACGGGGCAGCTCACGGGGCAGGCTGCGTCTTTTCTCTTGGGATGCAGCGCCAGATTCCATGCAGCCTGGGATCCGGTTACTGTGACGTCTGTGACTTTAATTCAGCAGAGGCTTTAGTCCTTGATTGACAGGTCGGGGAGGGCTTTCCACCCCTGCCTAGATAGAGCCCTCTTTAGGCTGCTCCTTAAAGTGCCCGAAAACGCATCTTCCCCAAACAGCGTGTGAGCAGGTAGGGGCACGTCCTCAGACCTGGCTGAAGACGAAGAATGCAAGCTGGTCCTGGCAGACGGGTTTGCAGCTCGCCGGAGAAACAGAAGCATCGCGGCGGAGGGACAAGCATCAGAAGCCTCCCAAGTGTCAGGGAGGGACAATGGGTAGAGACGAAACAGGGCAGCAACCTCTGTGCCAGCCAAAGGAGCAGTGGCTTAAGGCACGCCCGCCCCGCAGGGTCCGCCGGCCTCAGGTGCAGCGGGCACCAGCAGCCCGTCCCCGGCTTTCTTAGGGCCAGATCTGTGAGGCTGTCGCGCCCCGAAGGCCCCACTGAAACACCGCAAAACCTTTAATAAGTGCTTCCCCTGTTTCTTCTACGCAGCTTCCCGCCTTCCTTCTCTTTCTTCATGAAGCCTACCCTGCACTCTGCACAAGCTGTGGGTTTAATTTCTTCAAAAACAGTTCCTCGGGGGGTATTTCCAAGGGATATAATAAAATTATAGATTTCTCTCAGTTCTTCAGTTTCCTCTTGAATTCCGCCCTGCCCCCTGTCTGCCCCATCACGCATGCGATTCCTTTTAAAAGGGAACATGGCACCGCATTTTCAGATACACGCTCTCTTTCTCAGCGTGCTCATTTTGAACACAGACTCCAGTAGGGAGGTGCAGGCCTTTTCTTCACACAAACTTCTTTGCTTTCAGCGGGTGGAGGCGGCGGGATGGGGGTGGGGGGCGTAAAATGAAACCTGTCCAAAGCAGAGCAGAAGCAAAGCTAGCTGACTTGGAAACACATTCCATGGGAAACGGCAGACGGGGGCCCTTGCCCTCTCTCAAATCCTGGCCTCAGGGTTTCTTAGAATTCAGTTGATTGTTTCCTTGGAGAGGAGGAGCCCTGCACATTCCTCCTGAAGCTTTTGGACTCTCCCTTTTAATCCGTTCTCAAATGGCACAAGTCACAAAGCCTCCCTGGTCTGCCTAGGAGGGAACCCCCGCCCCCAGGAAACCCCTCCCTGGCACAGTGGCTGGTGGCTCTGAGCACTGAGGATGAAAGGGCCTTCCATTTCACAGGACACTTGGATTCCAAGCGCAGGGTTCTCTTGGTGAGCGATGTGCCCTGATCTCATGTTTGCAAGATACAGTCTTTTAGGGAGAAATATACCATTTCAATGAGCTTATTTAAATGTTGGTTTAAGCTTCTCCAAATGGTAAAGTCAAGGCAGACTTTTTCTCCCTCCTGCAGAGGACAGGGACCCATCAGAATCTTTTCCTAAAGTGAAGTGCAAAATGTGGGTTGTAGATTCACAAAGAAATTCTGTGGATTTTTGTTTTGTTTTGTTTTGTCCCCCCAAGGATATAAAATCAGGATAGATCCAACAGGAAACCTATAATCATGTTGTCATTTCTGGGCTGAAGGGTACAGTTTCCATGCTGTTTTACTGTCTACACCAGCAATATCTTATATCCTCTCTGGGCCTTGGTTTTATCACCTATAAAATAGCCTAGACGGGGTAAAATCTAAGCTCCTACATAATTTCACGGTCTGCAAGTGGAAACTAGACTTCTAAAACAATACTAAGCCGCTCCCCCGCCGGAACACAGCGATGACGGGCCACACTCGCACACGCCCCGTGCGCAGGAGGAACCTGCTCTCCCGCCCGGACCCTCGCGGGCCCAAGGTGCTCTCTCCGCGGTGCACGTCCAGGTCCAGGACGCGCGCTCTCCGCCGTCTCTCCCTCACGGTGCCTCAAAGCCCACCGCCGGCTGCCCCGCCACTCTGCCCTTTGGCAGATGGGGGGGGCTCTGTGACCGGTGCCATCTGGGAGGGCCTGGCAGGGGGAGGTCCGAACGTCAGGGACCGGAGAGGCGTCCTCCTGCCCAAGGAGACGCAGGTTTTCACACCGGTGAGCCACAAATTCCATTGACCTGCATCCCCACGAATAGTCGCCTGTAATTTTCATGCGGGAGACGGATGAGGCCAGAGTGCTGAGCCTTTCTGTTCGGTTCCGTCTTGGGATTCACCTGTGCCAAGGTAAGCGCGCGCATGGCGGCCGGTTGGAGAGGTGCAGGGCCCGCACGTGGGGGACCCCCTCCGCCCTTTGTTGTCCCTAACGCCCGAGCGGGCAAGGCCGCCTCGCGGCCACCAGGGGGCGCCGACCCCCGCCGAACGCGGCCGGCCTGGAGCCCGGACGGTCCGCAGCCCAGGGGCGCGCCCCGCCCCCCCCCCCCCCGGCCCCCACCGGCCCCCACCGGCCGCCCGCCGTGATGGAGCTGGTGTCAGGAGAGCAGCCTTTCTGCAGGATACAGTGCACTTTGCAAGCGCAACATTTTGATTTAAACGTGGTGACCTGTCCGCGCGGGACTGTTCACGGCGCTGAAGACAGTCATAGAGTCAGAGTCACCGAAATATCATCAGACGCTTCCCCCAGCTCCGCCGGTCGTCCCAAGTCTGGGACGTGGAGAAAACCTGGCTGAAGCAAAAAAAAGGCATCGATCTTGGACATTTCTTTTTAGCTCTTATTCTGGGGAAGTCCATCAGATTAGCACTTGCCGGTGGACAGTGCGTCATGACCCCGGCTTTTTCAGTCTTTTTCATGGTATCATTTGGCCACAACTAGGTAAGGGCACAAATTTAATGCCACTCTCAAGTCTTCAGATTCTAAATTTGGAATCATAAAAAACTGTGATTCTCCATAATTTTTATTTATGATAAGAGATTTCTATGATGCAAAGAAAAACGAATGATTTACATGGCCTATGGCCTGAGATAATCAGCACGTTTTGAGGTGAAATGGTTGAGAAAGGAGATGACTTTTGAAAGCAAATAAACGAGTGACGCGTCTCTTACAAGATTTGTCCCGAGTTTAAGAATGTCTATACACATATGTATGTATATTCAAACGTATACACATGTATATATGTGTCTACATATGTGTGTGTACATAGATAGATATCCCTCTCAGTAAATACTGTAAACAATGAAGATGAACATCTAGGCACTATCAGGAGAAGATCTAGTTTTTTACCCTAAAATACTAGTTTTTCCAGCGGAGATCTGCACCCTTCCCCACGCCCCTACAAAGTCTTAACCATGGTTCACATTTAAAAGAATTTGATAGAAAGCCTAAACTTTGGTTAATTGAGAAACCACACAGAGACTTCAGAAAGTCTAGATTTGGACATGTGGAAGTTTATTTATTTATTTCTTTATTTTAGTGTCCAATTGATATGAAATGAAGACATAAAAAGATAAAAAAATAAACATGATGAAACTTTTAAGTCGGTTTCCTATCATTCCTTTGTTCTCCAGTTTCTGTGACTCAGACATACTACCCCAACAGCCAGTCAATTGCCTGAGATACCTTTGTTTTTGCCTTTTTAGCCTGCTATGCACTTTCTCCCTCCTAAGTGTGTGCGTGTGTGTGTGTGTGTGTGTTTGTGTGTGTCCATATGGTGTGTATTGGGGAGAAGGTACAAGGAACAGATTGCATGGAGGAAAAAGAGGAAAAGAGGGATTTATTGTTGGTTCTGGCTTGAAACTTTTTTTTTTTTAATCTTTATTTTCCCAATAGAAAATAGGACGAGATATTTTGTAGTGTTTCTTCCAAAGCTCAAACCCTTTGGATCTGTGAAACTTCATGTCGTTGCACAATTGCACGACTTCTGTTCTATTCCTTTAGAGATATTGTAGGATGTTGTGCCAGTGATAGTCTAGCTTTGAGTGCATAGACGCCGCCCAGTCCGTTTTCTGTCCTATTCTGTGCGTCTGTGTATGTATCTAGCTGTAGTAACTACTACCTAGTTATCTGCTGAGCTACATGGTATCTCTCTATCTACCATTCCCCATTTATGGGTCCGTCTATCCGTCGCGGTATCTGAGTAGCATCTTCTTCCCCTTCCTTCTCCCGCCCCGCCCCTCCCCCCGCCGCCGTCTCCTCCTCCTGCCCTTCCTCCCCCTCTTCCTCCTTCTCCTCCTCGCCCCCTCTTCCTCCTCTTATCCTACTCCTTCCTCTTCTCCCTTATTACCATCATGATCTAGAAAATAACAAATGTTTTCCCCTTGATTCGTCTGTTCCATGGGAGATCCTAAGTTTTGATCATTCTTGTCGTCCACCAGCATACTTTCCCATATTTCCAAATACCATAAATGCATGTTAAAATCCAGCTTTTAGTCTGATCGGATTTTAAAAGAAAGCAGCACAGGCTGATGAATACAGCGCTTGATTTAGGATCTGGAAAGATGCTGGGGAACGTGGAAATGATTTACTGTGTGAACCTCCAAGAGTCTCTGGAGGCCTCAGATCTCCCAAACAGAATATAGTAACAGTCCTGGTCCCTCCGCACTGATGCGCACTGACCAAGACAGGCTCATTTCTTCAGGAGAGATTTGCTGTTAAAATAGAAGGCATGATTCTGGATCATTTTCATTATTTCCTTAAAAGGAATGTATCTTCAAAAAACATTTAAAATCAGATAAAATATGGCCCTAAAGATGAGTAGATCTTTTCAAATTATATCAGTGCTGTGCAGAACATCTCCTCGTGGGTGAAAGACGTTATAAAATCAGATGCTAAATGGTAACTTAATAATGTTGTCATTCTTCGGAATAGGATTTAGGTAACTCAAGCCATAGGACACATGGCATATATTAATACGGCTTTAAAACCCTTTCAGACTTAGTCTTGCCTTTAACATGAAGAAAACGAAGAAGAGGCGAAGCGGGAGGAGAAGAGGAAGCAGGTGAAGGAGACGCAGCTTCCTATAAATCCGGCCGCTTTCAAACCCGCACGGTGCCATACTGATGTCTTTCTCTCGAAGAGTGCTGAGACCACAGCAGAACACAGCCTCGTAAAATGACGTTGGCTAGTCTCTCCCTTGGGCTTAGTTTATTACAAAAATCAAACAAGTAAACAAACAAACAAATAAACAGATTATCCTGTTTCTTTGGGAACTTGGGCATTCAAGTAAGCCAATGATTTACTCCGTATGTATTAGATCCAAGGGCGAATGTCCGAGCCACTGATCACAAGGCTGTCTTGGTAGCAGGGTCCACAAGAACAGAAAGAATCCTAGAGGGATCATAAAAGCCAACTTAGGGTGTCAGTTTTTCTCGATTACTGCTCTTCATTTTCTAGTTCCTCTGGATTCTCCCCCATCATTTAACCAGGCAGCTGATTCTGAATTTTATTACATCAGAATAAATAGCAGAGATACTGGAAGACTTTTTGGGTGGATATTTGAAAGTTCCAGGACGTAGAGGATTTGGGGAAGAGGTGAACCGCAGAGAAAGGGATTTGCAGGCACAGAGGGAGACATTCTCTCATACACAGTCTGGATCCCTTCCCTAGGTTGGAGAGGCCTTACTGCACGAGTCTCACCTTGTAGGAAGCAGAGGCCGTTTCCTACTACAGTAGGAAAAAAGCAGAATAACCATTGTTCTTACTTCCCCTCAACCGTCAGCACGTGTCGGTAACATGACTTCTGCTTAGCGAATCTCCTGTTCCGATCTAGGATTTCTAATGCAGAGCAAGTGAGATGCAGGAATGTCCAGGGGAGGCTTGGCCAAGGCATGGGCAGCAGCAGACTATGGCGGGGGTAGTGATGCCCTCCCTGGTCCATGCCAGGCCCGGGCGCCTGCTTGTGCTTCTGGCTGTCTTCTCTCCTATCCGTCCTGCCCTCAGGACAGTCTGACTCTACAGGATTCCAAGCCATTCTGTAACCGAACCACTCTTTTTAGGCCCAGGTTAGCTGTTAATGTTGTGCCTTACAACTCAACACCGTGACGAAGACAGACACTAACAATAGGGTCTGTTAAAGAAGCACCTTCTGCTTCCATCCTGCCTACACCTGAAGACAGGGGCTGCCTGAGTCCGTCCTGGACATTTCCATAATCCATCAGTTTGCAACTCTTTCCATCTCAGAACCCCGTTGTGCCCTTAAGTATTATTTAGGACAGCAAAGAATGCTTTCTTATGCCATTTGTATTTATTTAAATGTTTTAGTAATTAAAACTAAGAAATCATAAAATATGTATTTACTTGCTTACCAATAACAATACAATTTCATGACATGTTAGCACCAATAACACATTTTTTTTTAAGGAATCAGTGAGGATAGTGTCAACTGTTTTCCCAAATCTCTTTATTGCCAGGCCAGACAGAAGAGAGCTGGATCCCCGTTTTTTCTCTGCACCAGCTTGTTCTTACTACTGACTGCGTTAACACGGGTCCACACAGAGATGAAGAATATTGTAACAGCCTTTTCCGATAAATGTGCATGTTCTCTTATGATAGGACATTGAAACTTGAACAGTGTTTGTTTCTTAAAGGTTAATGGCAGTGTGAATTCTGAGCCCAGACCACTGAAATCATTGCGTTGATCTATCCCATATTCTGAAGGGACTTTTCAGTCTGGCGTGAGTTTGCAACACCAGACATTCCTTATTATCCGGGTTCTCCACATGTCAACACACTTCATTATATAATAGTGAAAAAAACACATCTGTTCCATCACCACCCATCCCATTAGAAATATCTCTAAGTATCACAAAGCTATCATGTTAGCACGATGGATACAAGTTTTCCCTATTTCTGGTTTTTACTTGAAAATTCAGTGTTTTCGTTGGTGACAAATACAGCCGGTTGTTTTCCTGGCAGTGACAGGCTTACTCTGTCCATTCTCCGGAAGGGGTCTGCCGGAGACCAGGCCCGAGGGAGCGGGCTGTCTCTCAGTCTTCCCTCGGTGTGAAAAGGCGCCCCGTGAAGAAGACAGCTGACTCCGCTCCGCTTTGACAAGTTCAGATGCTTGACAAGTGCGTTCCTTGACGTGAGTGTGGCAAGAATCACACACCGGAGGCAACAGAGGGCTTTCTGCATGCTTGACACGTACAGCCCAGAAGAGCAAAGAGATGTGACCTGAGAGTTGAAATCTAATAATATTAACTACGTAGGCAGCTTCATCAAGGGTATTCTGAAGTGAAACTGGCACACGCGTGTGCACACTCACGACACACCCACTCAAGCATGCCTGTGCGCATGCACGCACACACACACGCTGCAGTGCAAGGGCAGGGCATAAAGAACACAGTGGCTACTAGAACATTCTGGTGCTGCTGCCTGGATTTATCCTCGGGCCGGTCACTTCACCTGCCACGGCTCAGCAACTTCGGTGCAAACCTCAGCAAGGTGGACAAAGCAAATCCCGTCTTAATTTTATCAAGAAAACCGTTTTGAGCTGACTGATGTCCTGCACCCCAGGGTCCACCGAAGACGGCTGGAAGCTGTGCCACACCTTCTTGTCTGTCCTTAAGCCTCAGACACCCCCTCGCTCCTCCTTCTCTGGCGGCCGGTTCCGCTGTCGACTCAGGAGCCGTCCGCGAGGACGCTGCACCCGCACCCTGCGCCCGCCACATCTCCCCCTACGTGAGCCTGTGCCCTACTCGCGTCCCAGCGGACGGACGGCCCGGCTTCCTGCCCGAGACCAGTCCCTCCTTCTGGGCCCGTCCTTGTCCACTCAAGTATGTCCCGGCGGCTCTTGCCCACCGTTGTCCCGCGCGGTCTGTCACTCCTCCTGTGCCGACTTCGTCCCGTCAGAACGCAGTCAGCAGGACAGCACCTGCCTTCAGCAAACCGTCTTCCTTTCTCTCACATTTGCCTCTGGAAGCCGCCGTCTGCCTGCGCCGCAAACCCTCCCACATTTAGTCTCACGCTCCGCTTCCCTCCTTGCCCCTCGTCCTTCGAAGCCACCAGGCAGGCTTTCTTCTCCACAGCTCCATCAAACCGATCCTGACAGGGTCACCGGGTCTCCACATCACCAAGGCCCAGAGTTCACGCTCAGGTCTCCGTTCACTTGACTCTAGCAGAAGAAGGGGGCGTAGTTAACACCTGCTCTCCTGCAAAACGGTTCAGTCCCTTTTGTTTGGGGAGGCAGGTAGCTTTCGGATTGAAGCACTTTTTACACAGCCTGTCGTCTGCGCCTGTTAGCTGCTGTGCTCATGGCTCGTTCGGTCTTCACTAGGACATGCACACTGCAAGTAGTGCAGTCGGCTACAGGGCACCGACTTGGGGAAGCTTGGGTTTTGTTCCTGATCCTACAAGCTGGATGATATTCGGTAATTCACTTGCCCTCTTACCCTGGGCTTCTCTCCTCCCGTTATGTTAAAAGTAAATATAACCATTGGCTAACTAACTAAATTAATAAGAAGAAGCAAAAAATAACAAAATACATCTTCCACTGCCAAGAAATGTACTATTTAATCTGATCGGCTAAAGGAGGAAAGAAATTCGTGACCCTAAGAAGCATTGCAAGCTACTGCTGCTCTACGGGCAAGCACACACGCACGCACACACGCACACACACACCCCACAGTAGACTACTAGGAACTGAGAATATGAAATGATTGGTGTATCAGGTAATCCAGCCCCTCCCCGTTACGACTCTGTAACAGCACCCACTGATTTCGCCAGTTAAGTCTTCTTCAGGCAGGTGCACAGAGTCACCGCAGGGCATGGCCGGAGTGGGACAGCGCTGCTGTGTGCGTGGAGATTTCTGGGTTTTTTTTCCGGCTTGACTCAGCAGCCAGTTTTCTGTTGGTTATTTTTGGAATCGGTGCCAACGCTGCTGAATGAGAGAACAAGGCTGTGGAGAGTGGTGTGTCTCCGCGATGGTTTCCTCTCACAGGATGGGAACCCTACGATGTTGCCGTGAAAATGCCTCCTCCTGCTCACCTACCAACTGTTACGTGAGTTCATGAGCTTTTTTGAGGAATACGGATCATTCCCAACTTTATGGCAGTTGATTTCATTAGATCGGCACTTGTTAGAAATTAGTTCCAGCGAAATTAATGTTTGGTTTTTCATCCAGGGTAGATAAGGGGAGAAAGATGTGGAGAACCACGATAGTTAGCATTCGCCAAAAACCCTGACACGCTCGGAGCCTGCTTGCTGTTGAGACGGGTCTTGAGCCTTCACGCACTTTGATGAGGCCACGGATTCTGTTTTTACTTTAGATGTAGGAAGTAGGAGGTTCATGGTCCTGGTGAGGCTTACGCAGTGAACTATTCAGCTGAAGGTCAAATCTTGGCCTTCCGAGTCCAGGCCCAATTTACGTTCTTTCTAAAAGGAGGGGGTGAGGTCAGAGGCCCTGGTGGTAGAACAGAAGTCAGCCTCCCTCCCTGGACACAGGCCTCTCCGCCCTCCCGGACCGCACGTCCCCACCGTTTGCGGGCAGGTCACAGCCTTGTTCCGAGGCCTTTGAGAACCGGCTCCTGGTAAAACAGAGGTCTGTGCTCCTACGTGCTGTTGTTAAAATGTCATCATGCTTTGTGAGCACGCACACGCAAACTCAGCCACGATCTTCTTTTTTTTTTTTTTTTCTTTCAGTGAACTATACCCAGAGCTTAGACTGCTATATTTAACTGTTTTTGAAAACATCCTTTTCAAAAAAAGTTCGACCAAGGTTTCTGTCCGTGTGTAAAGACTATATAAACTTTCACTCTTGTTTGTTCGTGTTATGAATGGTTTGCAATGGCATTCGGGGAGAAACACACACAGAAGCACATAGGTTCCAACTTCTGTCAAAAATGCAGAGTACTAGGGCAGCTGGGTTGCTCAGTGTGTTAAGCCTCTGCCTTTGGCTCAGTTTCGGCCTCTGACTTGGTCTCAGGGTCCTGGGATCGAGCCCCACGTCGGGCTCTCTGCTTGTGGGGGCTCCTGCTTCCCTCTCTCTCTGCCTGCCTCTCTGCCTGCTTGTGATCTCTCTCTCTGTCAAATAAATAAATAAAATTTTTCAAAAAAATTCACACTACCTCTCTACTTGCCACTTATCTTGGATTTATATGTAAGGCACCTTCCCTCTACGGTTCTTCTAGAGGTATAATGAAGCTATGTTTTATGTTCATGTTGAACTCCGTCTTTTAGATCACCATTGGGGCAACAATGCTCATATTCGCAGGTAATGAATGAATTTTAGTCAATAAGGGAAAATGTAACAAGTCAGATATTTTACAATAGAAAACTATACGTAAATAAGAAAATAAATATAATAGGGGCATCTGGGTGGTTCAGACAGTTAAGTGTCTGCCTTCGGCTCGCATCATGATCTCAGGGCCTGGGATCGAGCCCCACGTCGGGCTCCCTGCTCAGCGGGGAGTCTGCCTCCCTCCTCCGCTCGCCCCTCCCCCTGCTCCCTGTCTTTCAAATAAACAAATAAAATCTTTAAAAAAAATAAATACAATAGAAAATATAAACATTCATTTATATTTCACGTGTATTTATATTTTTGTAACTTTTTGAGATTTGTTTATTAACTTGTTAGAAAGACACTCTACCCAATATTGAGTATTGATAGAGATCATGATTTAGGCATGTCTGAGTTGAAACTTTCAAGAAAAAGATTTTTAGCTACACTGTATTTACCTTTATAAAATTAAAGTCTTTAACTCTTGAAGGTAGAACTTTATTTGAAATACTCATATTTTCACCAGACTGTTTTTTAAAAAATGTTTTGGTATACATCACTATTTTTTTTTTTTTCCAAATTGAATTGCTAATCACAGCACGGAGAGACGAGGAAAGGCTGTCCGGAAGGCAAACCGTGCCATCTAGGATGCAGAGTATCTCTCCGGTTCTGCTCGGGAGCCAGCGGAGGTGACCGTGTGAACTTCAGTGGGGGTCGGACAGGGAAACACATGGGGCTGTTAGCGTTGCTGGGCTGTTTGGTGCTGGTGAAAAATATGACAGAGTGGGTGGATTTGGTCAAGGATGAAATTGAATGCCTTGGGACTCATGATTCGCCCTCAGTCACTAATCCTACAATTTTAAAAGACTCTCAACCATCTGGGGCCACTGTGGGGGGAGGTGAGGGCGGTCGGAGGCCAAGGGGACTTTATTCCTTCGGGCGTCTTTGCCCTTGGGAGAGTTTCACACGTCTGGGAAGATGCTGGCGAAGAACTCCGTCTACCGGAGGACGAATTTTCCCCCAGGAGGATTAGAGTTTCCAATAGACTTCGAAAGCACCCGGGGTGCAGCCCCCTCCACCATGTCAGACCCCCCTGCTCCTCTCAGGCTTTAATGACCTCAACACCTTGCATGAGCTGGTCTGGTAACCCACCGCCTGTCCCTCCCCACGGTCTACTGCTTGTTCTCTGTTCTGTCGCTCACTCATTCAGTCACTCAGCAGACGTTCATTAATTTGTAAAACGTGCCGCCAGGACGTTTGAACATACAAAGGCTTTAGCAGATCAAGTTATCCATCCTAAGGAGAAGAAAATCAGACTTCATCATTTAAAAGGAAGTGCCTTTCAATAGCTTATAGACACACGACTGTGTTTATCTATACAATATAATTTCTCCTAAAATTTTGAAAAGATGCATAATATAGACTTTACAGGAAAAAAACACACAAGTAGTTTCCAGAGTAAAAGCACAGTGGTGATATTGAAGCCATGTGGTATATACGTAGACAGTCACGAACACGGCCAGGGGAACAGCCAAAAAACAACACACACAATTATACTTGTCTCTTTAAAATTCTGGGGCTCCTAATAGCAGAATCATCTGCTCTGTGCCATCTGCCAGCTGTGGAGTGAGGAAAGGACCACGTGCAGGTACTGTAATATACAATCTAATTAGTGTACGAAACCTTAATTTATTGGAGAAATTGTAAATATAAAAACAATTATAATTTAACAGATCTATTCCTCTGCCTCAGTAATGAACACTCTGCGTGTGCTGGGTTATTATGGCTGGTTTTCTGTTTTATATTATCTGGCAAGGTACCTTCCTTAATATATCACAGGGACAATGAAATTACACTCTGCTACCTGTCTACACATCTCTCTCACATTTGCAATCATAATCGGAATTCACTCGACAATGGAACCGCTTCATGGCAAATACAATGGGAATTGAAAAGGCTTATGGCAATTTGGCACAATTCTGAGGAGAGCTTGACGGCGGACCAGAGATAAGACTCCTCGGATGACTTTTCAGCCCTCGAATAGAAAATTTAAAATCCGTTCTGTCCAGTACAGCTTTCTCTTGGTTCTTCCGCCTGTTTTCTTCCACTGCCTCTTCTTTTTTTTCTGTGTTTTCTGTTTATCCAACCCCCTCTTCCTCTCTCTCTTCCTTTTCCTCTTCTCTGTGAACTGGACGGATGGCCATGCCTTCCGTGTGACTGAAAGCTGTATCAAGAAGCGTAGCCCATTTAGTGGGCCATCAATACGTCTGCTATCAATTCCTTAAGTTAAAGCCACCCTCCCGTGAAGCAGGTGACTTAAGGTCTTTTTTTTTTTTTTTTTAAGATTTTATTTATTTTTCAGAGAGAGAGAACAGCAGATGACATAAAATCATTCAACACAGAGGTCAGTTATTGGGAAAACATGAGATTACATGGGAGAAATTAAACTGGGCTCAACGTTGTGCATGAGCTGGGACTTTCATGTTGTAAATTCTAAACAGGCTCAAATAAAATATAGACTGATAGATTAGACATAGATAGAGAGACGTGATAGAACAGGCTCGAAAATTTGTTATTAGTGAGTCAAAACTGACCTTGAAAGAGTAATAATGTTTTGTGGGTTGGTCTCTGTTGCTTAAAGACCTTTCCCAGGTTTGTTCTCTCCCCGCGGCTTCATAGACAACCTAACATGTCTCTAGGACCGAGGGGAGCCTACATGATTCCGTGTCATGGATTCCGGACATCCCTGGATGGACACATGGTGCTTTCTCAGGGACGGCTTGAGCTGGGGCTGCGGGCTGACGCTATGTGTGTCCCCCTCGAGGGTTCGGACCCTGCCGTTGTTTGGAGCCGCTCCTTTCTGAAGGCGAACACTTCAGGCCATTGGAGCTGGTGGTGTGTGACTTCTGGGACCAGTTCCTGACGTGAAGGAGCTCTCTGTGGTATCACAGCTGCCTCCGCCTGGAAGCCACAGAGGAGAAATTTCCTTTTGCACTAGAGGCTTTAGAAAGTTCTTAGTCTTCCAAGAAAGAGGTTTTTTGTGTGTTTAGTTTTGTTTTGTTTTCCCTTCTCTTGAAAAAATAAAAATTATAAGTGAGAAGCTTAATACTGGCCACAAGCAGGTTATCATCAAGGAGCGAGCTCCCACTACGGCCAGTGCAGTGCCCCTCCCAGGCTGCATTTCTGACTTTTTCTTTTCTGTGATCTCACTTCCCATTCCTGTTTGTTTAAATTGTACTGATTTATTATGTAATATCTTTTTTTTAAGGACATATGGTATATATTTCTTTCTTCCTTACTTGTCTGAGGGTCTTTAATTTGTCACGTCTGGGGCCAAGTGCCAGAGGTACCTGTTTTGAAGTTCATGTTTCCGACCCTCGAAGGGCTCCCTCAAAGCTGGGGAACAGGTGCAATCAGACAGGCGTGCACTCTGCTACCGGCCACAGTGGATGATAGCTGGACGTCAGTGGGGTGGGGGAGACAGGAGAGTGGGAGGCATCAGAGAGGGCTGGGACTAAATTGGAGGGGATAATAGGAATCACTCAGGAAGACCATCAAGAAGGGGTGTTGGAGGCAGAAGGTCCCGAAGCGGAGGCAAGGTGACATGAGAGAATGTGCGATGGCCAGAGCGGCCCGCGGGACAGTTCCGCTGGATTCCAGAGCCAGGGAATTCGTGGCCGCTGACCTTGGAGCCGGGGGGTGGAAACGCCAGCAGAAGTGCAGATTGTCGATTTCCTTATGAAGAAAACCACCCAGGAATTTCAGGCAAGAGGTGACATCACTGCCTTTTCATGTTTGTGCTGTGTAAAAATAAAATAAAATCCATAAATGTCAGCCGCATTAAAGTGTGTTTTAAAATAACCCCACTGACATTTCCTGCAGAATTTGGGGGCACGCCCACACGTATTCTTGCCACGAGGTGCCGGGCCCATGACTCAAGGTGCAGCGGCCGCCTGCGGCCCTCAGAGGAGCGGCCCAGACGACCTCGCGGCCTGTGTGTGGTGGGTGGTCGATTCACACGAGTTTGGTTTTGTCCACCTCGGCTGAGTTCCCCAGAGGCCCTCAGGAGCTCTTCTTGCCGTGTCCGATGGCCGACACGTGCAATGGCTTCTGGAGAAGGATCGCATGTTGGTGTGGGCCAATGATGCTCTCCTTGGAAAAGCCATGTCTGCTAATGGCACGCGGAGATTGATTTGATAATCTACAATACCCTGGAACGCCCCGTTCATTTTCCAAGGGGATGGCAGCCTTTTGGCTCAAGTGCAATCCAGCTGCACAGGGAGGCAGAATCCACCAGAATGACGTCCACGGCAAGGCAGCACACTGTTTGGCCTGAGAGCGTGGAGACGAGCGACCCTGGCCCCTGAGAACACAGGACCTGTGCAAATCAGCACACACAGACACTGAGTGTGGGCCCGGGGCGGGGGGCTGCTTCTGAGCCTGCATGCCCATGGCTCAGGAAGCGACACATCCATGGACGTTTTGGACAGAAGTCTCTGTGCCTCTCTGCTCAGGCACCTACCTGCATGGGTTCATTGTACTGAACTTGTTGCTTTCAGCTGAATTCACTGTGTGATCGAGTTCTTTTTTTTAAGGACTTATTTATTTGTTTGAGAGACAGAGCGAGAGGGCGTATGGAGGGGAGGGCAGAGGGAGAGTAGAGAGAAACTCGAGCAGACTCCCCGCTGAGGGCAGAGCCCGACGTGGGGCTCGATCTCAGGACCCTGAGACTGCAACCTCAGCCGAAGCCAAGAGTCGGACGCTTAACCACCCAGGCGCCCCCGTGATGCAGCTCTTGCTGTGCCCTTGTCCTCCGTGTGAGTGCTCTCCTGTCGGCTCGAGAGTACAGACATGTGCGTGTCCACTCGCTTCATTCATTCATTGTTTTCGTCGATCTACACATAAATATTTACTCAGAAAATAGGCTTCGCCAGGCACTCTGCTGCGCTCTGGGGATGTATGCGTGAATAAGACACAGTCCTGTTTGCGTGGAACCCACAAGCTGGTCACGACCAACAGGTGAATGACCACTGTGCTGTAGGCGTCAAGGAGTGATGTGGCGTGTGCGGGAAGTAGTGAATAAGCGAGTAGCCTTCGAAGCCTGTGTTGCCACCGTCGGGCTGGGAGCAGCCGCCTTCACCTGTTTCCGTGTGCAAGAGGGATTTCTCACAGAGTGAGTTAATCACACGACCCTCAGGAGTTTTGCCAAGCACCACGGGCTGCCGTGTGCATCCCCAGCAAGGATGGGATGTTATCTTGGCGAAGCAGCGAGTGGTTCTCAGCTGGGGTTATTTCGTAACCTCTCCCCATTTCCGTGCAACCAGGGACGTCTGGCAACATCTGGAGGCATTCTGCTTGTCATATCCAGATGGGATTGCGATGCTGGTAGGTAGAGGCGGGGGACACTGTCAAGTATCCCTGGTGCAGACCAGCCCCCACAACAAATAATTATCCTGGAACCTAAAATACCAACATTGTCAACACTTACCAGCTCTACCATAAAGGAACTTCTTAGCTGGTTATACAAGCCACAGTATATGGGCAAATGCCAGTGAGATACGTTTCATAACGTGAGAAATTTTCATTTAGATTTGCAATTTTCTTCTGTGTCCAGAGCATCACTTGAGTCCCAGATGAAGGGCTTTTTTTATACTCTACCTGTGTTTACTGTGGACGGACACTTGTTTTATTCCCCGGGGTTCTTCCTAGCCGGAGAGCAGACAGGGGGTTTGTGGCCAGCGCTGTGGGCTTCCCAGGCCCTCGTCCACGTCGGTCGCTCCCGCTCACCTCTCCCGTCTGTCCTTTCCCTGGCTGCCCTGCGCCTCTGGCCGGGGGCTGTCTGTCCAGCTGTCGCTCTCGGCCGCTGGCCCTGACCGGCGGGCGATACCCCGTCTCCACCGACCCCTGCCACCAAGCGGTCCTGATCCTTAACGCCAAGCTTAGATCACCTGGTCTTAGAGACCGTAGTTTGCGGAGGGACTCCCAAGATGAGCTCTTTCTGCCACGCGTGTGCCTCCTTTCACGGACCAACGGCTCTAAGTTTGCCCAGCGTGGAGACTGAGCGTGTTTGCCTGACCCCCTCACGCGACAGGGAACGCCTCTTTCACAGCCACACACCGTTTCGGGGTGAGATCTCGTGTCGCTCGTGTTCTGTTTGCAGTGGTAACCCTTTGCCTTCCCAGAACAGGTTTCTCTAATGGTTGGGTGATTGGAAAACTCATGTCTTCATGTGTGAGTAACCCAAGAGCTCAACTGACCGTTCAGAAGTGTATATAAAAAAAATGTAAAAAAAAAAAATTGCTGTTCACATGAATCATTTGGTACTCCAGCCCCTTGTGAAAAGCCAAACCTCATTCTCCTCTGGCGTATCAAACGTTTGAAAGCAAAGACTCAGATTTGGCCTTCATTGTTATCTTTAATGGGTGTGTTGTGATTTAGAGCATGTGCTTTTATGTCTTAGATAGGATTATTTGATTCAATATAATAATAACGTGGGGTGCCTGCATGGCTCAGTAGGCTAAGCCTCTGCCTTCAGCTGGGGTCACGATCCCAGGTTCCTGGGACTGAACCCCGAGTTGGGCCCCTTGCCCAGCGGGGAGGCTGCCTCTCCTTCTCCATCTGTGTCTCTCCCTGCTCATGGTGTCTAGTTCCCTCTCTCTCTCAAATAAGGAATTTTTAAAAAATATATAATAATAATGCTCATAATGGAGATGACTAACATTTGCTAACCTCTCACTATGTGCCTTTCGGCAAAGGTTATGGGGTTTGTTACTTCTTGTCCTCACGAAACCCTCCAGGTAGACGTGTTTATCTTCACTCCGCTGAAGGGGTCACTGCACCTTAGGAAAGGTGGTCTGTCTCTCACGGCCGCATAATAAGGGAAGAACGGACATCAAATCCATTGCTGATATCCAGTGAAAGATTTGATAGGAATGAGCGTCATCTTTTTTCTTATTTTATCCTATAATAAATCATTTCCCCCAATGCTAAACTACAGCTCTGCAAATTCCTAATTGCTATGGGAAATAATAAACAAGAACTCTGAATGCACACACTCGTCTCTTAAAACCATGGCCAATTGCGATGTCATGTATCTTTATTGTGTCCCACAGACGCAGGAAGGGCGCTCTGACCTACACACTGACCCCACGACTCTTCCCCTTCCCCAGCAGCCTGCTTTGCATCTCGTACACACAGCCGTAGTTCACAACTTTATTTTATCTTCTGTCATAATATATATGCTTTTTTCCTATATAAAAAATTTATTGGAAAAATCCACATCACATTTAGGGATGCTGGATAGATTCTTTTTTTTTTTTTGCGGTTTATGTAAATATTGCACCTAGATGTTTGAACATTTAGCAATGCCTGTATTTGTATAAAAATAGATTAACTGTGATTAACTTCTGACCCAAAGGCACTAGGCTTACTTTGAATGTGCTCAGCATATTAACAAGATCTTCTGTCTTTGATGATTTAATTGCCCGGGTGCCAACTTTGGGACAGAGAGAGTCAGCTGGTTTTCTTGGTGAGCATGTTTTGGACTCGAGTTCAGACTTCAGAGACGATACGCAGACAGACTGGGCCCTTCCCCATCTTGGCATCAGCTGGGGCCCTCGGTGTGCCAAGAGTCGTCATCTGCTAAGCTGGAGTCCGGGCAGGCGGGCCCAGGACGTTGTCCATCTCAGCAGCCTGGATTATAAAATATGGTAGCACTTGAGTGAAGGACAAAAACCATCATCACTTAAAACTCACTGGCCTGGCAACTGGAAATCCGGCTTCCAAACATCTAGTTGCTTCCATCAGTTCTGAGGGTCACCTCCCGTGAAGAGGTCGGAAACAGTCCCCCCTCCAGGCCCAGCCCAGCCTTCCGTGCCCCCGCCGGACTCCGCTCCCTCACGGCTGCCCAGCACTGGGTGTCCGGCTGAAGTCTCCTGTCCATGGGAGAGCCTGTTGTCTAGGGGAGGGTCGTTCTCCCGAGGGCTCCACACTATTTGAAGATCAGACACGTACTACTGTGTTTCACTGTCCCCTACCACGCTTACGTCACGTGACAACTCGCGATGCGCAGGTACGTGAAGGCTTCTGCCATCCTTCATAATTCACGCTCCACAGTCAGCCCGTCAGCAGTCAGCAGGCTGTCGCCCTCCCAATCCCTCCCATTTCCCTGGGTCCCGTGATGGCTGGTCGTCAGCCCTGATCCTCCTGGCTCCTTACAGGCTTAGTCAGGGGCTCTGCTGCAATGACAGGTTGGAGCATATCATCTCCAGACCCCACGGGATTGAAAGACAGAAGGCTGTAAAGTCCATCCTTCTATGCATCTTCTAGAACATGCTATCACCTGGTCTGCATTTCTGAACAGCAAGATCATTCTACTCTTTGCGGCTCCTCCTGGGATGCCGTCTGAGCTCCCCTTTTCAGCGATGTTCTTAAACCAAAGGTTTAGGCCACTTAGCTTTGATGTCATCCTTACAAAACGATGCAGTCTCTGCTTGGAGACTCTGCTCTGTCATCTCCTCCTGCGAGGATCTATCACCTCCGGCCTCAGAAGAGCACGTAAGGCCCTTGTGAAGATTCCTGGTGTCCTTCTGTTCCTGTTTCCCTCCAGCTTAGACCCCTGCCGTGCAGACTCAACAAGACGCAAGCCAGCACAGTGATTAGTTAATTGAAAAGTTAATAAACTGAGAGCCAGAAAACCAATATGTTTTCAGTATCTCACTATTACATAAAAGGTATAAATTTATACTTGTTTACCGTAATTCTGATGTAGGGCCAAGAAATTGTCTTTGTGCTTAGACCTGCTGGCTGAAGCTATGGGCCATGCTTCTTACATAAACCGCTAACAGAATACGTCGTCTCTAGATTTGATTCTTTCAGATGGAATGCAAAACTATTTAAGTGCATAATACTTCGAGTTTTGTTGATTCTTCCCCAGGCTTTTGCAGGTGTTTTGCTCACATTTTACTTACAACCTTCTTTTCGTTGTCATCTTTGGTTGGTTTCTTTGATGTTCTATGACAGTACAGTGTAACGAGAACCCCTTCCGTAGGCAGGCCTGTGGATCAGAAGAGCTGCCTTGTGGCCAGCCGGTAACTGGGGTGTCGAGAGCAGAAACGCCTGTGGGTGCCTGAGAGGCAGCAGCAGCCGGGGGAGCCCCAGGCTGCTGCACCAGCATGTTCTGTCGCCCGTGCCGAGACCCGTGTTCCCTGGAAGATTGCGTGAAGTTAGTTCAGGTCAAGGTCCGAATGGTACCTAGAATTCCCAGAATTCCCAGGAGGCACTGTCCTCCCCTTGTCTTCATGCATTCCTTTCATCTGGAATGCTCTATCTACCACCTACCCACTCCTACCCACCCTAGCCACTCCTCAAGACTCAGACAACCGACCATTTCTCTGCAGAACCTCTGTAGCACCCTACCACCCGCGTGCCTCTTCTTTCCCTCTAGAGACCTGCGCAGACCTTTCATCCCTCATGTGCATTTCACCTAGGTACAATGTGTTGTGTTGGACAGTCTCCCCCACCAGACTTCTAACGTCCAAGGCCTGTCTTTTCCTGCCTTTTGTCTCTCCTGTCCAGGACCTAACCCAGCGGCCGGCAGGTGGGTGAATTTGTTTCATGAATCAGCGATTGGCGGGCATCCGACTCCGCGCGGTTCTCCTTCCGTAATGCTGCTGTGACCATCATCCTGCACCGTGGCCTGGTTTGCACAAACCACTTACATTATTAACATTTTAAATAAGTTGACATAAAAATAAAACTTCATTCTCTCGGCCCCATGAGTGGAATTTCAGATGCTCACTAGTCCCATTGTCTGCTGGTCTCCAGATCGCGGGCGTGGGTAGAGCGCGCATCTGTCCCTGCAGCACGTTCTATGGGTGTTACCGTTCCGCCCTCTGGAGCTCCACGTTGGGGACAGTCCCTCTGCTACGTCCCCTGAGGACCAGTCGTCCCCAGTTTTCTCCACCTTGGCTTAATATGACACAGAGTTCCTTTCTTCAAACAATTTTACTGATAAATTTTGTTCTTCCTATTGGTCTATGGCTCTGAGCTTTAACACATCTTTATGGAAAGTAGTTTGCTTTAACAGCTTTGATGTGGAAGGCTATTTGAGATAAAGCCTGCAACTTGGAGGTTTAAATCCCATTCACGCAATCTCAATGGTCATCCGGAACGTAATCACACACAGCTTCACAGCTGGTGTCTCCCAGCAAGAGGGCTCTGGTTTGGGGTCACTCACAGAAACTTCACTGTTCCTGATGCTTCCATGAGAACCTAAGACAGCTGGTCAAAGAGTTTTTATAAAAATAGTCAGCTAATTTTTTTAAGATTTTATTTATTTATTTCACAGAGAAAGAGAGATCACAAGCAGGCAGAGAGGCAGGCAGAGAGAGAGAGGGGGAAGCAGGCTCCCCACTGAGCAGAGAGCCCGATGCGGGGCTCGATCCCAGGACCCTGAGATCATGACCCGAGCCGAAGGCAGAGGCTTAACCCACTGAGTCACCCAGGCGCCCCCAAAATCGCTTTTAAGAAATGTTCTCTACATCGTGTCCTGTCTGCTTCCCTTACCGCCCCCATTCACTGCACTGTCCCCGAGACCACCGGTCTGAGGAAGTAAAATCCCAGTAGCAGTCACGTCCAGACCACGTGCCTTGTGCTTTGGAGCAGTGGGAAGCACCTTCCAGAACAGTCTCTGTTCGAGAGGTGGGTCCTAGTAGTGGACATGTCTAAGGAGCTGAAAACTGAGCCAGTGGATAGGTCATTATTTGCACCAAAGTCACAGAGATTGTCTTTATTCTACTTATGTCAGTTCATATTCAGTAACTTAAACCATATCCAGTCATCTCCTGAGTCCTGACCTATATTAATTTATGACTGAGTGTTCGGGGGTAACCACTCTGACATCATTCACACGGTTCTCCTTGTAAGTGTCTCTCTCCCGTCAAGTCTATCCTGTGCTTACAAAACAAAACAAAACAAAAAGCAAAACCAAACCAAACCAAACCAAAACAAAGCTAGAAGTCAATATATTTTTTTTTTTACATAAACATTTTTTTTTTATTTCCAGCATAACAGTATTCATTATTTTTGCACCACACCCCGTGCTCCATGCTAGAAGTCAATATTAATAAGCCAACAATAAACTTTTTTTTTTTTTTTTTTTACTATTTTTTAGGCATAGGTATTCCTCGTAAGTTTTCCTTATCTTTACGCCAACTGGTTCTGTAAGGTGGGTCTGCAGGTGGTTTCGTGGGTGCCTAGAGTGGGAAGAGACGAGGGCCCAGTAGCCGGCTCGCCTTCCCCTGCCTCCTTGCTCACTCCACCACCTTCTCCTCCTTTCTCTCCCTCTCCCGGGGGGTCTCCTAGGTCCCTTCCCCCTCCTTCCTGTGCTCCTTGCTACGGAAATGAGGACTATTCCATTGCATGAATACACCATGTCTTGCTTATCCGTTCATCTGTTCGTGGACAAGTGCACTGGGTCCCTGTTTCAGCTCGGTGAATCCCACCGCGAGCGAGGGGGTACACACACTGTCCGAGTCCTGGCTTGCAGAGCTGTGGGGCATGTACCCTAAACTGCAATTGCTAGATCAGATGACAGTTCTCAGGGACCTTTTTGAGGAACTGCTTTTCTGTTTCGCACAGTAGCTGCCTCATTTTACATTCCCACCAGCAATGCCCAGGGATTCCCAATGTCTCCACATCTTGGTGTCTGTTTGTTTGCTTTGATAACATTCATCCTAATGGCTGTGAAATGACAGCTCCTCGTGGTTTTGATTTTTGTGAATATTTATTTATTTATATTTAGAGAGAGAGAGAGAGAGCACTCAAGCAGGTTGGGAGGGTAAGGGGGAAAGGGAGAGAGAGAGAGAAAGACCCCAAGCAGGCTCCATGCCCAGGACAGAGCCTGATGTGGGGCTTGAGCTCTGAGATCCCTGAGATCCCTGAGATTGTGACTCGAGCTGAAGTCAGCAGCTGGATACTTAACTGGCTTAGCCACCCAGGCGCCCCAGTTTTCATGAACTTTTAAAGACTCCTCGTGTCTGGAGGACAGTGGTCCTTGGTCTGCTCTTCCCACTTGTCTCCGTCTTGTGTCTCAGGCCTCACTGACTCTTCCGTGCTCCTCTCTGCTCAACCTCTCCAGCGTGGCCGCCTCTGGGTGCACAGGCTCCTGCCCTGATTCTCTACAACCTGGTTAGCCTATTCCCTCCCCTCTCCTGGGGGGCATCTTTGGACCCGTCAGGTGGTAGGAACGACCACTCCCGTTCACCACATCGACCTCCTGTGCACCCACCAGCCCCACTATTGAATCTGACAGCGAGATGGGTACCGAGAGTCCCAGACATGACACATATGGAAAGGATATCAGGGTTTTAATCGCAAGAGCGCTGAATACAATGTCAAACACAGCGACTTGTACTCGATACCCACGAAGTTTTCAGTATTTATTGAATAGATAATTATTTTATTTGTAATACCCCTTGAAAATTAGGTCACATTTCACCTATTTTAGAGGCAAAGAGAAAAGAAAACCCTTTTTAATGATTCTCACTATGAATTGCTGCAGGAAGAATTAGCCATCAATTCAAGCATTATACATAAAACAGCAATAAATATCATATTCACGATCTGAAATGAGCTTCATCAACCATTTACAAAGAACACCCAGTTTATTTAATGGGGTTGTATTCATCCATTGCTGTGAAGATAATGGCTCCAGACTGCTCATTTTAATGAGGGGACTGCCACTGGGTAGACATTCAGTCTACTTTCATGACCCTACTGAGAAGATGGAATATTTGGGGTTTTTTTCTTCCTCATGTGGAATAAAATAAGTAGTCAGAAACCTCCTTGCTGAAAGGTGTTGGATATGATTTACTTGGAGAGTCAAATCATGCATATCTGCCCTTGTTTATTTATGAAACTCAACGTACTGCGACCGGGCTTTGCTCCCTGCTTTCCAGCAGACCCGGGACGGCAGGTGGGGGCCGGTGAGGGAATCGGTGCTGTGAGACCACCCACAACCCGGGTCGTGTACCCGTGAGCCGTTTGCTCCCTCCACCCCTCTGAGTGCCCCATAGACCCTTCCAGAGTCTCTGTCCTCATAGATGCCTGACGTTGCTACCAAAGTTCTCCTTATTCACCAGAAAATATTACCAACTGAGCAGCTCCCCCCAATTATTCTGAAGCGTATCTTAAGGATTTTAAAATTCTTTGAAATCTGATTAATGACAAGGATTTGGATTTTCTTCCCCAGAGTTATGCAGGCTGGAGCTCGAAAGGCAGAAGACATCTCATTGGGTAATCTTTCAATAACCGTGAAGAATCCATTCCCTGAACACAGTTTAGTTTTGACTCACTCTTTCCTCAGCCTCATCGCCGTATCGTCTGACTCCAGTGTCTTTCTAGAATGTCACCTCACTATCGTGCCAGATTTACTCTGGAGGGGAAAAAAACCCAATTAGTTATTTTTGATTAGTTATTTTCAGTTTTTGGAGGGACAGCCTCCAGAATGGTGAGAATACATGTCTATTGCTTTAGGCCACACCATCTACGGGGTTCTGTTATACACACCTGCCACGTGGTCTCCCAATTTCTCATCTCCTCTCTGTGACTCAGAATGACCTTCTTGTCATACAAAGTTTTCCCATTATTCCTTTCCAGCTTCCTCCCTGTCCAGTCCAAAGCCCCTCAATGACTCTCATTGATCAACAACACAATCTGCTCTGCTTTCCATGGTCTCTGAGGGTCTGCTGGACCTGGCCCCTTGACTTCCCCAGTTTCTTCTCTTCCTGACCAGCGAAAAAAGCTTGTCGTCACCACCCCACCTCACCTCACCACCCCACCTCAAGACATGTTTTCTCGTGAGTGCTCGGCTGAAACTCCCTGTTCACTTATTTCTTGGTTGTTTCATCCCTCCCTGGAGGGCATCACTCACAGCTAACGTCCGGAGTAGCACCTGATGCCTGGTGGGGAATCAGTAAATACTACTTAGGAGTGGATACATGAATTCAAGGCTGGCTAGGGATTCAGGATGGCTCGGCTTGCAGTGCCTCAGTGCCTAGCGAGGGAGCAGGAGCTGACCAATCTCCCAGATGTCCCTTAGCATCTGCCTTCGGAAATAAATGGTGGACACGCATGCTTTCTCACCTCTTTGGTCTCTGAGTTCAGGGCCTTACATGTACTAGAGCAACAGCTCAATCTTCTGTTTGTGCTCCAAGCCACAACTAGTGACTTGATGCTCAGGGGAGATGATTCTACCTGCCCTTTCCTCAGCGCTTCTCCTGCAGGTGCTGCTGGAAGGACCACAGCTTCTCGCTGGTTGCACATCAGAGGTCCCCAGCCTGCTGACCAGTGTGGGGAGTGCAGGGAAAAAGAGCCAGGCTCCAGCAGCTCTGACAGATTTCTAGCACAGCCTCACCCTGGACCACCTTGGGTCTCATGTGCTCACACCGAATCCCTTCTCTGCAAGGGAAAGAGATTTTTTTTTTTTTTAATTAAGTTAAGAAGAAAGCAGAATTGTAAAATTAAAATAGTTTTTTGGAAGTCTGTGTTGAGCCCAGCATTCCAGGAGTAAGGGGGACCAAGAAGAGGCAGAGAGGGTGGCCAGAGCCTGCCCTCCTTGAGGAGTGACCGACAGAGGCCTGTGTGCTGGCAGTGGCCGGCGGCAGCTCTCCTGGGCCCCAGGCGGAATGCATGGAGCAAAACCACAGAGCAGACGTGTGACCGGTTCACAAGCGTTGCTTCTCCATAGTAAGGAGAAATCGCTCTCATATTAGCTTTCCAAGCGCTTTGGCCGTGTCTTCTATTATGCCAGAGTGCATGTCTGTGAATACAGATGGGAAAACTCAGGTCCTCATAAGTCCATCCTAGATCCTATGACCTCGTCCTATTACCTATAACTTTCCTGTACTTTCTAGAGGACATCCACTAGTGTCGACTGCCTGCGTCTCTGTCGGCTGCTCTCAGAGCAGATCCGTGGACATGGGCGATGGGGTGGCGGATACCGCCCACTGTTTGGTCCTGGAAACTGTTTCACCAGAGACACCTGCTGCTTCCCCTTTATGCTTTTTGTTTTGTTTTGTTTCTAATTTTATTTTGAGTTTCGTGGATATTTGAATCACGGGGGCTCTCAGAGCAGGTATGGGAGGGGGGCCGAACTGCAGCTCAGTGAGTCACAAGTTGGGGATTTGGGGTGACTGATTGGTCATGCAGATCAGGACCCTTGCAGGATCACAGAGACAATATTCAGGATTCACTGGACCATCCCGAGCTAATCGGGATCTAAGGCTTCCTGTAACCATAGCCTAGAGACCCCACACCAGGGTAAGGGATGGTTACTGCCGGAGCTCGATGTGAACAGGGAATCATAACGGGAGGGAGACAGCTTAGGACCACTGCTTTTGATGACAACTTTATAATTGTTTTCAAGTGGTATTTCTTGCCTTTGTTTTAAACCAACTGCCTTTGGGGGGCTTCTGTCTTTACTTAGATGCAAACGCTTTGAAGAATGATCCCGTAGGTGTGGGTGGCTTCTCAGAAGACTATGTCTGTGGTCAGACTGCCTCAGGCTCTACTCCAGGGGGCCACTTTACAAATGGTGCCTTCATTTTGAACTCCGGGGCCGGAGTCATACAGCTGGTGCATCCCTCCACCAGGGATGTGAGGGTTTGCGTGGAACGCCCCTTCCTGGTGTTGGAGAAGCTCAGTGCCTAGCACGTGGTGAGAGTTCAGAAAATGCCCGTCTCCTTTATGCCCAGCGTGCCCGACACTTCTCCACACTGTTTGATGGTTCACCCAGTCCGTCCCTCTCCGTCTGGCCTCTGGACAATGCCCTCGGGCATCACGGACCTGTGTTACTTTCCCAGCATCCTGATTTGTTTCCAGCCTTCGGTTTGACCTTCTCACATCTGGTGTAGCTGCTCTCATGGCTCAACACCCTCAAATTCAAGTTCCATCGTCTCTTACTTGTGGAACCCCCTTTGCTCTCCGTCGCCCCCGTGAACGTGGGAAGTCAGCTCGATGTGGAGGCCACTCCCGCCGACCCCGTGTGCCCCTGGGGCCCACGTGGGGCCCCGCTCTCCGTTCCGACCAGGCCGTCCAGTTCGTTCTTTAGGCTCGACAGGAAGACACACAGAGCCTGCAAGGTCAGACTTGGGTTCTCTCTCCTCTGAGCGCTCCTTGCCTCTCCCCACCCCCAGCCCTACCTGGAAAGCACTATTCTCTCTCTTACCTTGATGGTGGGGACAATTTTGTTGTTGTTGTTGTTGCTGTTTTGTTTTGTTTTGTTTTGAGACACCACTCAAAAACATACACAGATCACCGAGAAACTTGAATGAACAGTTCAGGATGATTCCTGTAGCACGTGTTGCTACAGGCGTGTAGAACCGAATCGCGTCTCGGGGCAGGGTCAGGCGGGGAGGGCACATGGATCTGACCCCACTTGTGTCCCTGGAGCCGTCTTATCGTATCCCATCCTCTGCTGCCCGGTCTTACTCTCATATCTTTTACTGCTCTTTATCTTTTCATATGCCACTGGCTAAGAAGTCAGACTCTCAAGTTTATTTTCAACTATTACAAATATTTCTTCAGTGTCTACCATGCACTCATATTGAGGATAAATGCAGGAACAAAAATACTACAAGGCACTGCTTCACGGAACCTCCGTGCAGTCGGGGGTCTGTGCGTTGAGAATGTTTGACTTGGCTTTGGAGAAGGAGCAAAATGGTTTATGGGCAAAGTCAATGACCTTGAGTGACCTTGTAATATTTATTGTTGTGGCTTAGAGTTCTTGTTTGACTTATTTCTTCATTCTCTTTTTTATTCTTGTTAAAAAAGGTTGCCCACTTGCTGATCTCCCCATAATCACAGTGACAGCAGGCTTCTCACAAAGCAAACAAGCCCCGACGTCCCACGGCCTCAGAACCATAGAGCTTCATTTCTTGTTCCTGTCCCTGTCCAGTGAAGGTCACTGTCCTTCCTGCAGGTCCTCTGAGAAGAAGGGTCCGCAGGCAGTTCTGTTGGCAGTGCATCGCCTGGACTGCTTGGCTCCAGAGCATACAAACCTGGGCCAAACCTGTGAGTGACCGAGTTTTGGCTCACTTCCAATTGGCCTGACCCTCCTTCCGTGGACTCAACCTAAATCCCAGGAAGCCAAGGGCACATGGGTATTTGGTGAGCACTAACAGCCATAACACTAAGGTGTTGTGGATTTGTATAAGAAGAAATTATTAAGTACGTGTTTTGCAGGCTTTGCTAGTACCAGATTCTAGTGGGAGCAAGAGACAAAATTAAAGAGAAGAAGGTAGAACTACCTCAGCCTCTGCCACTGAGCTGTGGCGTGGTGGCTGAGCCACAGGACGGTTTGGGCTTTCCATTTTCTCATCAGTAAAAAGATGAAGTTGGATTTAATTAGTGGTGGGGTCTATTTTCACTTTAAAATTCTCCTTTTTAGGAGCTGGGAATTCAACTGAAAATGTAAGATGAAAGAAAACAATATTGTGTTAAGACATTTCGAATTCTTAAATGAAGATAGGATCAGAGCAGAACGCGTTTCACCAGCTGGTGGGGCACCGTTTATTAGAAACAGAATGGCCCTCTGCCTCCTACAAGCAAATCACAATGGTGACTTGTACATGCTAACAACATTTCATAGACTCATGTTTCAGCTTTTGTGTGTTCCCATGGCTTGACTTCTCTTTTACTTGCACATGGAATGACATTCTTCGTTGGGAATGCATGCAATTTCTTTCAAACAAGTAACTGTGGGTTAGGGGAGAAGTCAACTATTCTGTGTGTGTGTGTGTGAGAGAGAGAGAGAGAGAGGAGAAAATGCCAGGAGTAAATTTGAATTTAAAATTTGAATGAAAACTCCAGGCTTTGCATTGCGTACATCTTTGTGCAACTACTCATCTTTGTAGTTTTTGTGTAAAAGCAGCGATAGACAACATGTAAATAATTGCCATGGTTGTGTTCCAATAAATCTTTATTTATAAAAACAGGATATGGGCTGGCTTTGACCATAGTTTGCAGACCTCTGACCTAGGGTCACGGTATTAGAGTGAATTTTTCCACTTTTATCTGTCTAGCTAATACTAAGCTATTTCCTCCCTAGTTCTGTGTATTACTAGTAAAATATTTCTTTTTAGGATGATCGTCACACAGTATCTTAGACGTTCCTCAGCGTGATTTGTTAATGAGTTTATCTTCTATTGCTCTGCAACAAAATAGGGGCTTAAAACAGTGCACATTTATTATCTTATAGCATCCGTGGTCAGGAAATGCACTGAGTGTCGGTTCGATCTCAGGGCTCCGGGTCTCCGATAAGATGCAATCAAAGTGTCCTTTCAGGGTTCACCTGGGGTGGGCTTGCCTTCTAAGCTCTTCCAGTGGTTGTTGGGATCCAGTCCCTGGAGAACCACCGGATAGAGACTGCAGCGCTTTGCCACTCGGGCCTCTCTGGAGCAGTTCATTTCCGCACGAGAACCGGCTTCATCTCTGCAGGCAAGTGGAGCCAGGGCAAGACGCGGGTCTCGCTCAGCAAGGGAGGGGCACCTCGCTGCTCTTGCTGGCCTCTGGTGGCTGGGGCCATGCCAGAGGAGAGAGGTGGGCCCCAGAGCTGAGGACCATTGGGCACTTTCGTCACGCGCCCTGCCGCAAGGACCAACCTATTCCAGACCGTTTAAAGCAAGGGCTCTTCTGCCGGAGGAATGATTCATGGGCCAGGTTTGTGGAACTCCTAGAGGTAGGAATACAGAGTCATTTTTATAATGGGATTTCTGTTGGGAAGGATTTTTTGAATACACAAATTAACATGATGAAGTATGTATCTATAATAAAAATCCCTTAATTGAATGCTTCCCCAGAAAGGTATAAATAAACTTTTTTTCATAGAGTTGATTTTTCTGTAGGCAGTTTTCTAGAATCAGTTACCTGGAGAACAACTAAATAGATGAGGGAAACAGCATTACATGCCACAAACACGAGACAATCTCCCACGACCTTAGCTGATCAATTTCAACAGTGTGTCGGGTGGAACTTGGGCCATGTGAAAAATGGATTCTGGACTATCTTTTTGATAATAAGGGACACTCTGTCCTTATACAAATAAACAGAAGAACATCAGAAAATAAAGCTGAGGAAGGTGGAAAAAAAAAAAAAAAACAAATCAAACCAAACCCAGAAAGGTAACAGAAATCTTGTAGCCAGATTGTGAGATTAAAAACAATCTTAAATAGTTTGCAAAACAGGGGCATTTCATCATCTTTTATTTATGGAATTTCATGACAAGTGGGATGCTCGTATGCCATGCACTAAAAGGAACCCTGAAACTGGTCCCCAGGAACCTCTGGGGCCATGAGCCAGAAAGTCGTAGGTGAATCAGCTGCCTCAGCTGAAGCCTCAGCCGTCTGGGTGCTGGCTGGCTGGGTATAGGAGGTAGTCACTTCCCGTTCCCCTCCAGATCCTGCCGGGACCTACCCAGGGTGCAGGAGGCATGAGGCAGTAGGAATAGGAGTCCTTATTTCTGCTATCATTGCATACTAATGCGGAGACAATGCTTGTTTTCATTAGAGCCTGAAGGAACACATTTTCTCAGACAGTGCAGGGGCAACTGTTAAATCATTCAGCCTCAGAAGGGTGAAATATTCATCTGTGGTTTGCACTGTAATAATACGCCTCCCAGAGTCTGCTTCTCCAGGCGGGATTGTCTCCCACACACTGACTGATGGAGGCTTTGGAAATCTGGAAGTTATCCCCACGACAGCAGCATTTACTTTGGCCAAAGATCTGCAGCCGGTCATAGAGGCTGTTTCCTGGCGCTGGTCAGAGTCTGTTGCAAATCAAAGTCTGTTACATGTCACGGGCAGGGTACAGGCTCCCTCAGGGTCTGAGGTCACATGGTGCCCTCAACACCCAGGGACTGAGCATTTCACTTTAGCAAAACGGGGAAGACAATCGGGAAACAAGTACCACATGAACTCAGGGCCTTCGGCAGCCCCTGTTGACAGAACGGTCTGTCCATCTGTGCTCTCTCTGGCCCCTGTCTAGCAACCCCAGGGTCCGCGGGCGCTCTTCTCCTCAGTCTTTACGCTCCAGGAACACGGCACCCGTTTCATTCCTTCTCACACGCTCCTGGATTTCTCAGCTCCCGCTCCCTGCCTGGCACGTGTTCCCGTTCTCTCTTGAAAACAGTCGACTTACAGTCAGCACTGAGAGGTTGGCTTGAATCGCCCTTCTAGAAAGTCCTTCCCCATATATTTTCTCTTCCTAGGTCTCCGAAAACGTGTGCTTCTTCTCATGCCCTTCCGCATGATTCCTAAGCAGTTATGTACACATCTGACCCAGTAGACTTGCTTCTAGGGACAAGAAATTTTCTATTGGTTTCTGTCCACCAATCCTGGCACAGAGTGGAATGAAAGAATCATTGAGTGAATGAATTCTTTAATACAGTCAGTAGAAATCCCACAAGAGAAGCAGCATTAATAGCAATGGTGATGATGATGGTGTTGATGATGGTGTGGAGGAACAGTAGTGAAAACATGTGAGAAATTTTACCAAGGGTATAAGACCACATACATTTATGTTGTAATCTTGCTGCTGAAAGAGAGTTTGCCGGTATGATAGCTAATGAAGTTACTCATCAGTGCACCACGGAGGTTACCTGCAGTGTGTCAGGCCCTAAGGAAACGGAGAGCCACACTTACAACCAGAAGACTTCCCTGCACCAGCCCTCAGGCATGCTTCTTCCTTATTCACTCTTACCCTCTGTTTGCTTTTTGCTGGTGTTCATGTCTCCCAGTATTGTCGTCAGGTTGGTTGCATGAGAAGGGGCTGGTGGACTTGATCAGAGCTTGTGGGCAGGAGCCCAGTGCAGTGGACTCTGCTCCAAGTGCCCTTGGTAAGTGGGTGTGGCCTTTGTCTCCACGTGACTGAGAGGACAAGGTGAGGAATGACTCATCGTAAAAGAGAAGGTGTCTCAAGGCAGAGCTCGTGGTGCTTGGACCTTCTTAGACCTTGGCCTGCTCATCCCAGGAGAGGCAAGAAGCTCTGCTAGTGGGAGAGGCTGGGAATGGCCAGAAAGACAGGGGTGCCGTCCTGGGTGGTCTGGAGCGTGTAAATGAGTTACTTATGAGTCTTTGTCCTCAGACCTGCTAAGCAATCAGCCCATGGTCACACTCTGAGTGCTGGCCCTCCCCACTGTCTACATGCCAACATGCCTGAATGAGGCCAGCTTGGCTAGTACAGAGAACCAGGCATGGGGTGCCACTGCTCTGTCCCGCTTTTGGTCACCTACCCCTTGGAGACTTTTCCTTCTCAGATTTTGCATGAAATGAATAAAGTAGAAGGTCCCTGGGTTCTAATGGACAGTGATTCTCTGGTGGTCCCTGTGTTGACATGGTCGTGGGCAGGAGCAGGATTGCGGTGGGTCTTTAGAAAGGTGTTCAAATTCCAGAGCCCAGGGAAGGCCATAGAAATCAGGTTTCCCTGGGTGTTCCCCTTAGAAAATACAGTTTGGGCCAAATCTTCCACAACTCAATGTATGGCCACATGTCACCTTCCTCACACCCAGGAGGTCCTGTGGCTGCCCAGGCCTCTCACCATGCTCCATTTTTCCTTAAAGTTCCCTTCAGGCCCATCCTCCTGGCAGAGGAAGGAGGGCATACCCAGGATTCGGGTGAGCTCCCAAGTGTAGTTAGGCAGTAGGAGACACAGAAGCTCCACAATTTAAGCTCTGGTAGGTTTTAGCGATGGCAGAGGGCAGGGGGGTCAGAGCAGACGGCCAGGACAAAGGCGCCTTCACAGAGCTCAGAGCTCACTCCACAGAGTTTCTAAGGATGGGTCGCTCATTTAGGAGCATTCTCTAAATGTCATCGCTGTATCTTCAGAAATGCATCTGCATAGACATACATGATAGCTAGTATATCGGTTCATCTTAGAAGGGTTTGGTTTTGTCTTGTTCTGTACTGAACATACACCATGCTGTCTGGGAACACTGGGACCCATTCTAGTTTTAAAGCACGTATTTACATACGGTATTATTTGAAGGACAAACGTCATGACTACCAAACCTGATTAAAAAAATAATTAAAAACGTATTTTATTTTGCTATACATAAAAAAACACTTTCACCCTGAGCTATACGCTTAGCAATGCATCACATTATTGAGTCTAATAACGTCACAGAAAATATTCATTCAGAGCAGAAGAGGGAATACACATTTAAAAACTACAGGAAAACATACTTTCAGTTGAAGAAATGAACGTTCCCCTACCTCTTTTCAACTGTGCTTCCGTTAAACTACTTGCACGAATGCAAACACACCCACGTGCTTGCACAGGCACACACACTCCACAGCCGGCTGAAAGAAGCGACCAGTCCTGGCGACTTGCAGGCCATTTTTTGAGGGAGAACCAACATGGTTGGTGAAGTGAACAAGCAAGTCTGTCTGCTGCTGACCATTCATTCTTCGTTGCCAAATCCATCCCTCTTCCTGACTGGGATCAATGGCCTGTGACAAAAATTAAATGCTGTCTTCAGCCTCCAGATTGAGTGATTTCAGGTCTTTTCCTCTGGAGAGCACCTGCAGGACTGCTCCCTGACCTTGAATTTCAGGCTTCCAGGCTTGTCGGTGGAGCAGCGGAGGGGGGACGCACTGCCGTCTTGCTCTGGCGTCCCCACACCTCCCTCCTCCACGGCCCCACACCTCACTCCCCCACGGCCCACGGCCCCCTCCCTTCTGGAGAAGCACCTCAGAATGTATGGAGAATATCGCATCAGAAAGCTGCCTGGATCCTATCATTCTGTGACGTCATTTCTGTCTTACACTCTCGGGTTCCCATTCCAGTTCTGCCATGAGCTATGATTGTCTGGGGAAAAAAATCACTTCACTCTAATACAAGGTCGTTATATGAAATTAGTCATGTCGGATTAGGGTCCAACTCGATTCTGAAATACAAACCTTTAACCTCTTGTGTTAATATTAAAAAAAAGAACACCCTCCAATGGATCACACAACGAATATGTTCAGTGACAATCATTATCTCTCAGGCTAGAAAACCTTTGCTTTCATGGATTAAAAACTGTGTTAAATACTTTATGTCCTTGGGTTAGGGAAATCTTGAGACACAAAAAAGCACTTCCTCTGTTTCAGTTGTTTCCTTACACTGATGCCCAAACCGTCAACCCTTAGCTCCGTAGAGAAGGAGATGCTGCTGGAGCTGCGGAACGCGGGCTGACTTCAATTTGCCATTAGGCAGCAGTCAAGGTCACCTAAGTTACGGAAGTGCTACATGTTATTTATGTCAATTTCAACTTTAAGGGACATTTCAGACACGATATTAATCTTGCCAACAGCCTATAACAACTTCTGTTAAGGAACATCCTGAAATTACATTTACTCATTTAAATTAACTGCTCTTGACTAATTTTGTCTAGTTTTACATATCGATATCTGTAATGTTATTGCGTAAATACATGAAAGTCATTCCCAGTTCTACTATGGGAAATGAATACTTTTTACTGGAAGTTTTTGTATAAACAAGGAATAACATGCAGGGGAGTGTCCATTTCCCTGCTAAAACTTCAGGACAGAAATATCAGTGGCTCACACAGCGAAGGTCAAAAATCAGTAGACCAAGCAAAACCTTAATTTTATTTCTAGTGTGTTCTTTAATCAATGGCATGGATTCAATTTTCAAGCCACATTTTCAAAGACCCATTTTTACCTAAGGCCTGGTTCAAATGCTCAATCAATAATCATTTAAATGTGCAGCTAATCTCAACAAGATAGTGATCTCACTTTTGAGTCAGCATTTGGGTGATAGGAAAAACTGATAGTTGTAATTGGTTTGCAATTTGAAAAATTAATCCTTGCTGAAAGTTCCTTTTTTTTTTAACATTGAAAAGAATTAAATGGACTTATTATGAAGGAGCGTCTCCTTCATATTAACTTCAGCTCCCTTGGATATCCATCACGCGGACTCTTGTTTTCCATCTGTAGGACGTTCAGAAAATACTCAGACCGACAGACTCTTGTCATTATAACATCTGGGTACAGCCACGGAGGCCCTTCGCTCTGGGCCATCCCACTTGACTCAGATTACTGTTAATATACACATATAATATCTATATGTCAAATACGCATAGCGAGCTGGACCCTGGAGACAGGGAAAGAGAAGGGTATAAACCATTCAAATACAAATCTTAACAATTCCGTGTGAAGAAAATAAATATTTTTATCATTTGAATCCTCTAAGAGACCTGCAGAAAAGTCAATATTTTTGAAAGCTAATATTAAGAGCATTATTTGTTTATGAATATAGAAGGATACACAATCCAGTGGGTGGGCCGATAGCCCGGGTGTGGACGGCGCACAGGTGTCAAAACCCCACAGCTGACCTCGGCCGCACTGCCGATGAGCTCCGAGGACTAGCGCAGACGGCTGAGGCCCACATTGGAAGGTTCCCCATGTACCGCGGCATCTCCGGGCTGGGCGAGTCTCTCACAGAGGCAGGCAGTCGGTAAGTACCGTCTGTGCTGGAGATGCAGGGGTAGGAGTGAGGCAGATCAGATCCCCTGGCTCAGCCTCACGGTCCTGGCCTGGGGGAAGCGTTGAGGCTGCATAAGTGAAAATGCGGTCATTTGAGAAATGACAGAAGCATTTGGCCTTAGCGTCAGAAACCTATTTCAGTAGGAAAACGCAACCCCAGTGCCAGCCTAATATCTCGAGGGTGGACGGGGACCGTGCTGGAAAAGGGCACATGTGGGTTTGCGAGAGCATAAAGAGCAGTCTTGACAAAGTATATTTGTCTGAATGTCACAGAATTTTTTTTTTTCTTGGTGCGTCCCGTGTGAGGACTCTGGCCTAACCGCTTTCCTTTGACCTCCAGCTCCTATGGCTTCCGGTGATGTTCAGCAACTTTGATTCCTGGACCCAGCTTGCCTTGTGACTTCCTCCCCAGCCTGCAGTTTTGTCCTTTCCTCAGCCTGAGCTCCCCTGGCTTTCAATGGCTTCACCTTGACCTACTGTCACCAACAGCACAATCGACACCAGAACCGCTAAAAAATAAAGTAAAATAAAATCATTTGTAATTTGTGCCACTTCTCTAGATAACTTTGTTTCTTTATAGACTTCATCCACCTAAAGACTCTGAATCTATCACTAGCACGTTTCTCTTTCTGTAATGGACCATCTTACGCCCTTGATGCTGGGTTGCTGAGAGGGAACAGCAGGCACTGACTGTCTGGAAGGAAATACGGCTCAGGGATGGGATCTAGGTTTCTTTCCTCAAGGAAATGGGCTGAGTTAAGTGCGGAAGGGCGTACTCAGAAGATGGTTCGTAGAACCATAAATTTATGTGATAGTCTGTATTTAACCGGTTATCTGTACTTACTGTCTACCAGGCACTGTGCTAGACAGTGGAGAGAAGAAAGTGCGGAACCTCCTGTTGTGGAACCTGTAGCCTCATGGGATCAGAGCTGTAAGCAGGGCTGCAAGAAGCACAGGGAGGTCCAGAAGGAATGAAGAGGGATTTTAATTGTCAGGGAGGTCAGAGAAGGCTTCCTCAGCCACGAGTAGGCTGAGAGCTGATCAAGAGTAGGACGTAGGACGTAGGACATAGCTAGAGGAAGACATCATGGAGAAGGGGGCGTCCAGGCAGGGGAAGTGGTCAACAGTACAAAGGCAATGAGCACATTTGTGAAGAAGATAATAAAGCACAGCCACGGGCAGGACAGGCGGGCGGGGGGAGGGGAGAAATGATGTCATAGGTACCATTTATCAGTAGTATAGGTGTTATCTAACTTAATCCCACAACAGAATTTGATGTAATTCTGTCCTAGTTCTAGAGTCATGGCTTGACACTGGCTCCCTTCTGGAGGATCCAGACCAGATGCCCAGACCTGTCTGACTCTCACCTGCCGTACTGAGCCTTACGTCAGAGCAGAGCACAGGTCTGGAGGAGACATAATCATGCATTTGCTCGGAAGGATTTGTGAGGAAGTATAAGCAGTGAGAAGGGTACAGAGGAAAGAGACAGGAGAGAGGGAGGTGTGGGTACGACTAAGCAATTTCAGATAAACTGTGTAAAACCTGGGCCTCTGTTCATCCTCTTGTGGGCGAGAGAGATTCCCAGGGGGATCAAGGTAAAGCCACACAGGTAAGATCTAAGCTCTACTTCTGATTTTCTTTCTTGTTTTTGTTTTCCTTAATAGAAATATGGGTGCAAGGGGGGAAAATGTTACTTCTTTGCAAGAGAATCTAGGTTTCTTTTTCTTTAATAAATGAAGGCTACTAAAAACTTCTGAATTTCTTTTTCTCTTGAAAAAGAGAAGTAAGCTTGGTCCAAGCTTACTATCATTTTTTCCATAAATAATTAGATTATGATGATGAGATCAGATAGCCTTTCTGATTCCTGCCAGCTGGACTGTTCTTAGCTAAGAGCTTACAGACTAAGCTTTTGATTTTATTGGGTGTTACTATATATACATTGAAAATGGTTTGGATGGAGTTGACATACCCTTACATTCAGATGTGCTTCTGCTTCCGGTGTTTCCTTCTAAGTGAGAAGGTGCGTCATTTCTCACTAGCAAGCACAATGTCATGGTGGGCACAACGTAGTCTAAAAGTGATCAAAAATGCGCTTTCACAGAAATCTCGCATCATCATCTCTGGATTAAAACAACAGCACAAAGGACAACAAAGACTCGTAACTAACCTGTAATTATACTCCAGCAAAAAGGAATTAGAAGAGAGTATTCCCCGTAACCAGTAACCGGATCTCTGTTCTTGGGGCTAGGCGCTCACAGTTCCCTTCCCATCGGTGCTTTTTAAAGATCAAGTAACCCTGATGGGAGATTTCTGAAGAAAACCCAGCTGCTGCCTCCCGTGATTTGGGGAGCGGTCTTCTCTCTGTGACCCCCTGATAACCAAACTCACACGCTCCTCTACACAAAATGGGTACGGCGAGTTCCCCATTATGAGTCATTCGGGATTTGTTTCTTAAGATTTGATTTGCAAATTTCCACCAGACCTCTCAGGAAGGATTGTTGGGAGAGGGAGTGAGAAAGGACACTTGCATGATTTAAGTTCAGTTGAGACAGCTGAGAAGTCCTTTTAAGCTGTGAGCATTTTCCAAGGCTCAACAAACCTCCCTTTTCTATAAATAAATACATACTTCTGTATTTCACATGTTGAAATAGCAAGAAGGTAAGTATAGGCAGGCACTCCCCAAAATATATTTTAAGAAATACTAGCCTGGAGACATGCCCAGGGAAAAAATCTTCCTGATGCATGAGAATTTGAGTGAGGCTGTGTGTATTATTCTCCTCTTAGAGTCACAGTACATTTCAGCTTGAAGGCTTAGTGGATTGCAATCCAAAGAATCCTGTTTCCATATCTTGACCCAACATTTCCCTGATAATTGCTTAATATAAACAAATTTCATGACAATCGCTCTTCCATGGAGCGTCTTTTAAATCATGTTTTTAGGGGCGTCTGGGTGGCTCAGTGGGTTAAAGCCTCTGCCTTCGGCTCAGGTCATGATCCCAGGGTCCTGGAATGGAGCCCCGCATCGGGCTCTCTGCTCAGCAGGGAGCCTGCTTCCCACCCCCCACTCTGCCTGCTGCTCTGCCTACTTGTGATCTCTGTCTGTCAAATAAATAAAATCTTTAAGAAAAAATCATGTTTTTAGAGGTGAAAATTGTGGGCCACTGTCTATATGTATATGATCATATATATTTTATATATGTATTTTATATGCATATGTATTTATATTATATGATATATAATATATTATATGTATATTTGATATATGCTATATTATATATAATGTAAAAAGATAATATTATATTATACTATTACCATAATAATACTTTGTGAGTATATATACATTTTATATATATATATATATTACTGGTACTATTCACTTGTCTTTTTACAAAAAAATCATGTTTTTAGAGGTGAAAATTGTGGGCCACTGTCTATATGTATATGATCATATATATTTTATATATGTATTTTATATGCATATGTATTTATATTATATGATATATAATATATTATATGTATATTTGATATATGCTATATTATATATAATGTAAAAAGATAATATTATATTATACTATTACCATAATAATACTTTGTGAGTATATATACATTTTATATATATATATATATTACTGGTACTATTCACTTGTCTTTTTACAAAAAAATACAAAGCTTAAGTAGACTTTCTGACACCTCTAATATGGACCGGTACCCGTGCAAATTCACAATGAGCTAATTTCCTTTCGTCAGTCTAGTCACAGTTCCAGGATCAGAGGACACATACTGTTACCTGAGCCTCTACCCTCCTTGACCTCGTGTATTAACTGTACCCATTGTCTTTCTGTAAGATTTTCCCATTTATTTTCCTGTGCTCCTTGTAGATGCAAATCCTTTCTGTTCTTGAGGTCCATAAAAAATGCCATCTCATTTTACTTTCCTGAAGATTTGTTTCCATTTGGTTTAGTTCAATGAACATTTATGATTTGTTTAATTCATGTTTGACTCCAAGCTGTGAGCCCGAGACGTGAGAAGGAGTGCAGTCCGGCGGGGAGGACAGCCCCATCGCGGTAAAACGAGACCACGCTGTGAGCAATGCCGGACGAATGTTGGTGCAACCAACAGCACAGAGGAGGACCTCGTTCGACGGCTTTTTAGGACAGAGGCTCTTGCCTTGTCGTGTGTCTTGGATCTGCTTAGGTTATGGGTGTAACTTTAGTACCTCTTAGAATACATGTGCACACACATAAACACATACATATAATAGAATTTCAAAGGAAACCAAATATATTATTTTGAAATACATGTATAAACATTGCTTTAGAAATTTGTGATAACAAATAAATAAATGGGTTTCCTTGTTAATGCATTAAATAATTAACTAATAAGTTATGGTGTTGTCTTTAATAACTGCCGTAATTTTGAAGATGGGGCTGTTTTAAGATTGGCAACAACTGTAATATGGTATGAAAATATCTCTTCTCCAGCCTGTGGGCAGTCACAAGACTTTACAGATACCTGTGGTCTGTTCGTGATAGTCACTGAACATAAATTTCAGTTGGAGGTTAATGAACATAAAAAAGCATTATTTTCTATTCATATTTATATATCCCTCCTGAAATTTATACAAAGATTCCCTGAGGTTAAAAACCTCGCATATTGAAACTGCCAGGTGAGCAGAACCTTCAGCCAGAATCAAGGGACAGTTTGTGAGAGCGGAGGAGCAGCTGTGCTGGTGGACGGGGGAACGCAGGGCGTACCACTAGGCTAAAAGAACAGCATCAGTAGAGCAAAGACATGTGATTGTGTATTGTTGACATACAACTTACAAAAGAAGAAAAGGGCTTAGTGATATTTAGAAATAGATAAGGAAAAGAGTATGAGGGTTTTTTCTGCTATTGGTAAGTTTTTTGGTCATCACTGACCTAATTTTTTCTTATTTAAAGAAAAAGCATGCATGTGAAATATGTACACACACACACATATGATATGAATGAGGCAATATCCTGTGTGTGTGTGTGTGTGTGTGTGTGTGTGTGTGGCACACAGAGAAATGTGTATATTTCCCTGAGTAGTTCATAAATTACTAAAGGCACATTTGTGTCTCACAATTTCTTTGTTTCACTGTGCGATGTTCTGCATTCACCAATACATCCTCCTTTAGGTAAAATCCTCCTGAACAACGTCACTGGTGACTCACTCTACGAACTATGTATCAAGCACTAATCCTTGAAGCTGGTTCTAAATCAAACTGACTGTATAAAGAACTATTCAGATACAAAGGTGAAGATGGGTCACTGTGAGGTTCAGTGCGCCAGTGAAGCATCGGAAACCAGGACACAGGGAGAATCACAACGGGGAATTGTTTGCAGAGAGGACGATGTAGGCGCGCGATGGGATATGGAACATCATGTAGTCATTAAAATCAGGAGAAAGGATTTGGAGAACACTGGGACATATTTGCGATATTTTCAAAGTGAGAAAGTAGCAGTATAGCCAATACACACGAGGCCGTATTTATAGACGTACACACAGACTGCAAGTGTAACTGAAGTACGTCATTATGAATTCCTGCGTGAGGGGCGAGCTGCTCCTGGGGAGGGCAACACGCTCATTCTTGGACTTCACCACGTTTCAAGACGTCTGTTCCCTAAGTCAACCTGCCTTAGAAACAAAAGTTATTTGCAGAGTGCCCGATTTGGAAGAAGAGTTTGCAGATGAATAAACGTAGGGGGGGGAAACCCCTAAATTAAGAAAAAAAATGAGGAAGTTTTCCATGTCATTTAGAGTTCCTTCAAAATGGACCCCAGCATCACACCATGTTCTCACATGTTCACGTTGCCAGCCTTGGGTGTGTTGCTCTAGACCATCACTGGGTGAAGCGGACGTGCAGAGACCCCTCCAGATTTCTACTGGTGCCCAAGACCACTGCTGAAAGAAAGAAATGTGAGTTTGAACGCCTCCAACCTACGATGTAATGGCTAATAACCAGATCTTTCCTGAGAGGTATTTCTAAGAACTAGGAATGACAGGTACACGGGAAAACCCATCAGGGAGGCGGAGCAAGCCCGGAGAAGGAGATTGGGGGCACCCCCTCCCTAAGGCTCTGCCTCTCCTTCCTCCTCAAAGCTGAGCCATGAACCATACCCAGACGATGTACCCTGTGGGGAGATTGAGAGGCAGATGTGAGTTTAGTTTCTTGGGTACAACCCTCTCTGCCTTCTACAAATGGGCTATTCTTCACATTATAAATGAGAAGACAAAGAAGCAAGGAAGAACCATTAATTATACCTTTGAGCTCAGGGTCTAAATATATTAAGAAAAATGTTCGCTACCATGATACTTGCTAGTTTAATAAGTACTGGCATACGAAACAAGGTAGAGTAAAATGTGAGCCCTGGAAAGAAGACAATTGACTTGACCCATCTGCTTTCCTGTTATTAATCCTGTGGAAATTTGCCAAGTGTGGACAAGCTCCCAGACTGTGCCCAGGGTCTTTGGGCCTCTGGCCCTGTGCACACTTCCCCCTCCCCAGGTGGGGTTCGGATTTCTCTTCCAGTGTCTCCTTGTCACAGGTGCGGGCTCGTGCTCATCAGTGACAGATCTCGAGCTAGCTAGGGATGTGTCCTCCAGTCCTCGGGACTGAATCAGGCGTCCCTTTGGGTTTCCCACACTGTCTCACGTGCCTCTCCACTTAAGAACTTACCGTGATGCCTTAGGTCTTCCTGTTGCCCCCGTGAGGCCTCAGTATGCCTGCCTCAGGCTTCCCTCCACTCAAGACCCCGCGGACTGCCCCGGTTCTGCTCTGACAGTGTCACGCCTCATGCCTCCTCCAGGGCTGCGGCCACCACGCCTGTCACACGTGGGAGCCCGATGTCTGATGAACCGCAGATCGGGGCCGGGGGAAAATCTGGTTTTTCCTTCTCTGCCTGATGGAGTGTCCTGAGAAGCAGTCACTCGCAGCGCCTCTCTCAAGGTTTCCTGCTCATGAGTAGATGGATTAAAATTATGGATGCATGTGAGTAAAAAGGCAGAAGTGTCTAAGGAAAGGCAGGCACCTGAGGGAGCAGAAGACAAAACTGCAGAGCAACCGAAACAGAGCTGTGCCCACCTTCATGATATGCAAGACCCACACCTCTGCCTGTTTCCAGCACAGATTTCTTCTCAGTTTCTAAAGACGTAGACGGGTTGGAGGGGGTCCACATGGCAAGGTTCATGATCAAGGAGTTGGAGGGACTGGGCTGGGGTGGGGGACAGGAAAACCAACAGCTAAGCTTGAGTGGGTCCTGCTGGGGGACGGCTTGCCACGGACATAACATACAGCAAGGGTAGGAGCTCCACAGTGTGAGAAGAGCTAATTTGCTCTTAAATTAGAGTGTGTGTCCTAAAATGACAAAAAATAAAGAGGAAAACACCCCAAAGGGTTTCAAGATGTGCTGACAACTCTGCCCTATTGGCCATTAATTCAGCGAAGACCGAGAAATCCTGACTGTGGAGAACAGAGCTCAGGCCCTGGCTTCCTAATGCTAGAGCCCCACCTGTGCAGCCAGAAGTCGGCATCAGAGTTTAGTGTTCCGAAAGGACCAGATAAAAGGAGACCCAGGACATTTGTTCACAGAAGGACTGCGATTGTGAGTTTTAGCTGTAGGGAATTTAGACTAGAAAACCCAGCAGAGTGGGCTTGGCTGGAAAGAGGCCCCTGGACCTGCCGGGCACATTCTGGACACACTCTGCCCTATGGGTGGTCTTGAAATCATACCACTTTTCTGTTCTTGGAACAAACAAGGGATTTTCTAAAAACTCCACCCTGTAGTTTCAAAGGGTCTTTCTCAGTCTAAAATTTTACTTCTCCCTCTTATAATCTCTAAAAAATAAAAATAAAAACAGCCAAACCCTACGCTCCCCTTTGGTCAGAAGTGAGCTCTATTTTTCTCCTGTTCCCATGAAGCCTGGTAGATCTCCCCGGCTCATACAGGGAGCTCTTTCTTTCTTTCTTTCTTTCTTTCTTTCTTTCTTTCTTTCTTTCTTTCTTTCTTTTTCTTTCTAAATTTCGAGATCCTCCCCACGGGCTCGGGTTGGCTTGCCTCTTTTCTGGAGCCTCACGGCCTTGATTGTGAAGTGCTCCTTTGCAGAAGGGAGCTGGGCTGACTGCGGGGGCTGCTCAGAGGAGCCAGTGAAGGGCGGGTCCACCCTCGCTGCTCCTCGCAGAGGCTCGATGGGCAGGACCCGGGAAGCCAAGGCTTGGCTTTTCACCTGGCTTTCCGGGTGTGTAGCCCGGGCCATGTGGGAGAACCATGGCCTAACATCCAGGCTGTTTGTTGGTTTCTTTGTTTCTGTGCCCTTGTCTCATGGAGCCTGCCAGCCCGGGGACCCCTGAGACAGCCTTCCCTTACGTGTCTCTCCCCAGTGAGACAAGCAGAGAACCTGGCATTCTGGATGTTTGCTTGACGAATATTTCAGGTGCACAGAGCAAAGCGGTTTGAAGGGTGTTCCAGGTAATCAGCTGCTTGTTTTTTGTGTTTTTGTTTTTGAATGAAGGTCGCAGATACCAGCAGAACTGATTAAAAACATTGCGGTGTTCTCAGTCTGGATCAGGAAGTAAAGATGTCCCACACATCTAGCCTTTCAGTGGGCACAGAAGACCGACCATTAGGGCCACCGTCATGTGGCTCGGGCTCTCTCCCAGTTCACAGCCATCTCACCAAGAAGCCTGGGAAATAACGCCGGCAAGACCACAGTCTCTGAGCCCCAAGGGACAAGATGTTTCCCAAGAAAATGAGCGTTTTCAAAATTGACCATAAAGGCCATGTCTCTGGAAATCCAGTGTAGCCCACAGGACAGAGACCACGTCCTGTGACGCCGTTCACCCTGCAGGCTGGCGTGTGACCCCAGCTGCTGGAATCCGCTGCAGTCCACGCCGGCTTTGCTGACCTCGTCCTGATGTCTGACCCACTCTCCAGCAGGCATGCTCTTGCCTGCCTTAGAGGAAAACAGACGTTAAAAGGAAAAAGGGAAGGAAACTTTAGCAAAACCCGCTGTGGTCAAGAAAACTCATGAAAGAAGTAAGTATTTCTTATAAAACCAGCAGGAGCAGAAGCAGTTGGTGCAAATCTCCCCCAAAACCGTGTGGGCTGAATGGCAGATGTTGTGAATGCTGGGCAATGGGATTAAAATCTTAGGACAAGTTGTAGGAGGTTTTCAATTTCATCCTGGGCCGGCTGTCCCCCAGGCCCCACAGAGCCTCCCTAATGAGGCAAACCCCAGGTCTGAGCAGGGCTCTGCCGCCTCGCCGAGGGCAGAGTCCCCGGAGAAAGGCACTGAGCAGGCACAGATGGGGCTTGATGGGTCCTAAAAGGAAGCATTACCTGCCGGAGTCACTGAGCAGCCACAATTATTACAGGTCTCTGAGTTCATTGTCAATTAGAGTGGCAGTTAAAGCAAGCGGCGGCTGTGACAGATGGCTTGTCTCCAGCTAGTCGTGCTAATGGGATCAGAGCCAACTCACATCTTTTCTTCCCTCTGCAAAGGGGGGGAAAAAAAAGACCCACATAGTTGTCAATTAGTCAATGCAAAAGGGGAGAAAGCATAGTTTCTACAAAGGGGTCATTTATCTGTTTCCTTCTAATCCCCGCTTCTAGCTTTGTGAAGGAGAGATTTTGTTTATTTATTGCTTACTTCAAACATGTTTTAGTGGAATGTTCAACCTAGAAGGCGTTTTGTGCTGGATCTTTTTTCCATGTGAACTCACAATATGGTCTTCTCATCATGGCACCGTTTCCATCAAGTGGTTAGCATTTAATTGGCCAGCTCCTTTTTCTCCGGCTGGAATTTGGAGGCCATTCTTCTATTTACATAGCACACGGGATCAAAACACGGAAGGGCTGCCTCTGCACAGAGGGCCTTACCCCCTCTAAAATCCCCCCCTCAGAATCTGCTTAACATGCTTCAATGAAAAGAGCTGTTGAACACAAGCAAACGGTGAGGCCCAGGGAGAGTGTGCACAAGTCTAATGAGGGCTGGGGATGCTGCGTTGGGGGGCAGGGAGGGGTCCTCTTGCCCTGGCAGGGATGCCCCACCTCAGGGGTGCCCCACCTAAAATGCAGGGCAAGGGGGCAGATCATGGTTCACAGTGAACCAGTGGCTGTTTTTCCTATAGGAACAGAACCCTTGCAAGGCAAAGTCATGGAGTTTTTGTTTCCTCTAATGTTAAGCTGTTCATGACCCTTGGCTTCGGATGTGCAGAGGGAGAGCCCTGCCACTCTGGCAGCCAATGAACCGAGTAGAGCCCCCTCCCCCACCGTGGCCTACCCTTCCTCATTTGCCCATAACACCTGCGCACGAGGCCATGCGCTTCTAGGGAGGGTCTCATTTCACCGGCACCAAATCGATGACTTAAAAGTGTTTGGGATGGGGGCGCCTGGGTGGCTCAGTCCGTCAAGCATCTGACTCTGAGTTTCAGCTCAGGTCATGATCTCAGGGCCGTGGTATCGAGCCCCACAACAGGCTCCCTGCTCAGCAGGGAGTCTGCTCCTTCCTCTGCCTGCCACCCCCTGCTTTTGCTCATTCTCGCTCACCCTCTGACAAATACAGAAATACAATCTTAAACACACACACGCACAAGAAAACACAGGGAGTATATATTCTATATACCATAAATGTTTTTGCCATTGTCAAACTCACATGACATTAAGGAAGGGTTAGAAAGCACCGACAAATTTAAGGACAGAAGACGTCTATGTACACACTGGAAGGAAATGACATTTTTAATTTAAAACCAAATATGTAGCTCTTTCTTGGGTCTTCACTGTGAGACTCTATGCGGGCTCCTGAGGACACGGCCCCACCCCAGGACCCCAGGGGATACTCACTGTCCTGCTGCCCCAGTCTCAGTCCCCAACAATTGCTGGTGACAGTGACTCCTTCCGGGGGGAGTGTCCAGCAGCTTCTGTTCCAGTCTGGGACAGTCCAGCAGGGGGAGTTCGGCCCCTCGGGAGGAGGACATACACGGCTGGCAGAGTCCTCATTACCTACTCCATCCCTGACAAGGTCAGCTTTGAGCACATGGACCACTTCTGCCAGTTCCTCCTGCGTGTCAGAGGCAACGACTCACACCTAATGATTCTTGGGCCAATGAGGAAAATTGTATCAATGGACTTGAGGAAAATCACCAAGAAATAAGCAAAAGAAATGGCCATCAAGCACAATATCCTGTACGTGGAAACTAGTGCCAAGAATCGACCTCTCAAAATCAACAAAGTTTTTAGGACCCCCAATTTGACACTGGGTTGCTGGGGAAAGACGGAGGAGGAGGAGGAGGAGGAGGAGGAGAAGTGGGGAGAAGGAGAGAATAATCAAACAGGGAGAAACCAGGCCACAGAGATCCATCAGTTTCAGGGCACGACATTCAGTGCCGTGACCACATGTCACTCAGCTCTCCAGACCCCTCCATGCCTAACCGCTGAAAGCCATTTCTAACCACTGCCCGGGGCCCAAGGACTTGGCTCAGGAAGGTAGAGTAAGAGAGCGGGCAGAGAAGAGACAGGGCCTGGCTTTGAGCAGAAGTCATGGCCTCCCATTCTCCCGTGGAAACAATGGCATGAGCTGTGATAGCAGCTGTCTGAGCTGCTCCTGTGTGCGGGCGGCCCGATCCTGCCCTCCTCTTAGCAGGACGTTGTGTCTTCAAACCACCGCTGTGGAAAGCCTGCCAGGTACGGACGTGTGTCCGTGTACAGAGTACCAGATAAGCCGTGAGCATTCTTCCTCCCGTGCTCCCAACCCCCGTGTCTGAGCTTCAGTGCCTTTTCAGCAGAGGCATAGTGGATACAAAAGAGAACCATATGGAACATCGAGACAGGAAACTATCATGTTTGAGCTAAAAATACACTGGATGGGATTACCAGCAAATTAGGCATTTCAGACAAAATAAATATTGATCTTGAAGACATGGGAAAAGCCACTATCCAAAATGAAGCAACAACAGAAAAAAAAGGAATGTTGAAATCATGAAATCAGAGGCTAGGGTCAGTGGGCAAATTTTAAGTGGCCCAATGGGTGTGGAATCGAAGGAGAGACAAGAAGGAGAGGACAGACAAAAATATCGGAATACTTAAAGACGAAACACTCCAAAATTTGATGAAAATAAGATACCACGGATCAAGAAATCCAATGAACCCCAGGATAAGATACATAAAGAAAACCAAGCTGAGAAATGTTATAATCAAAATATGAGAAAAGCACTATCTTAAGAAGCAGTCAGAGGGAAACATATATTTGCATTTTGAACAGAGAAAAATGTTCAGGTGATGGCAAATTTCCCGTTAGAACTAATGTGGGGGGTTACAGTAGAGCCAAATCTTGAAAGTACCAGAAGGAGAACTCTCAACCAGAACAGTTCTTTATTCAGCAAACACGCATAATGGGAGTCCCAGAGAGAGGACAGCCAACGACAATGAGGCAGGAAGGATGTTTGAAGAAATACATCATTCTTCTTCAATAAAATCCCCTAGGATTGTTATAAGCCTTTTGTTAATTTCCAGAGATCTGAGAAATTTGATATTACCAATTTTTGGTATTTTTTATTGCTTTTATAGAGAAGCTCATTTTGGAATATTGCTATTCCAACTTCCTATGATGCCTACCAAAACGTCTGATCTTTCTAAAAAAAAAAAAAAAAAACAAACTTTTGCAATAACTAAATGCACATTTGAAATCACAAAATGTCTTTTACAATAGACTGTCCAGAGGAGAAAAACATTCATTCTCAAACTATATGTCTTGTTAATAATGTATTCATAGAAAGGCAACCTATAGTATCTCTCAAGTTAAAGAATTTCTGGGAAAGAAGTCTATTTGAGATTTGACTTTCACTCTCACACTTTCAATGTGTGTGTGTGTGTGTGTGTGTGCGTGTGTGTGTGTGTGTGTTTCTCTTATCTGCTATTCAAATTCCCATAATGTTTGTGACTTCTTCTGCTTATTAGTGATAAGTACAGTGGATTATTTTAGACAATGACAGCACCATAGTTTACAAGTGGTAGATCATTGACAATACATAGTGATTTCATATGTGAAATACAAGGATTGTGACTTTGCCAAGGTCACATCACTTACTAACTTACCGAGTAGAGCCAGAACTGCTGTCTGTGTTTTAATACCTGACTGTGTGACTAGATGAGGTTAAGATGGTGTTATCACTGTGTGCTTCCCGGTGGCCGTAGCGGGAATTTTCACTGATGAGATCATACTCGAACTGACATTAACAGATGGTAGAATTTGAGAAAAAATGATTGTTTTTATCAGACTTTGGAGTTTCTAATTTCTTAATATGGTTTTTAACATCTATTTTCAGGAAGCCCCATGGTCTCGAGAACAACAGTAAAGTTTGAGCTGAAACATCACCCTTGTTGTCTTTGTCCCTTGTCTGGGGGAAGTCTTGGATGACTTTAGAAATGTCCTCAAAGTTCAGGACAGGTGGTGCCTCTTTCCTCAGGAGAACCAGAGATCCAGACAGCTGCTTAGAGGTGAGAACACCAGGGTAAAGGTTTTACACCTGAATTCAGAGACTTGAGGTAGATTTCCATCTTGAAAATCCACAGAGACATTGAGACATCTTTCCAGAGCATTTGTCCTTGAATTGGTCTGTATACTCTGACATGCTCCACTTCCCCGGGGCAAAGCAGAGCCATTCTGGGTGTGGAGAATTCTTACTGCCTTGAATAAATCACTGCCACATACTTCTTTATTTTCTTTAATTTTTTTTGGAAATTCTAAAGGGGAGAAAATAATGATTAACAAAACTTCAAAGCCAAATCACAGCAGTTCCATCACCATCTCACAAGAGAAATAATAAATGTTATAAACTTAAGGAGAAGGGGGTTCAGTCAGTGAAGTATCTGCCTTCAGCTCAGGTCATGGTCCCAGGGTCCTGGGATTGAATCCCACATCCGGCTCCCTGCTCAACAAGGAACCTGCTTCTCTCCTACCTGTGCATTCTCTCTCTAAATAAATAAAATCATAAAAAAATAAACTTAAGGAGAAATGCTACTTCTTAGGAAGGTTTTCTAAGGAAGTCATTTTATCAGGATACAAATGACACTAAAAAACCCAGTTCTCACGATTGTAAAGAAAAGATAATACACCAGATGGTGTATTACTTGGTGGTAGGCCCTGAAACTTGTGTGGGTCTTTTTGTATATGGTCTCAGAGGAAGTTTCCTCTCTGTGGAGACCTGGAGAGTGTCCCCCCCGGTCACACATTGTCATGCCTGGTCGGGAAACATGGTCATGCCCGACTCACACACGGGGCTCCAATGCTGTGGGTCTGAGTAGGACCAGCATCACAGGGGACAAGAAAGGGCCACCAGGCTGAGACCCACAGCCAGCATTTACTGGGAGAGGCAGTAATCATGGCTGTGAGGTTAGTCACCAGATGAGAATCCCAGCCCTCGCTCATGAGGTCTTGCACAACCAGTGGGTGCTCAGAAAGTACAGGGTGTGTGGGAGGGACTGTGAGGACAGGGTCCATGGTCCTGACTCATGGACTTAGATTGTCACTGGCCCGGCAGGGGCACCTCTTCCATCAGGTCATCGATTATAGGGACAACGTCTACGTCAGGAGTGGAAGGTGGTGTGGGGATCGAGTAGCCTGCTGTGTGCAACGTGCCTGGTGTAAAAGGGGCTCCATGAGCACTGGCCCTCCCGACATGTGTGCACATGAGCACACACTTGCCAGTTTTGTCCCGCTATACACATGGCCGACTATGCAGGTAGGTCTGCTCAGAATGTGTACTAGAGACATGTTATGGTTTAGCAGGTAGAAACATAGTAACTAGGAGACATGTTACTCTTGACCAGTTCAAAACAGTAACTAGGAGACATGGTACCATTGACCAGGTAGAAACATAGTAACTAGGAAAGATGCAAAGCCCAGAGTGTGCAGGCTGATCGTAAACAAAGTGGGACATAATAAGAACAGCAGCATCACTGCATCCCATGCAAATATCGTGGAAGGTGCTCTAGGTACATTAAGTCTTATTCTCAAGATGACATCATGGTTTGGATATTATATTGCCATGATGCAACTGAATCTCAGAGACCCCGGGAGGCAGGGTGTCAGGTCACATAGTCACTTAATGAGAGCCCAGGGGGCCCAGACGAGCCCGGGTGCTCTGGTCTGTGTGCACCGTACAGCGCCATGTGGCCACCGAGCCACTGCATGTGGGGCTGGCAATTCGCCCTCTTCCCCTTGCTTCCCGGCGGCCAGATCTGTGAACCCTACCTGCCCAACCGACTGCAGAGCTCAAGGTAAACCAGCGGCCACTGGATTTGTGATACGCTTTGCAAATACAGGTTCTTCACGGAGAGCCTGCTTTGTAACTGTTATATTTCTGTGAGGCTAGCCTGCCCCAGGTTGGCTGCGTTGTAATCGGATTCCTTCCGTCACAAACAATTCCTCCCAAGAGGCCCGGGTGAGGAATAGGACAATGCTCAGGTCAGTCTCGACATTTGAATGAAACAACAGCCTAGATTTTTGGTATTTCTCCTTTTGGCCAGTGCATGTCCTGGAACGGTTTCTGCTGAACTCTCAAGGTGGTGTTCCGCATTGAGAGGTCTTCCCTCCATCTGACAAACCCCACAGAGACCTTGCAGGAACACAGTCATGGCAGAGCTCGCCCTGGGAGTCACTGCCCACGGGACAGGCTCTGCCCCCTGCCCCATCCACCCCTGTGGCCGCCATGTTAATTCCAGGTGCCTGCAGCCCACGGCCTCCACTTTATCCAGGGGCTCATCGGAGAGGCTCACTCTCCATCGAACACTGGCTGAAATCAATTTTTACGAAGCAGACTAGAGCTCGACACCTTGCCCCTAGATTGTCAAACATCATTCCTTTAATGTAAATGGCTGTGACTCTTGCCTCTTTGTGGATTTGTTTGTTTCTTAAGCCAAATCCTTTTTTAAAATGAGATAGTAAAGAAAGAATGAAACTGCATTATTTTCCGCATCTCACTCATTTATTCATTCATGCATTCCCATCTTTAAAAACTCCTCTGTCTCAAACGCTCTACGAGGCTCCCTGAGATGCTAGGTCTTCTGATTACATTTTACCTCACTGAGGGATGGAAGTGTGGTGTCGGTGCTTCTCCGTGCTCCTTGTTGGATTCTCAGGAAGCTATCTAGAGGCAGAGAAATCCCTCCAGCTTATGACACCCTGTGCTGACGTTTAGTAAATTCTAGTAAATTCTGGCTCCTCACAGGAACCCTGCTCTGACCACTGATCTCCTAATATCATGGAGAAACCCAATCCAAGAGAGAGCAAGCCCCACACGCACAAACCCAAATGCTGAAATGAGGGCTGACTATTCAGTAGCACCTGAGAAACAGTTGGCCATTTGGGTCAGCCTAGACCTAGAGTCAGAGGAGGGACAGAGAGAAACATTCATGTCCCATGGGGCTGCTGAGAGTTGGCTGCTTGTGTTTCTGGGCCCGAGGACAGAGTGACGGCTGGGACAGAACATTCTCAACAGACCAGGGAGAGACAGTCTATCTGGGGTGAAGCACCCTCTGACCACAATGGGCTGAAGGAGTCAGAGGACAGCAGGGAAGGAAAATAAGCTTAAAACAAGCTTGACACTCTAGGGGCCATGTGTAACCCCCACCTTGAGACCCATGTGCCATACTCAAGTTAAATCCTAAATTTGCTTACTGCATACCTTTATAGAGCATGTGTCCACCTCTAATCTTTCCTGGTAACTTGAAGAACATTACGGGTACACAGTTCCAGATCTGAAAACAAGCAGCGGGGTGCGCCGCAGCCACTGAGCTCCTGTTCCAGGCGGGGCCGGAGGCTGGGAGCCAGGACCCCTTTTTGCCATATCTAGTTGGCCCGGGTTTTAAGGGACCTGTTTGACTTCTCCGAGCTTCTCTTTGCTTCCTGGCCCTCAGGTACAAACCCATGCTGGAACAGGTCTGTTTCCAGCCCCGCCACCTAGGACTTGGATGTTCTCAGACTGCGCTCAGCATTTCAGGCCTAAGAAAGATCCCACTTGGAACTAGACTACAAAGAGGAGTCTCCTAGCTGATGTTTGCTTTTGTCTGGAATTCTCTTGCCCTGGTATGATGAGGACCTAATGTATCAGGTGTCTGCTATCCATCAGGAAATTTTTAACAGCAATTGAATTGAATTCTCCCAGGAATCACCATTTTCCCAACAGGGATTTTAGGCCTAGAGAGGCAAAGGGCTTCGGTAAGGTGACATCTAGCACAGTGCTGGATCTGCAGTTGAGCAGGTGTGGGATGAAGACTCTGGGCCAGCCCCGGTGAGGCTGGGCCTCCTGCCCCTCCAACCCTATGTCCAGCGTGGATATCTCAGGATTGCAAAGGGCTTTGGCTGCACATGTTTCTTTCTTACAAAAGTTGTAAAACCAAACCAACCAAACAAATAAACAAAAACCTGCTTACTAAGTCCAGCTTGCTTGTAGAGAACCATCATCATGCCACCATGAGGTCCCTGGGTGTGAGGGAGCACCAGACCTGCTCAGAGTTGGGGACACTCCCACCTCTGATGTCCTGCTTGGCTCTGACATCTGAAAACTCGAGGACTCATGTCAAAAATAGGCCAAATGGATGTGTTACCCCATTTCCAATAAATACAGATTTCTTTCACTGTCCTGTCCTCTGGGATTCAAGTCAGGAGCTGTGTGATGTTTTAGAAGTTGCTAATTACAAAGATAGACAGGAGATCACCCTGAAATACATTTTAAAATACATGAAGACAAATAACCCCTCACTAAAGTAAAACACATCTTTAATCAGATGATTCTTTCTTTAAAATGAAAAAAACAGGGCGCCTGGGTGGCTCAGTGGGTTAAGCCGCTGCCTTCGGCTCAGGTCATGATCTCAGGGTCCTGGGATCGAGTCCCGCATCGGGCTCTCTGCTCAGCAGGGAGCCTGCTTCCCTCTCTCTCTTTCTCTGCCTCTCTGCCTACCTGTGATCTCTGTCTGTCAAATAAATAAATAAAATCTTTAAAAAAAAATAAAATGAAATGAAAAAAACAAAAGCAAAAACCAGTGCTGGGCCCCAGACATGATGGAACATGGCCCAGCCTGGCCGGCGACTGTGGGTGCCACACTCAGCGATGGTCCTCTTGCTTACACGTAAGAGCAGCTCAGCTCACTTAGTCTCACTTTGAAGTTCCTTCACCTTCGTGACAGTGTGGCCTGAAACCAAGCCTTAGGACGCCCGGCAGACAACTCAGGCATCATATTTCCTTGCCGAAATAGCATTTCAAAGATTGTACTGAAAATAGAAAAATTGCTACATTTGGGGGTGGGGGAGTGGCAGGGATTTCCCTTTGTACGCGCACAGACTTGAATTTGTAATCTCTGTTTCTGAAGACTTGGAGCTGGTTGGTGGTTGATGCTGGAGTCTCCACCGCCGGGGACAGAGAGGAGCCTGAACGTGGATCCTGAGTTTTATTGTCCCGTGTTGGTAACGGGCATCACTACCTTTTCACACTCCCCAATCAGGACCTGAAGGCTAAGGACCTTCTGCAGCACACACATGAGTCTGGGTTCTGAATTTCAGCGTTCTCCTTCTGAACCCCGAAACAACACTAGTCCAGAATTCCAAATTTAAGTCCAAATATGGAGTCTTACTAAATGGAAATATGTATGGGTTCTAGACCCAGTGCTTTGAAAGAGAAAAAAAAAAAAATGAAAGTTTGATTTATCGCGTGGAAGTCAGGAGGGGTGCCTGCCACTGTGCTAGAGACTCTGGGCCAAGGAAATAACCACCAGGCCTGAATAGAGACCTGAACACACTTAGTGCCCTGGAACCTAGAAGAGAGAGACCAGAACAGCAAGGACACTTGCGTCCCTTTCCAAGGGCACCGTTGCAGGCCCAGAGGTCAGGACCAGGGCCAGGCCTCTGCCTGGGGAGGAAAGCCGTCCCCATGGAAGATTCTGAAGGTCATCTTTGAGAGGTTGTAAGCATGTGCTGCTTTGGTCAGAAGGTCATGGGATTTGACCTCACTCCTAACATAACCTGGAAGTCGTGGTTCCCCAGGTGGTCAGCTCCGCCCAGCCCCACAGAGGAGCAACTGCCCAAGGAGATGGGATGCTCAACCAACCACCCCTTTTCTTCCTTACTTGTCTAGACTTTGGACTTCTTCCATCCATGTGATCCTAGTTAATGCTCATTGTTCTAGCATTTTCTGGAATGGAGATTCGAGAAACAGCATTTTTGGTCTTGTCCTTTTCTTACTACAATGTGCATTTATACTGCAGAGGTTTAAAAGAATCCAACCCAAAGACTGAGAAATCGTGGGATCTGGAGTACTAATGGACACTACGTAGAGTCTCTGGGGATGGAGGAGATACATATTTGCTATCTGAGGTCTTTGAGAAGAATGCAATTTTCTTGAACAAATGCTCATAGTACGTCCTCTGCCTTGCAACTGGTTTGTCTACATCTGGGTCTATACCCGTAGCCACCCTAGATGTACAGATCTCATCAGCCTGACATCAGCTTTTCTGAGAGGTAACAGAGGCAAATACTTTGTTTCTAGGGTGTTAGTCAGGACTCCGTGAGTAATACTCAGGGAAGCCCATGGTTGATGGAGATTCCCTGTGAAATGGGTTTTGAATGAAGCCACACTAATTCTTGAGAGATCCAGTGATCACGAAGTTTCTCACCTTTAGTATGACGGGCATCTTTCTCCAGTGCATCAAGCAGCGGGGGGTTGCCGACCAGCTCCCTCCCCACTGTGCTCAGGTGCAGGGAACCCTCTGGAATTCCTTCAAGGAAGAAGTAGACAGGAAATCCTGTCACCCGACATTATTTACGTCACCTCCTGTCTGCGGGGCTCGGAAGGGGACGCTGATTTGTGGGACAGTGAAGGAATGCAGTCCAGTGGTGAGGAGAACATTCACAACACTTGCCCAAACGAGGTAACGTAGGAAGACAGAATCTGTGCCTCGATGTCACTGGTGTGAAGAAGAAAGAGAAGCGAGGCCCTGTCAGCGCCCCCACTCCGCTCTGTAAGTCTGAGTGTGTCAGTCAGGGCCTGCTTCCCCATTTCAGGGGCGTTTCTGTGAGGTGGAAAGGCCACGGTCGTTTTGAAGTTCATGGTTCAGGGCCAGGACCGTGGCAGCACGAGGATGAGGAGCTGAGGTAGCTGCACGTGGCCCGTGACCAGGTAGACGCCGAAGGGAATTGAAGGGAACTCCCTTGAGTGTCCCCAAATGCCAGCAGGGCTGTCTCGGGGTGGACCTGAGCTTTTATATCATTTTTAAAAAATACTTTATGTCAGTGTGGATGACTCCATTTACAAGGGCTCAGGATGGACAAACGCAATTCCTCATGTATAAAGAAATCTTTACCCGGCCTGGAACCCAAGGGCTTCGCTTGTGTTGGTTTTCTCAGAAGCGTGCTGTCTTCTCACCAGTGCACTAAGCGGCACTCCTCAGAGTCCGAGCTTGGGGTGGGCCCATGGGGGCGCAGGGGAGATCGATGCGTCCTCTCTCAGTCTTCGGGGCAGCCAGGCCCCCCAGTGACGTGGCAAATACTTTAATTTTTCCACGGGTACAGGACGCGGAGAGTTTGGGAAGCCCTGACTTTGGGGACAGGCAGAGGGGGCATCGCAGCCCCTGTGGCTGGGCTGTGCGGCTGCGGGGCCGAGAGAAGCGGATGCCTAGCGCTTGCGAACAGCTGGGTCCCCACACTCACGGTCGCCATCAGAGACGACGCGGCACATAATCCCTCCACCCGGCAGAAAATGATCTCTATTCTCCACATCCTCGCCAACAATATGTTATTTTGTCTCTGCCGTTCTAGAGGCTCACGTCCCTCTTGGAGCTAACTTCCCTGCAGGTTGACTTCCTTTGCTTATAAATGTCAGAAAATTTGAGTAAGCTTTCATCTGCGAATCCCATTCACAGAGCTGGTCTGTGCAAGGTTTATCTCCTGAAATGGATCAGTATGAATTAGATGTGGGTGGGAGACGCCGATAAGGAAATTCTCGCAGCTGGGGGAGCCGGGGTGCTAAGCGGCTTCCAAGCCGACTGGCTCCAGAAGGCAGCTCTGTGTCACCCCGGCAGCTGGGACCAACACCTCTGCTTTCAGCCAAAGACATGCATATTCAGGAACAGAGCAGCATAGAGGATACAATCAGCATTTAAAATTCATGCTGGAAACGAATAGTTAGATCTTGATAGAGAGGACAGAGACAGAACTGCTTCTGATACACATTTTGAGGACAGAGAAACCATCAGCACCAAGTTGCTCTGGGCTTTCCATCGGGGCCTCCCACAGGGGACATGAGGCGTTGTGTGCGGACACTCGCCAAGCAGCTACCTCGAGCCGTTCTGCAAACCCAACAGAATGAATCGTGTTCCAAGTGGGGGTGATTTGGAACACAACCTGGGATTATTTTATAAAAATCCCACATGAAGCTATCCATTCTTTGTCATAAAAAACAGGTTTTAACTAATTCTTATATTGTTACTATTAGATTCTAGAATGTTCGCTGGGCAAATACAGAGACTTCATAAAAAGTGGGCAGATCACACATGTGCCTTTAAGGAATTACAAAAAAAAAAAAAAACCAAAAAACCAAAAAAAAAACTATACAGAACAAAGACAAGACATCAGTTTATTTCTGTTGGAAGTAAGGATGAAAATCATCTCCTCAAATTAAATCTATCATCCAAAAGAAGGTTTTCAAGGAAAGCAGGAAGATATGTTGGTTTGCAGTTCTGGAACCTGAAGACCAAAGTCTAGTCTGTGTTGCCCGAACTGGCCACAGCAGTGCTCAGGGAGCTCCGTGTGAAGGTCACACAGAAGCTTCCCAGGGCCGGGGTCCTCTTATGACCTCCGTCTCCTGTTCACTCCTCTTTGTCATTCCCTTTCTTGGGCCAACCTGAAGATCCCAGGGAAGAAGTATGAGGACACTGAACAAGCCAGATGCTCCGTCCTCTTGTGGCACTGAGCGCAGGCTGACCTGGGAGTGACCTAGGGGGCAGCTGAGGGCAGTGGTCAGTCAGGCTGGGCAGGAGGCCCTCGGCACCTTGCAGAGCAGCATCTGCTTTCTGAGAGTTTGGGGTAAAAATGAGATAAACGTTCTTGTTGGTGGAAGAGTCGGAGTGCTGAGGGCACAGAAATATTTGAGCTCAACATACAGAAAAGACAAAGGACAACTCTCTTCTCTTGAGGACTGGGCTCCACTGCAGAGGGGGCTGGGGTGCCAGGTCTGTGGTGTCTGGGGACATGTCCCCACACAGGTGACGTGTAGGAGCCCAGGGAAGAGACAGGTGTGAGGAGCAGCCCCTGGCTGGAGGTACGGAGGAGGGGTCTTGGGTCATGCTGGGTGACCAGGACAGAACTCCCATGCTCCCCGGCCTCCACGTCCACCCTTCCAGAAGGAGAGCAGTAGATCTCGTGTCATCGAAGACTCTGTTAGGTCTGAGAATGCACAATGTTCTTTAAAAAAACATACAGACCTGCTGTATCAAAGACTTTTAAAATTCTCATAAAATAATATGGAAATGAATTTACCTGTTTTAATTTAATTGTTAATCAGATTGTTTCCAGTGCTGTATTTATATATATATATATATATATATATATATATATATACACACACACACATATATTAGAGCATTTCTAGGTTCATAGCGAAGCTGAGGGAAAGGCAGAGATTCTCGCATGCCCCTTCCCCCGACCCGCGCAGGCTCTCCGGCTGTCGACGCCCTCATCAGAGTGGGTCCCTTGTCACCGTCGGTGGATCTTCCTCCGCACCCTGCAAACATCCGAGGGTTCATGCTCAATTTTGCACATTCTGCGCGTTTGGATGAACGTCTCATGACATGCACTCCCCATTGTAACACAGACTAGTTTCGCCGCCCCCCGAAATGTTCCGGGCCCCAACTATTAACTCGGTTTTTCGCCAACCTGTCTTGAAGACACAGTACCGGCCAGACAGTGTGCTAGGCACGCGATGCAACCACAACGGGCAACATTACCTGCTTTTCCGCTGTTGCCGGAGACCAGTGTGCAAACAGCTCAATGCTTTCGAGCATCCGGGGTGTCACAATGAACTTCCGTGAAAGGCTCCACGGCGATTTTTACGTTCTTTCCCTTCCTTATTCTAGGTTCTCTAGACAGCGTTCCCTAAGAAATCTTTCTTGCCATGGAAGACGGAGCAAGAGGTTGATGGATAGCATCAAAGATTAAAGAACAGTAACAGACACAAGGAGGAAATATTTCAGTTTAGTGTAACCAGAGATACCCCCCTCAAATTTCAGATTACTTTTGATCTTTCCAGCTTTCTGGGTACAAGTTAAAATACCCCAGTTAATGTCTTCCTAGTTATCAGATATGTAACCCCTTGCTGGCATTTTGCCGACTTGTCCCTTTCTTGGACAGGCCACATTTAAATACTGTCTGAACACGTGAGTCCCCATAAATTCTGTTTTCTGTATGTGCTTAAGATCCAACCAAAGTAGGCTTTTGTTTTTAAAGCTTGCTATATTTGTACGTTTAATTTAACATTAGTGGGACATCTGCCAAGCTAATATAGACACTTCTCTATGCACTGGAAAACCCAATTAGGACTTGTTCTGAGTTTGATTATCAGTCGGAAACATGCATGCAGAAATATTCATTACAGAGCTGCTGGGAGCTGAGATAAAGCAGCAGATGGCAAGTCACAGAATCGCTGTCCCTCTCCCCCAACACGGTTTCCCATTTGGTTCATAAAAGACGGGTGGGTCCCCCGGATATCCTCAGAGATGTGGTGCCCATGGGAGGCGCACCACGCCCTGATGGCGCCTCCTCTCTTAAGGATGTGCCGAGCGTTTCCCACCACAGTCACGGACACAGAGGGGAGCACCAGGGGACGGCAGCCCGTTCCCCAATGAGTTGGTCTGCCGCTCCCCCCAAGCTCCCCTTTCAACTTTAATTGGGGATTTTTGAAGACTCTGTATAAGGCACCTGAAGGCAGGTATAGGGGTGGGGAGGTTGCCTAAATGCTTACTTGGTGAGACACCTTGATGCGGCATCTTCCCACCTTCTGAACATGGGGTTGCCATCGTCACCCTGCTCTCCTCCTATAGGTTACGTGGTACTGATCGTTACGTGTGGATTTATGTGATCCGTGAGGTCATCCCAGATATTCAAGAGGACTTGGAGAGACTTAGAACCAGACCCATGACTCCTTGATGGAGATGGGAGCAGGAAGAGGCAGAGGGCTTGAAGGATCGGGAAGCTGCCCAGGCTGGGGCTCAGGACAGAGTGCGCGGAGGGCACCGGTGCGAAGACTGAGGGGACGTGGAGCCGAGGGAGCCTGAGCAAGGAGGGCAGCCGGAGCGTCGGGTTTTCTTTCTTGAGACCGCTGATCGGTCTAGGAGTTGAGATCATTTTGCATCAATGAACAGAATTTTGTGAACTCAACCGACCAAATTAATAGCATCATTCAAAATGGCAGATGGGAATCTTTGTCTGCCTCCACGCAGTTCAGGTGTGAGGCAGCCCGAGTATTCCTTTCAGAGCTTCTTAACTATTCTGTGCTCCCAGGCCGGCTTAGGGTAACTGCATTTCACGCTCTGGCCCACGCTGCCTCCACACGGTCCGAGGTGGCCAAGTGCCCGAGCTGTCTCTGAGTTGTCATCTAACGGGATCAAAGGCTTCTGAGCAGTTTATTTGAAAGGCATTTGAGTCATTTAGCTCCTAATGGCTTCAGTGTATTTGCTATTTCAAATATCAAATCTGTTATTTTAAAAATGAAAGAAAGGAGAACTAGCAGTTCATATTAGCTGTTTCATTAAACAATGTTCATTTCCTGCATTAACGAAGGAACCAAGTCAAAGGACGCAACCTTCACGCAGCACAACAGTCTGTCTGATAATGATTAACCTTATTTGGAAGAAAAAAAAAAAAGAGGCAGAATTTGTGTTTTCTTGAGCAGGTGGGCAGTTTTCTATTTGCCTGCGTAACACTCCCCAAACGATGAATAGGAGTCTTGGATGTCTTCTAAAACCAGGGACCTCATGATACTCAGGCTGGGATAGATATGCTCATAAGCTCCAAGTGTCTCCATAGATATGAGGTATTTGGTGACAACTCGAGGGCCAGCCCACTTTATGGGCGTACCTAGTAATGGTGAACACTCGGCTCTGGGAGGGATAGAAACCAGAAGACATTTGGAAACGATGCTGGGCTCTGTTCCTGTAACAGCAGTAAGTGTTCTGCCTAATGGAGGTCTAGCTTTACAGGTCCTTCCAGAAAGGCCGAGAAGATGACGGAGCATTTACAGCTGTGTTTGCCAGGAGGGCAGCACAGGGCTACAGGACTTCCCGGGATAGAATCTCCTCCCCACCCTGTCACTGTCGGGGGCTTCTTGAAGGAATGAGGGCCTTGTCCCAACCTAGCCACAGGTATCTGCCCCACGGAAGCCCCAGAGACAGAAGGCCAACTAAGGTGAAATTTCTAACAGGAAGGTAGAACTTGCTGGCATCCATCAGCGGCAAGTATGAAAATTCTTTACCAAAAATGACAGTTTGAAATCGACTTTAGTGAGACAGGAAGCATTCTCTCGCTCTGGTTCCCAATTAAGCGTATGGGGAGTGTCGAGGTATTTTTGACAGTGCTCCTGTGGGGACAGGTGACTTTCACTCCAAAGATTAGGTGGAGAATTATAGAGGAACTCTCTTTCCCTGAGCTTGCTGGGAAATCCAAGATCAAGTTGAATAAACCGTACACATTTTTACATGTACTGACACAATTTTGTGTTGCTTTTGTTGACTGCCATAATTCTGTTCTCTCCAAACCTGTAGTAACATCTCATTATTCCTACCCAGTACACCTGGGCATTAAGGGAAAAGGTATGAGCTCCTGCTGTTCTAGGACCATGGCTCCTTCATGGGGAAGAGGGAACACTGAGAGAGCCTGGAGCCACTGTTTTCTTGCCGCACAGGGGTGAGCGATGCTACCGGCACCTAGCCCGTAGAGATGGGGTAACTACCAACATTTCACACTGCACTGGGCAACCCCCCACAACAAAGAAGTACCCCGCCTGCTGTATTGACAGCACCATGATACAGAAGCCGTGGTCGAGTCCTAAATGGAAGGCGGTGTTTGCTAAAGCAACTCAGTTTTGGTTACCAGCAACACTTAGGAACCACCAATGAAGAAAGTGAATTTCAAGACATAAGAACGAAAACCTTGGTTGTGCGAATATCTTCCCGCAAAGGTTTTGCTGTAACACCTGGGTATTTAAGGTCGGTTTTGTTTTGGTTTTGTTTTTATAAGGTGATAAGTTTCTTTAAGAACAGGATGGGCATATAGACATCCTAAGCCTGGTTAATTGTAGGAACCGTACCAGCTTTCAGAGTTGATTCCAGGTCGTTGGACAGGTCGATTTCTACAGCTGTTTTTATTGAGATTCAATACTGCTCTGTGCCAGGGTCTGTGCTAAGCCCTCCACCTACAACTGCATGCAAACCACCCAACAAGCCTTCTAAATAAGGAGGGATTTTACTTATATTAAGAGAAAGAAGCAAAGGCTTAGTTTAAGAAATTTCTCCAGAATCTTAAGTTAGGTTTAGTGATTGTACATCTGAGACACTCCACCCTCTTCCAGTTTTACCAGAATCCCACTGTCACCCTTGTCATTAGCTCCATTTCTGAGCCACACAGAACATCTGTCATTCCTCCAACTTCTGTGTTAATAGGACGGCTCGGAGGCTAATCTCAAGGTTGTGCACTCTTAGCTAACTTCAGGATCATTGTCTCCTAACCCACAGCAAGAGGGTCAATTCTTAATCTGATTTAAATTTCTTCTTCGTGACTCTCCCTCTGACCTAATCGTCCCCTAATGGGAGGTATCCCTATCCTGCCTGTGCTCAGAGGGGGGATGCCGGCTGGAAAGCCATGTTCCTCGATGAGCAAACACTATATCTTTTATCAAACTGACTCCAGAAGCCTTGTCTATAAGGGGATCCTGGTCTGTAATTATCTCTAAACATCTAAAGTCCTACAGGGGTGCCTGGGTAGCTCAGCTGTTAAGCATCTGCCTTTGGCTCAGGTCATGATCCAGGATCCTTGGATCGAACTGCACATCGGGCTCCTTGCTCAGCGAGCCTGCTTCTCCCTCTCCCTCTGTCTGCTGTTCCCCTTTCTGTGCTCTCTATAAAATAAATAAATCTTTTAAAAAATTTAAAGAAAATGTATTGCAGAATGAGGTCATCCTACACACACACAAATATATGACATAAAAATAAAAGCTGCATGTCCTTGTAAATATATGTCTATTTGATCTGTTTTATCTATGACATAGTATTTATTTTAAACATTAGGTATAGATATACTTACAGATACACTTGGTGTAGATGCAGAAATACATAAAATTGATCTAGATCCACACTGACTTTCAGTGGGAAGAACACCCTGGATAAAAGCAGAGAACCTCCAGGGATTCTGGTTCTTACGCATTCGGCATGAAACTGATGAGGTCGAGGTGACACGGTGCCCACGTTTGCTACTCACTTCCTGACGTAAAACTGCATTTGGGGTAGCCGTCTGTTCTCCTTCCGGCCTCTCGAGTCATATCCTCCGCTCATCCATCCTCGGTCCTTGTGTAAGGAAAACATTCACAATCACGAATCTCGTACTCTGAGCCTCTTTGGCTGTGTCCCAGAAGTCTGACACCCAGGATGGTCACCACGTTTGTGGTAGCTTGTATGTTCCCTTTGTTTCTTCTCTGGCCCATGAGTTATTAAGAAATGTGTTCTTCAATTTGCAATGATACGTTTTTCAGAGTTTGGTTTCTATTAGGCATTTTTAATTTAATTGCTTTTTCAGGTGATTTATTCGTGTGGTATTGATGTGTTTATCCTAAATGTTCCTGTTGACAAGTGTCTTAATTCCATTATATTAATCCATAAGTTACTCTCCTTATTTTAAATACTGTAAAGTCAGTGCTCGCTTGCATTCACCCACGTTTACCAGGTTTTTTGCTCATGTTTTCTTCTGACATCACTATCCCCCTTGTAGGGTCCGTTTTTATTTTTCCTGGTGTATATTTTGTATAGTCTCTTAATGTTGCTGTAGTGAGACTTTGTAGCAAACCCTCTTAGAGATCTAAATTTTGGTGTGTGGGTTTCGTAGACACACAAAATGTATGTATGTATGTGTATATGTACGTGTCCGCTTGGAACGCTTTGTCCTACCCGGTTCTGACTCCGTGTTCTGCGCCGGCCCAGGCACGGCTCCAAAGACACGGGGCTGTGGTGTACCCTGACCCTCAGAACTTCACAGGGCTGCGCGGAACCCTCCAGGAGAGGGGCATTCGCAGGGCCCTCTGAAAGCCATGGGACGGTTTTCTGAGTCAGAAGAGGGACTGACCATGACAGTTCCTGGGGAGGGGCACTCACCCGGATCTGGGGAAACAAGGAGGATACGGAGGTGCGGGCTCCGTGGCGGGGCGGCCGGGTAACAGGGAGAAGTCTGCGGGAAGGCGGGGTGCCCCGCGCCCATTGCCGGTGCTGGTAGTAGTGAGACAGGTTCCATGGACGCCCCTGTCTGAGAGCCACCAAGGAGCCCGGAATGGTGACAGCTGGACTTCAGACTCGTGTGCAGACTCTGATCGCATAGAGCTGGTCCTGCGGGTGCTGCGCACTCGGGCTTGGTCCCTATCCACCTGCCTCCCTCCGTGTTCTGAGGAAATACCCAGATTCGCCAAACTTTTCAGTGTTTTCAGCAATGGTTCTCAAACCCACTACGGGATTTTGATACTCAACCCGGAGTTTCTGATGTTTTGGGTCTGGAGGATGGCCGGGACACCCTGCATAACAACAGAGAGCCCCAGGAATGCTGCTTCTTATGTATTCGGCATGAAACTGATGAGAGAGAGAGAGAGAGAGATAGATAGATAGATGTAATTTTTTTTTTTTTAAGTTTTCCAGGAGACTCCAACGCGCATCAGTGTTAAGAACCATCAGCTTGCAGTCTCTGATGCCTCTATCAGTTTTCCTCCACAGGCTTCTACAAAAGAATTAAGCCCCACAGAAAATCATTTGATTGATTATCTTCTCTGTTCTGCCAAAGATGGCACGGAGGTCTTAACGTTCTGGTGCATGGGAGATGAATCAGTTCATTATCACAGATGATGCCTGGGGCATTAGGCTGATTTCTCTAGTGGAGAGAGGTGATGTTTCTGTTTGTAAGCTGTATTCAACCGCTAGTGGGTTAGCAAACTGATTCTCCAGGGGAGGAAGGCAAGCCCTTGGTGGCTGCATCTGCCACGTTCTGGGGGGAAGAGCCCCCGCCATGGATTCCACCCCACCAACTGTCTGAGAACTGGCTTGCAAAATTCCTGAAACGTTAAAAAATAACTTCCATGTCTTGGTCGCACACATTGCCAGGACCTGCCTATGGGACACCCTTCCTTTCTTGAGAAATTGGTCTATCCAACCCCGAGGCTGTTTTGGAGACCTGTGGTGGTTGTTCTTGGATGTCATCAAAGCGAATCAAACATACATTTTAATCTGTTTTTTTGTTTTGTTTTGTTTTGTTTTGTTTTCAAGAGAGTGGTTTCATGGAAGTGAAGAACCTCCTTTTTTTTTTTTTTTTTAAGATTTTATTTATTTATCTGACAGACAGAGATCACAAGTAGGCAGAGAGGCAGGCAGAGAGACAGGAGGAAGCAGGCTCCCTGCTAAGCAGAGAGTCCGATGCGGGGCTCGATCCCAGGACCCCGGGATCATGACCTGAGCTGAAGACAGAGGCTTAACCCACTGAGCCACCCAGGCGCCCCTGTTGTAATCTGTTTTTATATTGGGAATGTACTCAATATTTTCCTTAAAATAGTATTTTTGTTGTTTGTTGTTTGTTTGTTTGTTTACAAAATAACAAGGGGTGTGTGTGTGTGTGTATTTTTTCCTTTTTAGATTATCCACTCCCAGGACATACTGTAGGAACAGAGCATCCCACAGCTGACAAAGGTGACCTCCCAAGATGAAATGGGAACATTGCATTTGGAAAATGAGGGGGACTTGCTGTGTCCTGCAGTGAATTAGGGTCAGATCTGAGACTAGTGCACCTGCCCATCTCATTCTGCAATAGTTGGGTTTAGTTAAACATTTATTGGATTTTGGCATGGTTCTCGAGGCTGTCTCCTAAAAATTAATAATATCAAAACTTTGACCTAATTTAACTTATAGCCTAATCAAATAGAGAAATATGTGAATAACTCATTTCAACATGTTATTTTTGGTACAAAAAAGGGGTATTGTTTGTTTCAGGGAAGAACTGGGGCGGACACCATTCAGTGGAGGTAAGGGCTGAAGGTAGACAGAGAAATCCTCCTGGAAGTCAGGACCCATTGCCAACAGCCCATGGCCGAGTTGCAGGTTATATGTGGTGGCTGGGAAAAGGGAGAGGAAGAAATGTTCCTGACCAAGGACTCAAGAATGTTGTCAAGTGAACCTTGTGAAAATAAATTATTTTAAATTGAAATTGAATTAACTTTCAAAAAAACCAAAAAACAAAAACAAAAATCAAAAACCAAAAAACGCCAAAAATGCTTTTTTCTCTTTTTTCCTCTCTTTTAAAATACTACTTTACATTTGCTTGATTTTTGTTCTTCTGTGATTATTATAGTGGAAGCTGAGTGACAGGGAAGAATTTGATCTGTCTGGCCAGGCTCCAACAAAGGTCACTGCAGAATACAATTGGAGTGAGAAGCAACCTTTGGGAATGAAGGAAGCTCACATGGGAAACTCTTCTGAAAATAATTAATAATAACAATGAAAACCTCTTCTCTGTACAATCACTTTGGAGAAAAGTTGGGTGATTTCTTATAAAACTAACCATCCTTGGGACGCCTGAGTGGCTCAGTTGGTTAGGCGGCTGCCTTTGGCTCGGGTCGTGATCCCAGTGTCCTGGGATCAAGTCCCACATGGGGCTCTCATCTCGGCAGGGAGCCTGCTTCTCCCTCTGCCTTTGCCTCCCACTCTGTCTGCCTGTGCGCTCTCTCTATGACAAACAAACAAAAAACAAAAAACTAGCCATCCTCTAAACATATGAGCCAGCAGTCATGTTCTTTGGTATTTACTCAAAGGACGTAAAAACTTAAGTCCACACAAATACTGATGCACAAGGTGTCCAGCATTTTTATTCAGAGTTGACATTTGAAAGTCACCAGGATGTTCTTCAGTAGGTGAGTAAGTAAACCATGAAACATCCAGACAATGGAATGTTATTCAGTGCTAAAAATCAAAGAACTACAAGCCATGGAAAGACATGGAGGAAAATTAAATGGCTATTCCTAAGTGAAGTCACCCAATTTGAAAAGGCTATAGGCTTTGTGCTTTCAACTATGTGATATTCTAGAAGAGTGAAAACTATGGACTCAGTAATCAGTGGTTGTCAGGGGCCAGTTGGGAGGGATGTATAGGCAGAGCCCAGAGAAATTTCAGCCAGTGAATAGTCCATCTGATATTATAACAGTGAGTAGAAGTCATTAAATATTTGTTCAAACCCATAAAATGTAAAACACCCAAATGAAACCTTCATGTAAGCAATGGTTTTAGGAGATAATGATGCATCCTTGTGGGTCCACCAGTTGTGACAAGTCCGTTTTCTGGGGAGGGATGCTGGTCGCAGGAGAGGCTGTGGGGCACAGGGATTCTGTATCTGCTCCCTCACCTTGCTGGGAACTTAAAACCCCTCTAAGAAATAAAGTCTATTAAAAAGTAAAACTCTCTAGGGGCACCTGGGGGGCTCAGTGGGTTAAAGCCTCTGCCTTCGGCTCAGGTCATGATCCCAGGGTCCTGGGATCGAGCCCCACATCGGGGTCTCCGCTCAGCAGGGAGCCTGCTTCCTCCTCTCTCTCTCTCTGCCTGCCTCTCTGCCTACTTGTGATCTCTGTCTGTCAAATAAATAAAATCTTAAAAAAAAAAAAGAAAAGTAAAACTCTCTCTTCATCTCCATTTTAGCCCAGAAAGAAGTACCTAAATGAGCATTTTTATGTTCAAAAGGGAATTTATAGTACTTCTGAGAAATCAAATAACAACACTGAAAAACAAACTCTTTGCAAAGTTTGAGAGAAAAAAAAAATAGACTGTGAAAATTGCACAACTGATTTTTTTTTTTTTTTTACTGAAAACTTTTGTGATATTTAATTTCTACGTCAAAAAATAAATGACATATAGATCGGAGAGTTGAGGAAGGGGAGGATATTTGTGCCTGTAAGTTATCCTCTCCTATCTCCTCCAAGATGAAATGTAAATTATATCCTACATTTAAACATTGAGCGGCAATATCTGCCTTCCTCATCAGTGATCGCGTCATCACATCCAGCTTTGACCAGAAGAAGTTTGTGTAGGTGCCACTTAGATACACTGTTTTTCCAGAGTATTTAGTTGGTCCTACATTGTCTACTTTATCTTTATTAATACTGATACATTTTTTATGGCATAGTATCTAACCTCAAAACCTTTATGGTCTATCATAACGAACACTCTGTGTCTAATCAAGGCTGTGGAGATCTGCAGAACGTCTTCTGGTCTTGCCTGGGATGAGCTGGTTTTGATTCCAGGCTCTGGATCCGCTCAGGTCTGCTGGATATCCTCGTGTTTTCCTTTGTCCAGCTTCTGGAAGGGATGGCTTCTTTTAAGGGGGACCTTCCTAATGGCAGGTGCATGGTTGAAACTTCTATTCAAAGCAATCTGCTACCACCGTGTAAGTCCCAGCCAGCATCGGGGTAGGGGAAACATGTCCTATGGATGCAGAATAATCAAGGTCACGTAGCGGAGAGAGGGTGGGATTATCTCAGAGCATTAATCCAATTGACCAAAAAATGGAATCTGTACAAATTTTCCTGGACTTTTCTTTGCTACTGCTACAAACCCCCTTCCACCAAACTGCACTGATTAATCCATCTATGACACAGTCTCTGATTCTCATGCATGTATTGCTATGAAATCTATTACATGACAGCGTTCTTCACACTTCTGCCAAAAGTCATCAGGGTGATAAGGTTTTCCAAAGGCAGAGACGCAGTTTACTGCATTTCTGCCCTCTGCTCTGATTTCCTCTGAGGGCAAATAAACTCCAACATAACTGGTCACAAAAGTGCGCCTAACATCCTCGCTGAGCCTTCCAGTTTGGACTCACACTTCTCACTCATCTCATTCAAACGTTTTAACTGGCTCTGCTCACTTGTCCGTTCATTGTCCCTCACTCCATCCACTGAAGTCTGACTTTCTCTCTCCTCCCGGATGCCTTTACTGAGCGTTCAGGCAACTGATGGTTTTCTACCGTCCGCTGCAGCATGTGGTTCTCAGTCTTCATGCAGTGAAACAACTAAGATTTAGCTGATACGATGTGCATTTCCTCATTTTTGAAATGCTCTGCTTACTTCTTGTAAAAAGCCACATTCTCCTGGTCCCCGCTGTAGGACAACAGCTCCATAGCCTGCCTGCTTGGCTGGCCATCCCACCTCCAGAATTCCGTCTGAGAGTGCATGTCCGTCAGAGCCCTGGAGAAGAGCCCACTCATCTGCATGGGATCTCGTCCTTCTGGGATCAAAGCTCCTGTCCTGCTTTCCAGGCTGCTGCATCGCTAACATGTATCTCCTTGGCTACGGCTTTTCCTCGGGCTGCATCCCACGAGGCATGGGAGCCTGAATTCCTTCCAGGCACTGCAGGGTTTGTCCCAAACTAAACGTCATCATCTTTCTACATACGCTTCTTTCTTTCCTTAAATCTTTATCCTGGCCATTTCTATGGTCTCAAATAAGCTTGGGTTGTCCTTGTTGGCTCAGAGCTCTCTTGAAGTCTCTACATCCATCAATCACCAAATCTCAAAGGCTTTGTCTCCCCACACATTTTTTTTTTTTTTGAATCCTTTCCACTTTCCTGGACCCAGTGCTCTACTGATCACAGCTCCCCTGTGTTACTCACTTTCCAGGAGGCAATCGCTATGCCAGCACTTTGCTTTCCGTGCCGTGTTTGTCTTCTGAGGAAAGTATTAATCTCTCTGTGCTGTAGATGAGAAGACGGTCTCAGAGATTTGGAGGATGAGAAAAATCAGAATAAGAAATTATGAACCTTGTTTGGGGGCTGTGATTCCTCCAGCTGAAGTCTAAGTGGGCTTTTAGTTCTGTCTCTACGCTTCGTGTGGTCGAACAGCTAAGCAGTTTGTGTCGGGTTTGAGGACAGGGCTTTGTCCCCATTCTCTTGCTTCTGTGAGGTTGACAGGAAATGTACTTGCTCACTGCGCACTGTGTCGAGTCCTAGAGCCAGGAGCGTGAAAAAGACACCGTTCTGCCGTCAGCCGCTCATACTTTGCCCACCCCTGACTAATAAGGACAAGGTTAGAAGCCAAAAATATGCATAATAAATAATCTATCAGTTATGTTATTCTAGAAATTGGATGACAAAATTATTTGTATGATTAAACCCTTGAAATATTACATTTAAGGGCATTTACACAAATTATCCAGATGATTCAGGCCAGGAACCACGTGGATGAGAAACCATGAGGTAACGACTGATGGTGTTTTTACCTCCATTATCAGGACGACTTGCATTTGTCACTTCAGACTTATATGTCCCATTTATGACTTACACTGAAAAAAAAAAAATCCAAGAAGGCTCAGAACTGAAGTCAGAAAGCTCGGGATGAGAGGAATTCTGCCAACCTGTCATCCCCTCAACAACACCCTGATCAATGTGCTGCCAGGAAATTCACGTGTTTGCCACGTTCCCTGCCCCGCCCGGTGAGATGTGGCCGTATAGACAGACTCTGGTTTTAAGTGGTAATCGGCAATAACGTATTGCTTGTTCCTTAATGTCAGTATTGGTGATTCAGTGATTAATTATCCGACTGCTGTGTGGTGCTTAAAATAATCCAAATGCATGAAGTAAATTAGTTGATCAGGAGGAAATTCTGTCATGCAAATTCATGCAATGCAGACCCTCACTGTCACAGGCAGCTCTGACAGCATAAGTGGGTCACCGGAGTGGCTGGCCCCTGTTAATTTATTTTCTCAGACACACCATCCATATTCATGATATCCTGCTGTTTGTCTACCACCTCCGAGAAGCCCCATCTTCAGAATCACAATTAACAGAAAATATGCACATTTAGCCAATGAGAAAGAGGCGACTAGAAGAGTTGTGAATCTGATTTTATTTTACAGTTTTTGTTTTTTCTTCCGGATTTTACTATGGGTTGGAAGCAGCAGCTCTTTGTCTATATGGTCTTAAATTGTTAGTTCAAGTGAGGTACAAGACTCCCAGGAAGAAAGTATTTGGGAAAGGGAAGTATTTATTCATTCATTTTAAGTTTCCGCAGCTTGCTACACTGCGGCACAATCTACTCTCATTGGCATTAAATTCATGCCGATTGTGCCAGATAAGGAAATTGAACTCAGTGCCCAGGCACAACCCAGGGTGTGAGTGGCCACAGCCAGTCCTTCTGGCTGACGGATGCTGACGGGATCCTGACATGCCTGCTACGTCAGAACAGAGCCAGGGCGAGGGCTTCTGTCAGAGGCCGCGTGCTGCCTGGGCATTTCCTTCTCTCCAGGAATACAGTGTTTCATTAGCAAAAAGATTGAAGACGGGACAATCACTTCCTCCAGCAGAGATGCGCCTTGCTCACCTAGAGGGCCACAACAGGGAGACAGAGGAAAGGAGACATATTCTGGATAACATTTATTCTTTTCAAAGACTGCATTCATCAAACTGCCCCCCACCCAAGAATGAGGCGTTTCCTGAGTGGACTCTTGTTGCTTCATGGGAACATTGCAGCCGTCATGGTTTTTAACTTTAGGTCAAAATCTCTGAAACAACATCTCCATCTGTGAAGAAAAAAAAAAAGAATAGGTTTAAAAAATGGAATTTTTCTATGATTTTTGAGTAAAGAAATAGGGCAGGGGTAAGAGCAGAGTCCTGTTATCTTCCTTCTAAAAGGGCATAGAATATTAAACGGTGAATAGTACATCGCAAGTTTCCCCAGAGTCTTCCTGTATCCTTTTAGACATGTACAAAGCAAAGGATTAATTCCGCTGGTAATATTTGTGTCAGAGCCGCACTGATTAATTTAATATTCTGATTGGACAAGCAGCAGAGCTTTAACGGCTGTTAACTTTCTGGCGAGTAACTCTGGGAAGGCGGTCATGAGATTAACGTTCAGAGGACAAATTTGCTTTTTTGCTGTATTTAATTACAACTTTGACACCAGATAGTGTTCACTATGAATTCTCTAGATAGGACACTGTTGCCCGCATTTGTATCACATGATGGGGCTTGCTTTCAAGAAACTGTGGAAAATGGGGTCTTTATAAACTGCCCTCTGCAGGGTCAGGGGACATTCATGAAGAAGGTCAGGAGCAGAAGCTTGAAATTAAATTTAGATTCCTGCATTCAGTCCTTGGTGGGATATAGATACAGTACTTAATCCTTATCCATACGTTAACTATTTACAAAATATTTTTACAGTCATCATATCATTTCATTATTCTGCAAAACCCTTTGAAGTAAGTTGCATCATGGTAATTTTATAGTTGAGCATGGCTGTAGATACTGGGCGGAGGTCACGTATATTTTGTTCGGAGAGCCTGAGCTGAAGCTCAGGTCTCATTGCATTGCATCCTGGAGTTTTGGCAGGATAGAAAGGATGGGACTTTAGAAGCCTGCGGTCAGGCCATCTGGGTGTCTCAGTCCAGTAAGCCTCTGCCTTCAGCTCAGGTCATGATCTCAGGGGTCCTAGGATGGAGACCCACGTTGGGCTCCTTGCTCAGCAGGGGGTCTGCTTCTCCCTCTCTCTCTGCCTACTGCTCCCCCTGCTTGTGCTCTCTCTCGTTGTCAAATAAATAAATAAAATCTTAAAAAAAAAAGAAGCCTAGAGTCATTTAGTCATTTATTGTCGCCCCACTGTCAGGATTTGTAAAAAACCACTCTATTTTTCTCAAACAAGTTAGGAAGTAAAGAGAAAAATTACCTTGGTTAAACTTCTGGGGGAAAATGAATATTTTCTAATGAATCAGAGGAAACTTCTAATTCAGAAAATACTGAGGAAATGGAATCAATTATGTGTCTGGTCCTCTATTTGGCACCAAATGGCTTAGGGGATGGAGAACACAGCATACCCTATTTTCTTTGTAGTCACCAATATCAATACAAGATCCCTCAAAGCCTTTTTTAAAATAAATAATCTATAATCTATGTATTCTCAAATGTCCCTATATTTTAAGTTAATATACAACTACATACAAATAGGAAGTTATAAGCATTCTTCAACTTTTTATTTATTTTTTGTTTTTTTTTTAAATTTCAATTTCAGTACAGTTAGCATACAGTGCTGTATTAGTTTCAAGTGTTCACGATAGCGATTCAACAATTCTATATGCTACTCAGTGGTACTCGTAATGATACGTGTATCCTCAATACCCTTCACCTATTTCTTGAACATCCCCACGCTCAGCCTCTTCCCCTCTGGTAACCATCAATGTTAGGTTAAACTGTCTGTTTCTTGGTTTGTGTGTGTCTCTCTCTTTTCCCTTTGTTTATTTATTTCTTAAATTCCTCATATGAATGAAATCATATGGCATTTGTTTTTCTCTGACTGACTTATTTTGCTTAACATTATACTATCTAGCTCTATCCATGTTGCAAATGGCAAGATTTCGTTATTTTCTGTGACTAATACTTAGTAGTTTATAAACATACCATCTTCTTTAATCCATCCATCTCTGGATGGACACTTAGGCTGTTTCCACAGTTGAGCTTTTGTAAATAATGCTGCATGTATCCTTTCAAATTCGAGTTTTTTGTATTCTTTGGGTAAAGACCCAACAGTGCAATTCCTGGATCCTAGGGTTGTTCTATTTTTAAATTGTTGAGGACCCTCCAGACTGACTAGCACAGTGGCTACACTGGTTTGTTTTCCCACCTACGGTGCACAAGGGCTCCGTTTTCTCCACATTTTCACCAACACTTTTTTCTTGTACATTCTTTAACTTTTTAAATTCTTTCACACTGCCTTATGAATGTTGACATTTATTTTTTGGTTAATAAGTTATTTGAATGGCAGTTGTATGTTCCAATGTCTAAGTCTAGGCAAAATATGGTGGACTGTAGCTACAACTTCATCACTTACTCTGAATGCAAGTCTTCCCAGTTTTTCCATCTGTCCATCTGTCCGTCCACCCATCCATCCATCCATCCATCCGTCCATTCGTCCATCCGTCCATCCATCCATCCGTCCATCCATCCTTCCATCCATCCGTCCATCCATCCATCTGTTTATCCGTCCGTCCATCTGTCCCAGTACTTAATGATCCTATTATGTACCAGTTACTGAGACTGGACAGAAACTAGACATGTGTAGCCCCTCCTTCAAGAAACAGAGTCTAAATGTGTGGGCTATGGATAACTTCTTCTTGTTTTTGTTTTATAAAAGTAAGGGTGATCAGTAAAGACGAATCATTTCTAGAAACACTGGAATGTAATTTATTCATTCAGCAAATAGTTCATTTGGCAGAGAGAATATAGTAGCTATCAGGCTTGAAATGGGTGAGGAAATTTAATTAGATAAGAACGAGAATTTTTTTTTTTTTGGTTTATTTATTTATTTATTTTTTAACTTGATATCCAGCACAATCCAACTTTTGGTTTTAGTCAGCCTTTTGAATCTGATCTCTCAAGAGAATTTTTTTTTTAATATTAAATAAAATGTCAAGCATACAGGACAATATTGGGTCATTTCATTGGCTCTGTTTCTTCTTCACAGGAAAAATACTTTCTTCTATTGGTGTTTGAATGGAGAGGAGAGCTGATTAAAATGATCACAGGATTGTGAATAATTTTGGAAGAATTTGGTGGGTGCTTTTCTGGGCATGTTGATGTTCTGTGTGTTCATACGGCTGGAACCCATTCCTCCGTTAGAGTACACAACATTGTTCTGAACGGGAGATCTGCTGTTGGCTAGCTCCGTCGTTGGTGTGCTGCCAGGCCTACTGCATGACAGACAGCCAGAGATCTGTGAAGGTATAGTGTGTAGCCTCACTTCCTTGCTTGGTGACTTGTTCAGAAAATCCCCCGTGTGAACTGGCAGTTCATTAGGCATGCCTGCAGTGCCAGGTCTGTCCCGGCTTCTGACCGACGCTTGCCAACTGGGTATAATGGCCAGGGAGGCTCGCTTGGGTTCAGGTATTATTACTTTAGATAATTACTAAGTAGAGTTCCCAGATTGGCATTTCAGAGACAAAGCAATTATCGAAGAATAATTAAATCACAGCATGAGTGAAGTAACTTTACATTCTGCTAAGTAGTTTAATTTAGGCATTTTAACTAATTCTAGCTATCTCTGTAGACACAGGTGTCCAGATCTCGTATATTCCTGTCGTGCTTCTGACCTGGACCCTGGTGGCTGGCACTCTTCCTTCAGACACACACACACACACACACACATGCACACACACACTCACATCCACGCACAATCACACGTTGAACTTGCCATGTACACTAATACCAGAATGTTGACTTATCCTCTTCTGCTAACCGCTGTTCTTACCAGACTCTGTTCACTCATTTCTCTTTGTGGCTCTGTCATTCGTGACCCGACTCATGAGCCCTCTGCAATCAGTTTCTCAGGGGCTTTTTGTCTTCCAATGATGCTCTTGGAATGTTCATTTAATCTGAGCAACCCTAGACACGAACTGAAAATCTCACCGGTCATATCCTCCTTCTATTATCCCAACTGCTCTGCAGCTGCCCCGGACTTGGCTGGACTGGAGTCTGACGGGCCGGCTCCCCAGAGACTGTCTGCTCTGACTCCGTGTGGCTGTTTGGGCTTTCTCATGATAAAGGCAGAAAAGACAAATATGTTAAAGGAAAGGTAGATGGGCCTCGTGAAAGAGTCTCCGGGCTGGATCCTGCTTTTTGACTCAAAAGTGCTCCTGGCAAGTTCTTCCCCACCACAGACAAGCCTCACTATCAAAACCAAGTTAGTGGTTACCCGTTTTACCCATTTCTCCTGGAAAGGAACAGAGAAACAGCTCAGTATTTGCAAAGTTCACAGTATGTCCATTGCCAAAGCAAAAGAAAAATGAGACTTTGCAACAATTCACTATTAAATATAATATACACAGAAGAAAAAATACCTGATTTTTCATCTTTTTTTTGAGAGAGAGAGAGAGAGAGAGAGTTTGTGTGCATGAGTAGGGGCAGTGCAGAAGGGGCAGAGGGAGAGAGAATCTCAAGCAGACCCCCCCACTTAGCAGGCAGCCTGACCTAGAGCTCTGTCCCCGGACCGAGCTCGTGATCTGATCTGAAATCAAGAGTCAGATGCTTAAGCAACTGAGCAACCCAGGCGTCCCCAATTTTTTTTTTTAATGCATAAGCTAGATTTTTAATACATCAATATGAGTTTAGAATAAACCTTTAAAGAGAAACTTGCAGGGACAACATGATTTAGGGGATTTAATAAGATAAAGAAAGAAAAGTCCATAACTCAGTCTGCATACATGTCCACACACACCTTTGTGAATTCCCGTTATATATAGTTATATAAATATTTATTTATGTGTATTTATATAACATGAAGCATAATCAAAATATGTATTTTATGATATATAAATACATAAAATAAAAAACTATACAATCAGCATATATAATCCTGGCATGCTCAAAGAAGACATTTTATAAAATCCTATATGACTAGATACCTCTTTGGGGCCGTCTTATGGAAGCAAGCAAACTCACGATCTAGACGCAGCTGGATGGAGAGAATTGTCCCTCGTGCTTTCCAGGGGGCTGGCTCCCCTGGGGTTCTAGACTCCTTCCTGGCTTCACAGAGTCACAACCCGGAGAGCTGGGATAGGAACAGAGATGAATCAACAGGCTTCAGGAGGAAGGGCTAAAAGTTTACCTTGAAGAATGGAAGATTCAAGGACTCACAAGAGCTGTCTTCACATTTACGAAGGCTGACACAGTCATGGGGCTAGCCATGTTTTCACAGACCCCAGAGGTTCACGGTCTGACCAGTGGGAGAAAGATTTTCTCCTGATGAAATGAATTTTCTAATAGTAAGAGTTTCTCAAATGGGGCCAGTCTCTCAGGAGGAAATAAATCTCCCTTTATTCCGGATGTTCCGAAGAAGCTGGTTTATGTGTGACTGGGAGGTACCAGGTGCAGGGTTGAGCATCGTGTGTCTGTCGGAGAATGTATGTGGGTGTGTGGCCACGTACGGGTTATTCAGAAAATGGACATTGGAATGGGTGACCTCCTAGAGTCCTTGTGACCCCAGGTGGCTGTCCTAATTGTCACGGGCAGATTATTTCTTCAAGACCTCCTTTTCACCATATCTAGTACATCCAGTCCAGTGCCTCTATGTATTCATTTTACTCTATTTTTTAACAACCAGTGATTTTATTTTGGGGGAAAGAGTCTAGCCTATGGTTCAGATGTGGGTTTAACCTAATCATGGCCATTATTAGATCTATACACGCTATACACCACACACCAGATCTAAAATTCTCTCCTTATCTAAAATGCTATGACAGTATAAGCTACTCATAAAAACCTAGACATTTTATGCGTTTATCAGCCTTGGCCAGTGCAAAAACACTGTGGGAAACTACCCACACTTAGCACTGTAATACAACTTCTCCCCTGAAGGACTATTGGTTGTAGACACAGACCTACAAAGAGAAGCTGCTTGTTCTCCAAACAACATCTCCTACTTCCTGGAAGGATCTTGGGTGAGCATCTGAGAAAGAGATAACACGTATGCTTACATAAAGCAATGATTTTGTTCTCATCCAATGGCGCAGGAACCGCCATTACTTTTATTACTTGTGCTGTGCTGGGTAATCTGAAAACAATTTGGGCACTCTAGTTTTGTCGAATAGTGGACATCTGTCAAGTTACAGGGAAGAGCTGGACGCTTCTATTTGAATGGTCACATTTGTTTGTGGTGAGATTTCTCCTGGCGGCCTCTGGTCATTATGTGTCTGCGTCTCCGACGGCCACCCCCGTGTCTTCCCCTGACTTGCCTCCCCTCTGAGTTCCAAGGCTTCCTGATTATTAAACTGCAGAGAGTTCAAATTTGCTATCGCACCATTGGAACTAATTGTCTGAGACGATTTACATCCGTCAGCGCAAGGCTTATGGCTTTTTAGACTGAGCGGAAGAGGAATAAATAACGGAGCTTGAGTCCTTACTCTGTTTTATTACTTGTGCTGTGCTGGGTAATCTGAAAACAATTTGGGCACTCTAGTTTTGTCGAATAGTGGACATCTGTCAAGTTACAGGTTCTGCTGGTATTTTGCAATCTGTCCACTCACACCCTTTAGAGTCGCTACCCTAAAACCAAGGAACTGAGGGTTTTCTGTTTGTTTGTTTGTTTTTTAAGTAAGAAATTATTTTGGAGAATCAGGAGTGGATTTTCGCTGAGTGGATTGCCCCTCTGGTCCTTCAGGCTCTATGTCTCGGTTCCTGTAATCACCGTCCTGCTCTGCTCACACACTCCACCCTTTTTCTGCTTACATAATGGACACAGAAGGAGCCAGTGTCACCCTTGTTATCTCTCTGCTTTGATGAGAATGCCTAGCCAACCAGACCAGATGCTGAGGGAGGAGCATGGTGGCCTCCGTTCCCTCCCTTGCACGTGGATAGATGGGCTGGCTCAGCAGCTCAGGCTTTCACAAGTGCACCTTAAAGTACCTTAAAATATCTGCAAACAGTGGTATCTTTTGCTTCCCTTTAAGGAAGTACTTTCATAGTTAAATAGTTTTCACTGTTTGGAAATTTCCCCTCGATTCTGATTTATTTTTGTATTCGTTTGTACAAAGCCATTTCAGCTTTATACTCTTTCTGGCTTTCTAATGCCGCTAAAGCTCATGGAAAGTTGTTTGGACCATTTATTGAAAATGACCCATACAGATTCTTTGCTCAATTCCTAGTTGCCTCTGGAGAAATTCCTGGACACATGTCACTGTGTATAGAGGACAAAATCTACACTGAGCTTCACACAGGCTTAGCGGAAAAAGACGGTGAGAACATGGCTAAATCTATCTGAGAGACGTCACAAGCAAGGACATAAGGTTCGGCTAAAAGTGAGCCTTTGTGGCAGGCTGCACTATGATTTTACGTTGGAAGCCATTAATCCTGAGAACACTGGACATCATGGAACCCAGATTTGGGGAAGAACTAGCAGGCAAGGAGACACAATGTGGATGTGACATTGGATAAATGTCACATCAATACAAAGTTATTGACGGACTCAGGGACCGAGTGTCCAGGGCGAGGAAGACGGTCGAGCCTGGCTTCAGGGAGCACACAGTCAGCAGTACAAATGGACACAACACGAGGGGACTCGGGACCAGGCGGGGTGGCTCAGGAGCTGTGACTTGCTTTGAGTTGGTTCAGCAAGGTATCAGCAGAACTGATTTACTGGACATACCTCGAAGGATGAGTAAGAAGTTGCTGGAAAGGAAGGGAGACACGTGTTCCCTTCCAACAGACCAGAAAGCCCAGCTCAGGCAGGCAACTCCTTCCTAAATTTCAGGTTTGTGTTCAGTTGGCTTTTGTCTTGATCCCTGTCCCTCCTTCCTGACACCACTGCCAAGCTCTTCTATACTGTCCTTCCCCAGGCAGGAAGGGCCTCTGACTCCAGAAATCAGCCGTCGGTTCTTCATGACTGCCCCACTGCAAAGGTTGCAGCCAGGATCCGAGTGCAGGTGGTGCCAGACCTCTCTTCTGGAATAGCAGCTCTGCCTCCGGAGGTCCCTCAGATCTGTCCCCAGGAACATCACCAGCTCCCCTGGCCTGACCGAAAAGCCTCCACACTTTGGGCCCAGCCCTCAGCCGCCTTTGCCTCTCTCTCTAGACAGCAACTTCAGCCCAGAAACCCAGATTCGGTCACACACAGCACTGCCCAGTTCTGTCAATGGCTTTCATGTCCTTCAAGATTCATTTTTAAAATCTCACCAGCATCTACAAAATCCAGTCTGATACGAGTTGCCCACCGCACCTCCTGACTCCGCGGCTCCCTAGAACCCTGGGGTCTCACCGTCTGTCTGCCAGGGAAGAACCAACCTGCAGAGCTCACATCTGTCTGGTGTCTTCTGCCTGGGATGCTCACTCGTCAGCATCCGGGGGACTCTCCTGGGTGCCCCAGGCAAGCTTAGATCTGCTCCTTGTGCCTTCGTCCCTTTACACAAATGTGGTTCTAATTGTGACAAGTTTGTCTGTGGGGCACAGCTGTGTGCAGGCTACAAAGCACAGAAGGTATGGGTCCTTCGGTCCGGCTGTGGCCTCTGCAATCTACAGTGGACAGATCAAGGCCGAAAGAAGGAAGGGTAGACAAAAAAAGACAGGACAGGGGAAATGCAAAACAGAAATTTGCTATCACAACATGCTTATTAAATTGTAATACTCCAATGATTTGATTAAATATATTGACATAGGGAACATTTTAACTGATTGTTACATAGTTGCAAGAACAATGAAGGATACAATCCAAGTAAAAGAATCCAACAAAGAGACCAGCAGGCTTCCCAAAATAAACACTGGTGCCCAATTATTCTCTCTCAAAGTGTGTTTTTGACAGGCTTCTTGGACTCCAGAAGAAAGTTTGTTTTTCATTGCTCTTATTTTTGCTTGTTTCATTGAGACTAAGTTTCAGTGTGCGGCTTCTCAGTGGCTGGCTTTCATGCTTAACACCAGATAAAACAGTCCCAGCACCATGAAACCCAGAATGTTTTTCCTTTCGTGAGTAATAATCTTCTCAGTCTCATGGAACCAAGCCTTCGGAGCACTTGGAAAGTCCAAGATGGTCACAGAGAAACAGAACCTGGGGGCCCGTTCTCAAGCGAACTGCTGAAAGCTAACTGCTCCTTTGCCTGTGTACTGCATCCATGTTTACAGTATTTTTCATATGCTTCTTTGAAAAATGATGTAACTGAGAAAATTTAAAGTTGACTCTTCCACCCATAGATTCATTCACATTTCAAGCTACATTTGACTTAGTTTTATCATTGTCTGAGCCAAGGCTGCAAAGGTTTGCTATTGATTTTTGATAAAATCCTTCCATATTTTTTAGCAGTTAGGCAGGGAGGAGAGCAGGCAGGCGAGGGGACAGGGAAGGGAAGAAGTCACGGGAGTGGACACGACAGGGCGGGGCGTCAGACGCTTCCTCTCACTGAGGCCAACTCAGTGCTTTGGCAGTGAGCTCGTTCTTATTTGTGTTTTGATTTTATAGGAAATAGTTTTATTTTACATGTAAGATTTTCGACTACGAGTGAGTTAAAATTGTGTCAGCGAGCTCCACGTCATTTTAAATGTGCGCAGGTCGAGTCATTTGATGGTGATTCCATGAGGAAAGCAATATTCTCAACCTGATAAATCGGAAAAACCACTGAAATCTTCTGGAAGGGCCAGTGAGCTATCAAACCATCTGGCTTCTTGCCAGCTCGTCCTTTCAAAAGGTTTACGTCAGTTAGTGTTTGATTTCCTTTCTCAAACTTTGTAACTTTTTTTTTTTAATATGTAAGAACATTGGAGTTGAACGTAAGATCTCCTGTTGTATTTTGTTACCTAAGTCTGAGTTGGCCAGATGTCTCAGTTGTTGTTGTTTTTAATTTTAAAAGGAAGCTAATGATTTGACTAAGTCAGAAATAAAAAACAATTTGTTCAAACTTTAGTCCTCAACCAGAAACATGGCATTCAATTCTTTTCTTTTCTTTTCTTTCCTTTCCTTTCCTTTCTCTTTCTTTCTTTCTCTCTTTCTTTCTTTCTTTCTTTCTTAATTTCTTCTTTCTCTGTCTTCCTGTCTTCCTTTCTTCCTTTCTTTAAGATGTATTCATTTGAGAGAAAGAAATCAGAGCAAAAAAGAGAGCACAAGCATGGAGGAAAGGCAAAAGGAGAGGGAGAAGCAGGCTCCCCGCTGAGTGGAGAGCCCGATGCGGGGCTCGATCCCAGGACCCTGAAATCATGACCTGAGCTGAAGGCAAAGACTTAACCCACTGAGCCACCTGGTGGCTCCATGTCCGTTGGTGTTTGTTCAGTACTTAAAACATTCTCCTAGGTTGTGGATTGAGAAGACGTCATGCCGACAAGTAATAAACAACAGTTTATGAACTGAATGTCATGCAGAGAAGCCACGCAGATCAGGATGGGGTTACTGGGAACACACTCTGTGACAGCAGCTAAAACAGTAGAAACAAAAACACGTCACCTTCTATCTGCCCTCCCCACCAGGCCCTGAGACAGACTTTCTATGGCAGGGGTCGGAGAACTTGATATTTAGGCAGATTACAGCCTTGCCTTACATTTTCCTTGTATCGAATCTGTGCCTGAGACAAACAGCTCCTTGAAAACCTCTGACTCTGTCCCATTGTAAACACAAGTTTTGTGAAATGGGTTAAATGGCATTGCTGGAGGTACCTCCCGCTACTTCCCCAAATGTCTGGGTTACTCTCGCATCACACCCACCCACGGGGATGTTATGCACTTTGATACCGTTAGCTTCATCCTTGAGAAAGTGCCTTCGTTGGATCCTGTTTTGGAAGATTGCTATGAGATATGTTATAATATCCTGTGATATTTGCTCTTGCGTTCTATGAAATAACATCTTGGGGACAAAGACTAACACACCCCTCACGTCCTCTAGCAAGTTGAGTGGGACAAAGTTCTTGAGAGAAAGTAGAGTAAGAGGGTTATGTTGATTAAAAACCAGCACATACGTAATGACATAGCAAGCTAATAGCCCAAGAGTGTCATCATAGTATCTCAGACTACTAAGATATATCTAACTTGTTGAGGGGCTATCCCTGTGTACTCAGTATAAGAAACTGTTCCCCGCCCCCCAAAGAATTAACAGAAGCCAAGCCCCCCTCACCAGTATTCCTTCCGGCTTTCAGCTTTTAGACTTTCTTGCCCAAGGAAGGTTGAAGAAATGTGGATGGCCTCGTTCAGGGTCTATTTTGGGGAGAAACTCCCAGCAAGGACTGAGTGTGTGCAAGGGGAGGTGGCCCAGAAAAGTCTTCCTTTGCTTTGTACTTAAAACAAAAGTGCCTTGCAAAATAGAAAAATATAGAACACACGATGAAAAGCGTAAACACAAAGATTCCAATTAAAAACTCATACCATAAAACTTGCATTTTTGTTTTACGCTTAAGAAACCTCCCAGAGCGTTCCATGGGCATCCACAGGGCAGTACAGAATGGACAGTCATCTCCTATAATCTCTCAAAAACCTGCTCTGTTTCGGGATGAGCAGGCTGGCTGAGTCACGCACAAACACTGGCCCGCAGAGCCTGGGGTCAGATCCAAGGCCAACCTTCAGAAACAGGAACAACTTCGAGGCAGTGGCTTTTCTGTGTAGTAGGTCTCCATTAAGTTCATAGGCTTCTGGGCACCAGAGGGGCAGCAAATCTTGGTGCAGAACACAGTCTCCCCCAACCCCTGTAAGAGAAACGTGTGTGCTACCCAGTATCAGCCGTCAGCCGCGTGAAGCAGAGGCGGGTGAAGGCCAGTGGAAGTAGGTGCGTGTCCTGCTCCGCCAGGGAGCCACACGACACTGCTGGAAGACAGTCCACTAGAACCACAGGCATTCGTGCGAGTGACATGTTTCAGGTTCCCTTGGCATTGTGAGGTGATGTTTGCTGGTTTACTGAAGGACAAAGAAAAGTAGTGACAAAGAGAAGTTTTATTTGCAAGATCATAGATTTTTATTTGGTACCAGTTTTATAACCTAGGGAAACACTGAGAAGCCATTACCCGAATGGGGAAGGCTTCTCTCTAACCACGCCACTCGGACAGTCCATCAGCCGACCCACTGGCATAGAGCCCAGGAAGTGCTTCTCTTCTTTCTCCTGGGTCCAAATGCCTATCTTTATGGCAGGACCATACTCTGTAATTACTGTAGCTCTCTAATATGTTGCGATCAGAACATGTGATGCCACCAGGATTAGTTTTCTTCCTCAAGATGACTTTGGCTATTAGGATTTGTTGTTACTGTTGTTGTTTGGTTAGGTTTGGGTTTGGGTTTTATTTGTAATTCCATGTGAATTTTAGAATTGCTCTTTCTATTTCTATAAAAAATACCTTTGGGGTTTTGATGGTAATTACATTAAATTGGTAGATTGCTTTGGGTAGGCGGAGATTCTTAGAATATTTAATGTATGGAGAGTTTTTTGTTGTTTGCTTGATTTGTTTTGTGGTTTTCTTTCTTTCTTTCTTTCTCTCTTTCTTTCTTTCTTTCTTTCTTATTTCTTTTTGCACATCAGTTATACCTCAACAAAGCTCGTAAAAACATATTTCAAAGTCTTGCCCACACCTTGCAGCTTCCCAGCAGGCTGCCAGGGGGCTTGAGCATCAGAGAGCCCCCCCCCCCATGACATGTCAGCATTAATTTGATTATTATTTCCTTTTTTTTTTCCTTTTTATAAGAGGACATACTCTCTTAAACAATTGATATTCAATATTACGGAGTTGAAGTTTTTCCCAAGTCCTGATCTTTGGTCTTGGGATCTCCACTCTACCACGCTGCCCGCCTGCCAGATTCAGTCTCAAGTCTGGAGCTAAACGCGGCTTAGGTTCCGACTTCTGCCTGGCCCTGGAGCTAAACATGACTGTCATAGTTTTAAAAGCCTGTTTAGAAAGATGCAAAGAAAGGTATACGACAGAGACCTTGTGCTGCCGCCCAAACCCAGAATCTTTACCAGCTGGTCCTTTAGAGAAAACATATTCGGACTCACGGTTGAAGGTGTTAATTTTCTACTCGTGTGTATTTGTGATTCATCTACTTTTCTTTCTTTTCAATTTTATTTTATTTCTGATTTAAAAAAATAGTCTAATTGACATGCAATGTTCTGTTAATTTCAGGCGTACAATGCAACGACTCAGCAATTCTGTCGTGACTCGGTGCTCGTCGTGGTGAACGCACTCCTCACCCTGTGGCCCACCCACTCCGTCCTGCTGACATCAGGTGCTCCGTGTAGCTAAGAGTCTGGGCTGTTTGCTTGTTGCTTGCCTCCTTTTTTCCTTTGTTCATTTATTTTGTGTCTTAAATTCCACATCTGAGTGAAATCATATGGTATTTCTCTCTCTTTGACCTATTTCACTTAGTATTATACTTTCTAGATCCGTCTATGTTGCTGCAAATAGCAAAATTTCATTCTTATTTTAGGCTGAGCAATATTCAATAGTAGATATATACAACGGCTGCTTTACCCATTCGTCTACAGACGGGCTCTTGGCCAGCTTCCATGTCGTAACTGTTGTAAATAATACCGCAGTAAATATAAGAGTGCATATATTTTTTCAAGTTAGTGTTTTTGTATTCTTTGGGTAAATACCCAGTAGAGGAGTTCTTAGATCATATGACAATTCTGTGTTTGTTTGTTTGTTTTTTTTAAATTTTTGAGGGACATGTACTTAAAAAGGGATATGCGTGTTTGTGTATGTGTCTATATATGCAGAGATACACTCATTAATTCAACTTTTGGAGCCTGGAATTTTTCCCATCTCCTTACACCGGTTGTCAAACTCCCTCTCCCTTGGGCAAAACAAACGACTTTCTTAGTATTAAAACATCTTATAGGGGTGCCTGAGTGGCTCAGTGGGCTAAGTCTCTGCCTTCAGTTCAGGTCATGGTCTCAGGGTCCTGGGATCGAGTCCTGCATCGGGCTCTCTGCTCAGCAGGGAGTCTGCTTCCCCCTATCTCTGCCTGCCTCTCTGCCTACTTGTGATCTCTCTATCTCTGTGTCAAATAAATAAATAAATAAGGGACGCCTGGGTGGCTCAGTGGGTTAAGCCACTGCCTTCGGCTCAGGTCATGATCTCAGGGTCCTGGGATTGAGCCCCGCTTTGGGCTTTCTGCTCAGCAGGGAGCCTGCTTCCTCCTCTCTCTCTGCCTGCCTCTCTGCCTACCTGTGATTTCTCTCTGTCAAATAAATAAATAAATAAATAATCTTTTAAAGACAAGCAAATAAATAAATAAATAAAATCTTTTAAAAAATGCTGTCATGATCTGTATTAATCTCCAGCTCATCTCTTCCCATTCTCTGAGCTCATGACTAATCCTTGGGTCAGGGGTCCATATGGGAAGGACCACAAGATCCTCTTCCTCTTCTCCCATCTCAGCCAAAACAAGAAGAACTCCTTTACGTACGCGATCTTCTTTCCTTCCTGCTCTGACTCCAGCTCCCAGGATCTGGAGGCTCCGAGAAGAGAGAAGAAGAGAACGCACAGTGTCCCTCACGGCCGGCTACTGCCTCCCGGGGAATGTCCTGATGGAGCAGCACACACCGTCTCTGCAGAAACCAGTCACGCTGCTTCTCACTGTTGTGGTCACAGCTGGCCCCTGTGGAAATGGTGTTTTGCATAAATGGTGCATGTGGGTTTGGGAGAATGTGTTCAGTCCACCCTTACTCTTTGGACACCTTCAAAAATGATCCGTACCCTTTGACTCCTGCCAGTAGCCCAGGCACCCAAATCCCCTGGAAGAAGCCCTACAATTCTCCCATTGCCTTTTTCCACTGTGACGTATTGCATGAAGCCATGGGGTCTGCACATTTTCCCATGTTCTCCAAGATCCAAGGAGAGCAGGAATGCAGACTCCCCCATTCTCAGCATGCACACTAACCATGGCTTCTACTCACCCTACTGGCTTGGGTCTTCATCAAGGATCATGCTTTTAGAAATGTTCAGGCAAGAGCAAGGTGCCAGTTTCTGAGATCACAAGTGCCCCTACATAGCCTGAAAGGCACTAAGGGTTTCCTGACAGTTCCCCAGCCACACATTCCTTCGGAGCATGTAGCAGACGGGTCATGCATGCCTCTGCAGCTCAGGAAGCTCCCAGTTTGGGAAAAGTGCTGTCCCACTGCCAGCAGGTGCCCTCAGTCCCAAAAAAGGACCCCACAGTAGCCACTCCCACTCAGCTAGGGAAGAGGGATGTCTTTCTTTACTGCTACACCCTCCTACATTGTGAAGATGAGGTCCTCTCTTCACTACCCTCATGATGTTGTTGTTTGACTTGTTGTTGAAATAATTTTTATATGTTCAGGTTTGCCATTAATTGTTCTTAGTTTTTGTTTTTGTTTTTGTTTTTTTGGGGGGGAGTCTACTTTAGACTTTCCCTACTCTAAGATTACGTGTAGATTTAAGTGCATCTTTTTCTGAAGTGCTTTTAAAGTTTTACATTTTACAGTTAAAACAACTGGTCTAGCTACCTCTTGTCTTCAGGCCAGCAGTGAGATGTGAATTCTCCTGAAGGATTCTCAAGAATCCAATACCACCTGTTAGATAATATGTTTTTTCACCTTTCCTTTGAAATATCTACTAAATCCTACTTTGTATGTGAAATCCTATCTGAACTTTATGTCTTAGTTCATTGCTGTGGTTTCCTATTTATAGTCTAATACCCAATGTTTACTTAAAGAATTCTTTATAATACATTTTGAGGTCTGTAGGAGCCTATCTCTGACCCCAATGCCCACCATAAACAGCTCTTGACTTTTTTTTTTTGTCAATTATGAATTCTCTTGGGTCTTTCTGGTATTTTTCTGAGGTTCATTATAAATGGATAAATATTTAGGATTTTTAACGGACTCAGTCGTAAGTTCTTGAGGATTTTGTCTAACATGTAAGAAACTTCTCTTCTTATTCAACATTGTTTCCACAATACCAAGGAGTGCCTAGCAGAAGAACTGAACAGAAATGTGGAAAGCCAAGAATAATTCTCCCTGCGATCTCACACTCAGAGGCGTACCTAAATCTAGACCTTCGCTCTCCCGGTTTGTTGTGAAGATTAGAAGAGGTCATTTATCTAGAGAACTTTACATGGGATCTGGAACGTAGTCGGAACTTGATACTTGGGCAACCGTCATGAATATCCTCTCACTTCATAAATACTTAGGAAGGTGAGGGCATTTCCTTTTCTTTCCTTTCCCTCATTTCTTAAAACTATGGAAACAAATCGCCTTTAGCAGAATATGTAGCAATTTAGAAATACCTGGACAGTTTGCTCAGATACATTTTCGGTGGGCTAATTCATCATAAACCAATAAATTGAGGGAAAAATGAGCTAAATTCATGAGATAAGTCACGAAGGCTGGGGTTTTACTGATGTCCACGCTGTCTCTGAGTGATGGAATTGCCGTCTATTGACTGGATAAATGATTACATGTCTCTACCTCTAATTACTGAGGAAATTAGGGAGCTCTGCTTAGACCCTACATACATTTCCTATAACATAAATTCCAAGCTTGCATTTGAGGGATGATCTCTACCATTTCTCCACTGCTTCAGATACAAGGCACTGTCATTTTTGACTAAGGATTTAATTGAGAATGCATTAAAGTGATTTCTACTGTAAAGAAAAATTTCTCTCCTTTAAGTTGGGGAATGACTCATCCCATGGAGAACTGTCTCTTCGATGAAGAGCTACTTCTATTCGCAACATTCTTACAATATTCAAGTCAACCTTCTAGAGTGAGAGATTGTATTTCTTTTCTTTCTGGACTGAGATGAAATGTTTCCTTCCTTCTCGTCGAGAGGGACTCCGTCTTCTGGTGTTGAATTGCATGTTTGGCTGTCAGCAGTGCTTTTGTTGTTAAAATATTCATAAAAGATCCTGTGTTCCAGTGACTCACATCAGGGAAAAAGAAAAGTTGTTATTTTGAGCATAAGGTAAATCGCAGCTTGAGTAAAGCCTTGACACTGCTTTCAACTTTGAGATTTGCCCCTGATACTAGAGGATGGCTTTCCCTGGTCAGCATTCTGAATGGCAAAGCTGGGCTTTCAGTGAAATGACCAATTGGGAGCCTTGATGCAAATAGTAGTGTGAAAAGTCAACGTTTAAATGAGGCCAAGAGTCAAAAAGGCTGTGTCTCCCCATGAGCAGGTGGTCCCATTTTGCCGACAAGAGGCTGCCTCCCAGGCGGCGGCCCTGGCCCTGCCATCTGAAGACAGAGGGCTCTGGCCCTCAGTGCTTTCCCGGTGTTTTCCACGCCGGTGCCAGTGTGGAACACTGACGGCTGCAATTTACAGAGTGTGATGTCCAAGTGCGTTGAGTGCTCTGCGTGTGTGTTCACTCACATGTGCACACACGTGTGCATGTAACACCCAGTGGCGATGTCACAGCCTAGGACCTTCTGACTTCCGCTTGAGGTTCTGTGACTTTTCTGGGAGGGTTTTGGAATTGGTTCCTTAGAGAAACACTATTTATGCTTCGTTGCTGTAGGCATCTGAGGTCTACCTGGAATGTTGCTTTACCCACCCCCCCCTTTACAGTTAAAGGTATCAGAGACATGAAACACTGTATCAAAAACCTATGTGTAAAAGAAAAAAAAAAGAAGAAGAAGAAGAAAAAGAAGAAACAACAAAAAAAAGCCTACCTGTACTCCCTGAAAATGAGCCAATTCCCTCGTCTCCCGTGGCACAGAAGAGGTGTTTTTGTGCATTTCCAATAATTAAGAAAGTTAGAAGGAGAAATCAGGACAATTGCATACTGAGCATCTAACATGGGGGTTTCGTCCTTTAATGCATGTGAATAAAGGTGCGTCATTCTCACACCATGAGGCAGATTTTGAAAATCCTTAAAGCTCATTGGTGACACGATTTAAAAACTTCAGTGATTTAAAAACCGCATGCTCTTGTGTTTTTAACCTGTGACGATTTTGGCTTCTGCACTTCGCAGAGCTCTCCTGAGCGTGGGTTCCCTGAGGACGCATTTTCCAGCAGCATCCGTGCCGGTGGTGGGCAGACAGGCAGAGAACGTGGAGCCAAAGCCAGGCCTTTCTGGGGCGAAGAGAAGCAGCTCTCATCGGGACCAGGGAGAGGCTGGAGCAGTTGCCCTGGGGACAAGCCTTCTCCCCTCTGGATTCCCACAGTCACACATTTCATCATGAGTCCTGCACATGCCCCCAGCCGAAGCTCTTCTCTGCGACTCCCCTCTCCTCCACCTGGAGACCTTTTTCTTGCAAGGACTGTGTTTCCCATCCTGCGTTTGGTGTGAAGATCACAGAGGAGAAAAGTGAGCGTCTACAGTAAATGCTACATGAATCCAGAGATGCAGAGGTGGGGGGCGCCCTGGGAGCGGGCGAACGAAATGTCCATCCGTCCCTGACATGGGAGGCTCCAGCCCTGGCAGCTTCATGCCTCATTATGCTTGGGCCAGATACAGGGCCAGCCCCAGGCTAGCTCTCTGGTCAGCGGAGAGGAGTGTGCCGGGGAGAGGCGCCTGTCTCCGGGCCACGTGACATGCAAAGACGAGATGCAGGAGCTTGGAGCACATTCACCAAAAACTCGGGAAAATGACGTGTCTGTGACCCGCTAGCCTGGAATCCATCCTGAGACATCCTTCGGCCTCCGAGTGTGGTCGTTCATTCCGTACCGTGCGTTTGCTGGGTGTCAAGCTGGCTGAAACTCACCGAATAAAACAATAAGCAGGTTCTCTTCCGAAGAAGAAACATCGTGGAAAGCTCCATGAACTACCCCTGCCGTGTTAGACTCTGAAGCTGGCCTGCTCTGGGGCGGGCCGTCGCACTCACCCAGCCGGGCTGAAGGGCCCGTGCGGGCCCGGCTGATGCAGACCGTGAGCCCGGGGCGCACCCTCGACGTCCGAAGTGCATAGACACTGGAGATACAGCTGTGTAAACAGGAGTCCGAAGTTGTTGAGGAGAACGCTAGCGTATGTTATCTGGGAAACACATCAAGTACTTCTGAACTAAAATAAATACTAAGAGCCTTTACTTGAATACGCTTCCCCTGAGAAAAGAAGACAAAAACGCTTCCAGGTATCAAAGTAACTATGGTTCAAGATTCTCATTTTTCACAGGGAAAGAACATTCTATAAGGCCACTCCAAGCATTTGGTGACATTTACAGGAGGCCTTAAATTAATTAGCCTTAAAAGGATATTTGTTTTGCTTTCTAGCTAGTCAGGTAACTAGCAAGGGTCCCGCTCCCTTCCGCAGTAAACATTACATGAAATATTTATTTACATTTGTGTATCAGGGCTAGGCTACGCTTGAGGCAAAATCAAAGTCTTGTTGCAAAACGCGGCACTGATGCCCTGCACGTTGCTCGGGAGTAAAAAGCAGCACTAAACATTTGTCCATTCTCCTGCCCTAAATTCAGACAGGGTATATCGGGCATTTCAACATCGAATTTTTAGAAAGTGCAGCTCGTAGTGACAAAGATGTGACTGGGGGGGGGGGCGTCGCTTGGCTGGTGTAAACTTAGAAGCGTTGTCCGGAGCACACACTTCGCGGTTGCTGCGCGGAGAGGGGAGGGGAGGTGCTCGGCTCACTTTTGTAGCGATCCCAGTTTGTAATTCTTTCAACAGAAGAGTGATTTGTTTTACTGATGCTTATCTTTGAGTGACACATTTCTGGACTTCCTGAGAAGCTGCTTCTTCAGTGGTTCTTCAATTTAAAGTGCTTCTTGCCGTAATGTATACAGTTCAAGCTCCATCCTGTCTGTGAGGCGTGCGAGAGATGAATCGCTCGGACCAGATAACCCCTCGAAAGTTTCTGGAGACTCCAAACTTGGCAACAAGGACGGAAGCTGACATGTGAGTGTTTGGAGGGGGGCACGGGGTAGTTCTATGGAGGATTTGATGAATTCTAAGTAATGGGGGTGCCGGCTGCCACGTTCGTTGGATGTTGTCGCAAAATAAACAGACACCATTCACAATTATCCTTTGCTCTCCAACATTTCAAATTCCTTTTAAATTGATGAAGCTATTTTACCACAACAATGTAGAGGGAAACTTTTAAAAAGCCATTATTTCAGTGAATGGTTCTATTGAATTTTTTTTTTTAATATCATAGAATTGTTTTTTGTAGTTTTTTTTTTTTTTTCCAAAAAGGAAACCAAGAAAAGGCATGACCATCCATTATGCACACGGAATAAAACCAAAAAAGCAACAACAAAAAACCTTCTCAGTCTGATCCTTTGGCAGATGCTTGCTTGTCTCCTCCTGTGCATTCTCCACTGCCCCACCATGCACCTGCCCATGTCTCACTTGCCATCCGTTTAGAGCTGGAGACTTGAACTCACATCTATCCCCACTCAGTGCTCCATATGAGGGAGCCAAGAGTCTCAGAAAACAGGGCAAGGGAGGGAGCCGGCCACAAACCACAAGATTGCTAAATCACCATGTAGCTAAATAGGGAAAACCATCCAAACCCCAAACAGCTGGAGGCAAAGGCATGAAGCTATTCCCTCAAGGGGCAGAGGAAGCCGATAAGAGAACATGTTTGAGACAAACTGTAGGTGTTTTCTGCAGCGTTCCCCGAGCCTGCTCCTGGGTGGGGGCAGAATTTCAGTGGACGTGATGGGCTGGAGGTCACCCAGTCAGCGTCAGGGACGGCCGTGCTCCAGCAGGCTGAGAAGAAGGATCAAGAAGTCCAGAAACAAGCATCATGTCACCTGCAGTGACTTATTTTTAGGAAGGATCCAAAAACAACCCATGTGAATCTGGATTCTTGGGGCACCTGATGAGCACCAGGCATCCATTGGCACTCCTTGGCCCATCCCCGAGGATGCGTTGTAACTGGCCGTGAGCTGGGCCAACATGGAGCCTAGAGCAGCATCTCCCCAACAGGAGGTCTGGCGCACAAGCTCCGTGGACCATGCTTTGTTGAAATTAAGAGCAGTGCTGTGCCGTAGAAATGTAATGCAAGCAACACGTGGAATTTTCAGTTTCCTAGTAGACACATTAAAAAAGCTAAACAAAGGGATGATTCATTTTCATTAGAAACTTTCCAGCATCCAGTATAGCAAAAGTACTGTTTCAAGAGATTCCGCTCACAGCATTTCAAGTGCTCGTTAGCTGTGAGTGCCTAGTGGAGCTGTGTTATAGAGCACGGAAAAACGTCACCTGTTTAATGTGTCTTTTTAATTAGAACCACTTCTTGCACTTGAAAGTTTTCACCCTGAAAGGAAATGTTTATATCACCATAAAAAGTATATGTTTGAGGTGATACATAGGTTTTTCTACTATGTATCATTCCATAACTTCTAAAATTAAACAGGATGTTCATATACTATTTGAAATTAAATTAAAATAAATTAAATTAAAGTCATATGCCACTTAAAACTCCTTATGGGACAGCACTAATACATAAACTAAACATGTAGAAAAATCTGATCTAAGCAATCAAAATCTTAACTAGGGAGCCAACTGTCTCTCACAAAGCTGTTTTGTATTGTTTTGCTTTCCCCCTGAAATTCCTTATAACGTGTGTGAACAGTCATGATCTCTACAGTTTAGCCTGGAAAGTAGAAGTGAAAATTTTACTTTTACATGAACATTAGACATATCAGAAATCTAATTTGGAAATGTTGAAAAGGTCAGGATAAATTCATTTTCATAAAAAATCATAGGATGAATATAATAAAATATATTTCAGACACATAATACATTATATTTTTTTCTTGGCTTTTCTTCAAAAAGGGCTACACGACTTGTATCAGAACAGCATCAGCATCAAATTGATACAATATCTCCATTAGCTGTTAAATAGTAGCAACAAACTTTAAGTGTAACTCTTGTTCATTCTGAAATATCACAAGGATGGATTCTGTTTTTAATACTAGATGCAGGCCCTATTTCTCTTCAGCAAAAGAAATATGACTGCTTGGATCTGTCTTATGATTTATATTTATCTCATAAGATATATTATGGCTTGAATCAATGTCAAATCGTATCATTTTGAAAGAACCAAATCATGTTGTTTTTTACAAAAAAAAAAAAAAAAAAAAACCTAGGAAGCAGAACGTACCAGAAGCCGACAAAACTGGCCCTCTGTGCTTCTGTGTACAGACAGCTTCAAAGACCACCCCATGATTTGGAGGATCCCTAGACACAGAAATCAGAATGATGCGGGGTCACCTTCACTTTTCTTTGTATTTCTTGCAGGAAGCATTAACCCCAGATGTCCCAGGACAGGAAGGGAAAAGTAGAAAGGCCAGCCGAACAGATGGGTGGCCAGCAGCCATGTCTGTCCGCCTGCAAACCGAGCTCCGCAGCAGAGTGGGATCTCAGCGGGCGGGTCCACCTTCCGTGGTACACGCCTCTCGGCATGCGTCTCCAGGGCAGAGGCAGCAGCTCTCTGTATGAGGGATTCTCAGCTTTGCTGCCGCTGACATTGGGGCTGGACACTTCAGCGTGGTGGGGGCTGCTCTGCGCATTGCAGGACGGTCAGCGGCCCCAACGGTAGCCTCCACCGACGGGTCCGTGTCACCCACACCCAGCGGTGACCATCAACATGTCCCCCGAGGGACAGGAAGCGCAAGGCGGCCCCTGACTGAGACTCAGGGTCTCCTGTCGTACAGGCCACAGTGTCCTGCGTGCTGGTGTAGCCTCTGCTTTCCGCGTCCATCTCCACTTCCCCTGAGGATTACATCTCCTCTTACCCAGGAGACTGAAACGCCCACCCCCTCGCAGCATGCCCTCCTCTAAGCTTATTCCCGTGACAAACACTTGGGGACAGGGAGGGAGGCGTGGGGTATCGGTGTAGAGCGGTGAGCACCCCTGCAAAGAGGCAGAGCGGCACGAGCCGAAACAGAAGGGCCGACGCGCAGGACGCAGGTGTTGTCCAGCAGCTGCTCCGGGACCTTTCAGGCCGCGTCCTCACGGGCTATCCCGAATTGTATCTTATTTTGTTTCACTTCTTTTCCTTTCCTTTCCTTTTTGTTTTATTTTCAGGAGAGAGAAAGAGCACCTGAACGAGGAGAGGGAAGGGCAGGTGGAGAGGAAGAGAACCTCAGGCCGACTCCGCAGCCGGCGGGAGCCTGACGGGCGGCTCGACCCCACGGCCTGGGGGTCACCATCTGAGTCGGAATCCACACTAGCACGCTGCACCGATGAAGCCGCCCCGGCATCCCATCAAATTTTAGATGGATCTTCACAAAATATCCTCTCCTGACTTGCCAGACACATTTACTGCATTAAAAAAATAAATTAATTAAATAAAATAAACAACAATAGAGCATTTTAATGACAACACATTACCTAGTTTTATACCTAGGAATGCGTAATAGTAATTACCTAAACCCACTTGTAACCTCTGGAAGATCCTATAGAATCAACTTATTGTTTATGACTAATAATTAAAAAAAAATAGAGCAAATGAGTAAATAAACAGAGCAAGCATTTATGCTGCTTTTTTATATAAACAGTAGCTGGGGTAAGCAAATAGTTGATGAGGACAAACTCATCTGTATGAAAAAATCGCTGCTAATAAAAACATACGGAGAAGTAAAATATCACCACTTTGTAAATCTAACAAATTAGCGCGGCTATATAATGCTCACCCAATGGCTGATAAGATTTTTAAAAGAGAGAGAGAGAGAGAAGGCATTTCATATTCTTTGATTTTTAAAAATATAAGTAATTTTTAAAAATTTATTTCCAATCTTTCATTTCTACTTATGGGAATAAAATGACTTCCAGTGTTTGGCATTGTATCCTGGATCTGTATTCAATTCATTTATTAATTCTGTCAGTTGACTTTAGATTCCTTTTAATTTTCTAAATAAACAACTATGACATCTTTAAATAGTGTTTTTACTTATTCTCTAATGAAAGGGCTCAGGGCAAGTATCCATGAAGCAGGAAGAAGAACATACATAAAACCTATATCCAAGCTGGTCAGACAGTCAAAAACAATGTACAAATCTTACAAATGACCTTGTGGGGAAACATCCCATCCATGGACGCCTAGATGAGCATCTGATTTGATGTGGGTTAGAAGATCCTGGGGAATGTATCTCTGACAGTGAACAGAGCCTAACCTCACGTCCAGGATGTGGTAATGCAGACATGTGTAAATCAGTCATGAAAAATCCACGTGTTTGAAATACTTTGTCTTCCCGGTTGATGCAAAGGTTAGCATATGGCCTCAGAGCCAGAAAAGTGTCTTAGAAATAAGCAGACTGTCTTTGGGGTAAGTACCCAGTAGTCCAATTGCAGGGTCATAGGGAAGCTCCATTTTTAATTTCTTGAGGAATCTCCACACTGTTCTCCAAAGAGGCTGCACCAACCTGCATTCCCACCAACAGTGGAAGAGGGTTCCCCTTTCTCCACATCCCCTCCAACACACGTTGTTTCCTGTCTTGCTAATTTTGGCCATTCTAACTGGTGTAAGGTGATATCTCAATGTGGTTTTAATTTGAATCTCCCTGATGGCTAGTGATGATGAACATTTTTTCATGTGTCTGGTAGCCATTTGTATGTCTTCATTGGAGAATTATCTGTTCATATCTTCTGCCCATTTTTTGATATGATTGTCTGTTTTGTTTGTGTTGAGTTTGAGGAGTTCTTTATAGATCCTGGATATCAACCTTTTGTCTGTATTGTCATTTGCAAATATCTTCTCCCATTCCGTGGGTTGCCTCTTTGTTTTCTTGACTGTTTCCTTTTTGATTTTGATGAAGTCCCAAAAGTTTATTTTCGCTTTTGTTTCCTTTGTCTTTGGAGACAGATGTCGTGAAAAGAAGGGCCATCTGTACCCCAATGTTTATAGCAACAATGACCACGGTCGCCAAACTGTGGAAAAAACCAAGATACCCTTCAACGGATGAATGGATAAGGAAGATGTGGTCCATATACACTATGGAGTATTATGCCTCCATCAGAAAGGATGAATACCCAACTCTTGCAGCAACATGGACAGGACTGGAGGAGATTATGCTGAGTGAAATAAGTCAAGCAGAGAGAGTCAATTATCATATGGTTTCACTTATTTGTGGAGCATAACAAATAGCATGGAGGACAAGGGGAGATGGAGAGGAGAAGGGAGTTGAGGTAAATTGGAAGGGGAGGTGAACCATGAGAGACCATGGACTCTGAAAAACAATCTGAGGGGTTTGAAGCAAGGGGGGAGGTTGGGGTACCAGGTGGTGGGTATTGGAGAGGGCACGGATTGCATGGAGAACTAGGTGTGCTGCAAAAACAATGAATACTGTTACACTGAAAATAAATAAATAAATAAATTAATTAAAAAAAAAAAGAATGAAGCAGACTAGACCATTGCCTCTGGAAATGATTCATATTATTATTAGATACCCCTCCTCCCAAATTTTCTCCATGACCCACCACAGAGACCTGGGAACACATTGTAATAAACATGTTTCCACTTTAGTTCCTGACCACACACCCCCTCTTTTTTTAGGTGAGATAGTGCCTAAAACTTTCAACTCAGAAGTTCCGAGTTACTGAGTAAACACATTTACACTGTATTCCAAACAGGCTTTGGTTTTAGAAAACACACAGGAGGGCACTGATGGAAGGTAAGAGTAAATGTACCATATTTTATATATTCATTAGCACGTCACCTGGTCAATAATTATCACAAGTCAGCATATGTGATACACATTGAAAATAGTATTGTAAATGATCCACAATGCTGATAACTTTTATTAAATGTATCACTATTTGTATGTCTTTTTTTTTTTTTTACACTTTCACATATTTTCCCCTTTAGGTTATATTTATTATCTCTGTTTTGGGATATGTTTGCTAGTATTATAAGATTTGGCACAATCATCAGCCACAAACCTGCTTTTCTGTTTCTTCTTATTCATACCAATGACTCTCATGTTAGCGTTGTTTCATCAAGTAACATGTACACTTTGCTTCAATTTCTCATTATTTTCTCATAAAAATATATTTATGGAGGTCCTACAGTTAATTTTTTTAAACTTAATTTTAAATACAGTTAGGATCTTAAACTGCCATTTTCATTAAGAAAGCTTCCCTTCATTCATTCACTCATATGCCCCATTACTAAAATCAAAATGCATGTTAAACTTTCACTGATGATTAACACCACCAGCTAGTCTAGATGCTTCCAGACGCTTTCCGTGCTCTCTGCATGGAGAGTGAGTTACGTGACAGGGAAAGGATCCGGGATATGCTCTTTCTGCCGGGAGACCCCATCAAACGACATTCTGCAAGCATGCGGGGTGCCACAGTTGCTGTGGGAGAATCCCGGATGGGACTGGCCCTCACTGCATGTTCCTGGGGACGCCACTTCCTATACTCCAGCTCTGGTTTCCAAAACTGTATTAGGACCCCTGTGGCGTGAGATGATCTCACCCCTGAAAGTTTCTTGCTACAGAGATAGTTGTGGGTCATGAAAACGGAAAAGTGTCAGATGCCATTTCACCCTCGACCTTTTTCTAACTCCTCTTGGCAGCCTAAAGTCCAACGATGATGAAGGGACAGGAGTGTACCTTCCAAATCAGCTGACACTACAAAGAAAACTAGCTAGTTTAAAACTTCATAGGGAGCTCCGCAACCTGAGACATTCGAACATACAGACCAGACTGTATGGGAGAATACTTAGCCTTACCTTTCCTAAGCTGTCAGGGTAGAGCGGCTTCACATGGGACCTGGAGACAAATCACCCCCTTTCCCCCCCCGGATGTATCAGTTCTTTACATAGTGATCCGAGGACCATTCCAATTTCTAGGGAGGAAGGAGCCTGAGAATTGCGGAGCCTTCCTCTGAATGTACCAGTACTTCCATCACTCTTTTATGTCTGTAATGTTGCTCAAGTTTTACTTTATTTTCATCTTAAATGTACCCTTTATTCTCCATTTAACAAAAGACCATTGGGTATAATCTAGTTTACCCTCTTCCGCATCACAGTGCTAAAAGTTAATTTTCCTTTTCATTTTATTACCGTGTTCCCACAGTCTTTACCCAGGGGTTTTGTTTCCTCCTATGAAGAGAGCCAGGGCTTAAGGGAGAGTTATGCTCTGGAAACGCAGCCCTCAGTATCCTGCGGACCCCAGGAAAGACGGTCTCCCTTCCTGGCAGGATGGCGTTTCCTTCGGGTATCACCTGTGCCGCCTGCCGTGGAAGTGAGCAGGTGCGGCTGAAAATGCCCTTTGCTTCCGGCGGGCTGAGCAAATCACCACTTCTGGGAAGGACAAAAAACAAAACATTCCCTAACCAGCTTCTGTAGAACTTCTGGAAAGCGACTTATTTTTTCCGTCAGCTCCTGCCGCTGCTGGGCAGGCCCACAGCCCCACTGGGCCGCTGTTTGCAACCACAGTGCCTGGGGGCATCAGGCGACAACAAGGAGTCCTTTGACTGCAGAGTCATAGCTGCGGCCACTCTGGTCATCTCGGGGAGCACAGGCCCAGGCTCTGCTGGATGAATCTTGACGTCTCTTTTAGGTCTGGTTTGGAATCAGTGGGAGTTAAAATAAAGCCATCAATTCTTGTAGATACGGAAAGCTTTGCTCCAGGGCTCTGAACTCTCTCTGAATGCCCCCGAATGTTCTCCCGTACATACGAAACTTTGCTTCCTGCAGACACAATGTTTTGAAAACTACAGGCATCTGAAGAAAAGCTTGCTTTGAAAGCACATGGATCAAGTGTCTTTCACCTTTCCATCATCCCCGGAGCACGCCCATGGAAATGATGTGCTCAGTGTACGAGTGTGTGCTATGAAACAGAGCTTACAGGGCTCTTGTAGTGAGAGCTGCCTAGATGTTCCTCGGTGGTGAAGCATGTCACCACACATCCCTCAGAGGACACGCCCCTGCTGCAAGTGGAGGGGCACATGACAAGCTACGACCTGAAGAAGCATCACCAGCGGGCTCGGCTCCTCTTTTCCTATCATCACGGCCATGATTATGATTCTTATCTCCCTTCGTAAACATTAAGAGAACATCACAACTGGAGTGTTTACACATGTAAAAATAAAGTTGGGCTCTTTTTTTGTTTCTCTTTTATGTTGTGTAAGACATAGAAATGATAAATACCTTAGACTAGGGAAAAAAAAAGTTCTTGTCAATTTAATCATGGGGCCAGAATGATTTTCACCTGTTTGGGAGAGCGGAACGAAGAGGTGACCCAGGGCAAGTCTGCTTCCCCGCCGTACCGTCTGTGCCTGCGGCTTGCCCAGCAGGGGCAATGGCATCATGAAAACAGCTTTCTTAATTTTTAATAAACATGTTTATACATTTACCAATGCATCTTCCATGTCTAAGAAAATAAAAATATTTCTGTAAACCGTTCTGTACTGGTGCTGCTACCCATGCCTGAGGTCGCTTTCCTTTTCTTGTTACTAATAAATTAATTAATTAATGTATTTATTTATTTATTATTTTTAAGAAGATTTTATTTATTTATGACAGAGCGAGAGAGGGAGTGCAAGCCGGGGAGGTGGGGGAGGGGAAAGCAGGCTCCCCGCGGAGCAGAGAACCCAATGCGGAGCAGAGAACCCAATGCGGGGCTCGATCCCAGGACCCTGAGATCAGGACCTGAGCCGAAGGCAGACGCTTAATGAACCGAGCCACCCAGGCACCCCGTCACGTCTCTTTTCTTGTTCTGCTCCTACCTTCTTGCATTCTTTAGTGTCTTGAGACCCAGGTTTGAGCTGGCCACATTTGTGATCTAAAAGCCAAGTTCTTGATTCCAAACCTTCCTGATCTAAATTCGTGGCAGCACTGCTGAACTGATGTCGATTCCCCCTCATCTAGGGCATTTTCTGTTTCTTTTTTTACCTTGTGTGTTTGTGTGTGTGCGCGCACGTGTGGTTTCAGTATATTTCACAGCGGTATGTTATCCGTACATGCTAATATAAAGGATGATTTAGGGTGTTTAGTTTAGTTTTTCATTTCAGTGAGAACTGCCAGAAATCTGAAATCCTGTTAGCTTGCAAAGCTGGTAATGCTGGAATTTGGACTTTCAGGTAGGATACCTTTGTTGTGCTATAGAACCACCTACCTCTGGCATGTGCCTACCTGTTTGCCTTGGCCTACATGGCCTGTGTTTTACAGTGTCTTGCTCTCAGCCAGACTTAAGTTATATTGCAACTGCTTCACGAACAATAGAGTCCCACATGCGCATGAGACTTTGTTTTACATGTGTACCGTTATTTTGTGGCAATAGCCCTCCTAGAGTTGTGTTACTTGTTTCAAGTGAGACAGCACTAGCTTAATGATGTTTTTCTGGGGTCAGGGTATCTCTGTCCTGAGGAGGAGTCTTTGAGCCATAATCAGCAGAGGGGGAGATGGTGTGAACCCCCTGGGTCATGAATCCTCCTCTGACCCCCACAGGTGCCTGAGGTAGCTGTACCTGGGGTCTGCTCACGTTTCCGTCAACTGCATTGGACCTTTGGTAAGCCGGATGGCAGGACACCGGATGGTTTCGTGAGTCAGCTGATTAGACGTTGTAACTAGTTGTATATTCAACATCCAGTGTGGCCAGCGCCAGCTAAAGCACATATTTCAAAACCTTGCTGGACACAGTATTTTTTTAAATTTGAAATCAACTTCCTTTCGGATAAGTTATCCGTCTTAGAAGTAGCAACAATTCAGACAGATTTTTGACTTTTTTCCCTTAAAATGTTTTTTGAAAAATCACGAGTACGCAAATTGCAGGATGCCAAAAAGGGTGAGCCCAGATGAGCTGTTCAGTCTTTAGGGTTCAGTGACACCAATATGCAAAGTCCTCAACCTCCTTCCCTGTTCCTTTTCTCTTCTCCTCCAGATCCTGTGGAGTTCTCAGTCTCCGTTAATCCCTGATGCAGACAAGAAAGGTGTAAGGGGCATCAGCATATCAAAGTTCCCTTCAGCTCTGACATCTCCAGCGAGGCTCCTTAAAGTATTTCCAAGGAAGCACTGATTTCTGTCTCCATCGATGCTTCCAATAATAGTGTTGGAAGTGAACCTCTGGCGGGATGTGGGGTTCCCAGGAAGCAAGAGCGGACAGAGAGAGAGGTTGAATCTCTACATCAGCAAGACAGATGTTCAGCCATCCTGACACGGAGTGCTGGTGTGGAATGACTTGTTCTAGCTGCCCATTGATGGTTTGGAGGTCCATAGTCCTCTGCAAGCAGCTACTGGATGCTGGGCTCTGGGAACCAGTGCTCTTGGGTGAAACATCTCTTGGCAGAAGGAACTCTGAAGGAGCCTATAGATGGACGGCAAGTCCATTCTTGAAGGGGATCAGGGACGCACATCCCTTCTTCCTCCACAATAAGAATGAGGTAATATGAGCATCCTTTGCCCTTGAAGTGATGAATGGAGAGAACTCAGAAGAGACATTGAAGGCAGTGAACTTCTCTGCATGACACCATAATGGTGAATACATTGTATGTCATTGTATCTTTGTCCAAACCCGCAGAATGGACAACACCAAGAGTGAACTCTAATGTGAACTGTGGACTTTAGTTAATAATAACTAACCGATATTGGGTCATTGATTATAACAAATGTACCACTCTCGCAGAATGTTGATAGTGTGCAAAACTACGTGTGTATATGGAAACACTGTGTATTCTGCTCCATTTTACTGTGAACTTAGCAGTGCTTTTAAAATAAAGCCTTTTAAAGATGATGGTGGTGGTGGTGGTGGTGGTGATAGATAGCAAGGTATGTTTAAATAGATAGGCTAAGACGAACATTGTGATCACGAACTCCGTGATCTCATATGAGATGTGTAACAGCTCTACGAGAGTGAAGCTATCCTTGAATTTAGGTTAGTTTTGCCATTTTGTGCAGTATTCCCCAGAAAACTTGTGTAAAACATAAAATGTAAACAAGATTAAATAAACAAACCAAAAGAGAACCAACTTTTGCATCACTTCATGCAGATTAGATGGTTGAGAGCCGGGCTCCTCCATCTGGGCAGAAGGCACCCCCTTTGCACTCATGAGGTGGGGAGCCAGGCCTCCATCTCTGTGTAGTGCGCCAGCTACAGCAGCGCGGGACACAGGCTACACCCCTTCTATGCAGTGACCCCAGCACTGCTCGCTGAAGCGCCCCACACTGGGCAACCACATTTCTGGATCGTCTCTGCTCCGTCATCCTGTGCGAGCCCAGCCGCCCAGTCTCATGTCTGACAGCAAACTGGGCAGTTACCCACTGCTGGGCCATTTCTGAAATATCCACTTGGAGAAATCAGCATCCTACCTCTCGCGTCCTGTCCTTCCGGCTGGGCTATGCTCCGGCCACTTGCTCGTCAGGCCCCCGTGCTGTGGCCTCCACTTTGTCACTATCCCTGCACCAGCGAGATCTGCCTGACCCCATGGAGGCCTCACGGTTTGGACATATTTTATTTTCCCTCCCATGTAGAGCCTGCTTAATTATCTTCTTACACTGAACAGCTGCACATCCCCGGATGAGACTCTCACAAACATTTTAGTAGTTCTTTCTTTCTTTTTTTTAAATTAATTTATTTATTTTCAGAAAAACAGTATTCATTATTTTTTCACCACACCCAGTGCTCCATGCAATCCGTGCCCTCTATAATACCCACCACCTGGTTCCCCAACCTCCCACCCCCCGCCACTTCAAACCCCTCAGATTGTTTTTCAGAGTCCATAGTCTCTCATGGTTCACCTCCCCTTCCAATTTCCCCCAACTCCCTTCTCCTCTCCATCTCCCCATGTCCTCCATGCTATTTGTTATGCTCCACAAATAAGTGAAACCATATGATAATTGACTCTCTCTGCTTGACTGATTTCACTCAGCATCATCTCTTCCAGTCCCGTCCATGTTGCTACAAGAGTTGGGTATTCGTCCTTTCTGATGGAGGCATCATACTCCACAGTGTATATGGACCACATCTTCCTTATCCATTAGTAGTTCTTTCTAAAGTGTATAATCACAGATCTCAAATAAGCACCTGACCTACGCCCGAGGGGAGGGCAGGGGCTGAGCGGGGAGGGACCACCTTCCTTTTGCGACAGCGAACGCGTTGCCCTCTGCTGGCTGGACTCCCATCGGAATGATGGAGAACTGTGGGAGAGCAGGAAGACCAGGAGCGTGAGATCGGTTCGATCTAGAAAGGACGGGATGCTAGCCAGTGAAAGAAAGAATAGACCGCGGACGGCCAGACCAGGGGATAAAAGCGAACTTACTCAGAACATGCCGAAGCCTGTCATTGTTCTGAAATGACTTCCAGAACCGCTATCCTGGCCCAGGGAAAATCGTCTGCAGCCTGCCACACCCAGCATCGTGTTTCTCTACCTTCTTAGGCTCTCTCAGATTAGCGTGCACCTGTTGTCTTTCTCTAATATTTTGGCATCACCTGTCATGGCCCCTGGACAGTTTTCAGTAACAATAAAACTCAGTCTCAATTCAAGGATTATGAGACTGAAAAACATTTGTTGAACATGTGGGTTAAATTATTTTTTTGTGTCTGCAAAATTAGTAGATTTCTAACCTAGGGAGAGCATAAAGAATATAAGAGTAGATATTTCCTGGTAACATCACTCCAACATCATATAATTCATTTGTACAATAGACTATAGATGTGCCTAGATATTAGCAAAGCCTTGCTTATGATGTGACAGCTCCCAGCCAGAGTACTGAAGGCGATTTCCCTGAGAACAATGCCTGCAGCAGATCAGGGATACACATTGCAGATGTGGAAATTAAATTAATGTTGAATGCATTCAGTGAGTGAGCCAGAAAAAGACTTATCTCTTTTACTGCAATTTAATCATTTATTTATATGATACTTTGTCCCAAAACATTGTAATTGGCAAAGCATCATACACTTCATGAAAGGGAAAATTAATTAACAATAAATAAGAAGATAAGGCAAAAGGAGAACAAAGCTAGGAAAATACTCTCTAAAAGTTAAAAAAAAAGTCGAAGGGTCATTTATGAATTATTGGGAAATGTTAACAAACTGAAAGTTATCATTTTGAATGTTATTAGAAATTATAAGAATTGTTTATTTGGCTTTTTAAAATTGCAATCTTAAGTTTCATAGCTTGGTCATTATGTCTCCCAAAATCTATTCTGTGGAGACTCATCCATGACGGTTAGGGATATAAGGAATAGCTTTGAGCATGAGGCTTCTGCTCTGATTTTGTGGGACAGTTCTCTCCCTTTCTGGGATTCTAATCAGTATGCACTACTTCTGTGTTTGAAGGAACTCACACCCTAAGATGAATTCTGTTATTAGGGATGAGTATAATCCCTGGGAACAGCAAAAGTCAGTGAATGAAGTCGGCTGGGCAGGTGTACAGCGGCAGCTGAAGGAAACAGCTTTGAGTTTTAGAAGCGGAGATGCCTGGTTGTCTTGTGTAGCTAAGAAGATGACTGTGCGTCCTGCGTGGGGCACGGGGTGTTATGGGCAAACAATGAATCCTGGAACACGACATCAAAAACTAATGATGGACTGTAGGGTGGCTAACATAACATAACATAACATAGCACAGTAACAATAAAGAAAAAGATGGCTGTGGCAGAGGTTTTTCTAAGAAAAATTCCAATAAATGCTAAGTGTCATTGGAAAGGGTATCATTTCTTGAGGGGATTACTTGGGAGAGGAAAACCCACACGAACCCACATGTGGGGGGCTGTGTTTACTGGGAAGCTGCTTCTGTGAGCTCAAGGCCCTGGTTTCAGAAAAATGAACAGGTATGACCACTGGATCCTGGACCAGGAACAAGATGAAAAGGGAGATCACAGAGACAACTGACGGAATCTAAGAGCAGACCGCAGGTTACAGGACGTTACGGTATAAACATTCAATTGCTGGGTGTGACAGTAACTGTTTTGGGGTCATGGGTGATGGGTGATGTTAGAACACAGCACAGCAGTCTGAGGGGCCACGTGTCTGCAGCGTCCTCTCAACTAGCTCAGAAAGAACATGTGTGTGCATATGCGTGTACACGTGTGTGCATGTGCATGTGTGTGCACGTGTGAGATGTGTGTACATGTATGTGCATACTCAGATGGGCTGTTTGAGAGCTCTTCTGTTCTTGCAGCTTCTCAGTAAGGGCAAAATGACTTCCCAAAGGTTTGAGCCCCAAATCAAAGACCAGCATCTTTTCATGTGGATATTTATGTATGCACATTGGATGGGTATGGTTTGAAAATACAAGTCACCTCTGCATATACAACACATTTGGGGGAAAAAATATGTAATAACAGTTTAAAGTTCACCAGCCATTATCAATATTTCAGATAACTAATCCCTTCTAGAGTCTTTATACTGTGTGGGTCATAAATGTAGGCTACATGGTGTCATCTTCGGCCATCACGCTCTCAGGATTCTTCATCTGACGTTTTCCTTAAGTCCTTCCATATCATTAAATATTAAGTTCCATTTCATATCGTTCTTGTATAAGGCCACAGCACATTGCAATTTGGGGCTGCTTTGCTCGGCAAGCGGTCCTGGTAAAGCGTACTCAGGAAGCCGGTGACCTGGTCACGGGCTCACTAACTCTGCGGGAGTCCGATTCGTCCTCTGAAGTCAACAGCGCTTGGTGGTTGTGATAGTTAATTTTAAGCATTGTTAGCGGGACTAGGGTGACAGTTCAGGGATCAAACACCTATCTAGATGTTACAATGAAGATATTATTCAGATGTAATTAATTTTTTAATTTTTATTTATTTATTTGACAGAGAGTGATCACAAGCAGGCAGAGAGAGAGGAAGGGAAGCAGGCGCCCTGCTGAGAAGAGACCCCGACGCGGGACTCGATCCCAGGACCCTGAGATCATGACCTGAGCCGAAGGCAGAGGCTTTAACCCACTGAGCCACCCAGGTGCCCCCCAGATGTAATTAATTTTTACTGATCAGTGGACTGAGTAAAACAGGGTTTCCCATCATAACATGGGCAGGCCTCTTACAAGCCACTGAAGGTCTGAAGAGAAAAGCATGGAGGCCTCCTTGGAGGGAGAGGACGTTCTTCCTCTGGGGTCCCAGCCTGCTGTCCTGCTGCGCACGTTTCGCACTGCCCAGCACCCACAGTGTCAGGAGCCAACGGCCTAGCAGACTCTCTGTCTATCCATCACCTATCCGCCAGTGATCTACTTATCCATGACCTACTTCTCTGGGGAACCCTGAAAAACATCACTGTACACTTTCAGTGAGCTAACTATTTTTTGCCTGTTTTCTGTCTACAAAATGGAAATAACAATAGCGCTTACCCCACAGGATTGATAGAGAATCAAGTCTGTCGTGCTTCAATGTGCTTAGAAATTACCCGGCCGACCTCAGAGCCAGCGGCCGCCAGCTGCTTCCACTCCAGCGATTTCTCCCCTCTGGGGGCACCGTGGACGCCGTCAGGAGTGTCGCCACGCGTGCGTCGCCCTGTGCCTTCTGGACTGTCTCCTTAGTGTCTCCCAGGGCCAGCTTCGGAAGTCGCACGACGCCTCATCTGCCACGCTGGCTTTGCGGCCAGTCTTCCTAGTTGACCAGTGGCATCCCCCAGGGCTCGGTGTGTGGTCCTCTTCCTCCCGGGCCCAGGCGTCATTCGAGAACACTTACTCTAATCATGTGTAATGGCTGTTTTCTTTTAGGACCATTCTAGACATCGGACCACACAGAAAACCCACTATTTTTTTCTCTCTTTGATATTACTTTTATTTTTTCTTGAACTATTTTGAATGTTAAATTTGAGTTGTTTCATCTGTTTATTTGGAAATGCAGAGACACACTCCAGTATCTCAAATAATGGGGACTGGTTCTGTGGCAGCCAGGAGGAGGCACACACAGGATGTGGTGGGGGCAGGTGGCGGGATCTGCTGCACGGAGTTTGTGCTGTTGATTTTGCTGTGCGACTGATGTCCACCGTTCTTCGTGCCCTGTCTGGACATCTATGGGAATCCCTTCGCGTGACTGTCTCTGCCTGTGTGCTATGTGTGGCTTCCACAGCTTCCTAACTTTTCCTTCCCACCTCATCCCTGCATTAGGGGCTCAGTCCCTGGACACCTTCAAACTGTCTGCTGGAAGGCTCAGGGCAGCGCCCGGTGCAGAGTGCCCAGAGGGGTGGTCCAGCTCCCTCCACGGCCCCCACTGCGGTTTGCTGTCTTTCACACAAACATGGGCACGGGGTCCGATATGATCATGAGGAATGCACACTTTGAGGCTTCTCAAAGCTGCTGACTGACCCCACTGAAGTCTCCTTGGTCCGAGGGGACAGGGCTCCCGTTCCCTTTCCCAGGCCATCATGATACGGTCAACCTTACAAGACACGATCATGGTACCTCCTGCAGTCACCCTTTCCCATCAGCAACAGAATTGTGTTTCACGGTGTCACTGAGAAAACAGAGTCCAACAAGAAGCAATTGTTTCCCAAGTTTAATTTTTAGGACTTCACACATGTCTGAAAACAGAGTCCACATAAAAAGCTGCGGAGCGCACATGCTTTATGCTTTATTCTCAAGGAAAATGTCCCATTAACCTGTGGTTGATATTATTCTAGCATCTTCTCCTTGATTATGAAAGAGAAGAGAATGATTTCCATATGGTTTACAAATTTCTTTTATGATAAATTAGTTCCATCTTTGACCTCAGGATATCAGATACAGAGAAGAGAGACTCCAGTGGAAAATGAGAAATAGTACAGAAAACAAAGGGGTCAGTGTGGGCCTTTGTGCACTCCTTTTGGTGCCGTGGTTCTGGGAGGAGCTGGGGTGGCTCTGGAATAGCCCAGGGGCAGATCTCGCTGAGGTTCTTCAAGGGCAGCCCCGGTGATGTCTATGAAACGGCTTCCACGCACCCACTGGCTTCCCGTGAGTTCAGTGGAGCTGACGGCTGCCCCCCAGCCCGCACCTGGCAGCCGCAGGACAAGTCATGTTCTTCTTCACTTTCTCCCCAACCCACCCTGGTCCGTGTTCCTGGTCCCGGGGAGTTCCCTGCTCCTTCCCTGATGAGACGTCCCATAGGCACTACCCTTTCTGGAAGCCAGTGCCCCTCCCTGGTACCCTGTTCCTCTCCGTCCTTCTCACCCTCGCCGAAGATCCACTCTTGAGGGACCCAGCTTGCTGGCACGCGGCCCTGCTGTCTCCCGCTGCAGCGGGCTGTGTCCGTGGTGCCTCTTCACCGCCTGTTTCACGACTATGACGGGGCCGGGCCCTCTGTCCGCCAGTGGTCCTCTTTCCGGCTCGTGGATGCTTCCAGCTTCCTGCAAGTGTTTTTGAGTTTATAGCAGAGATTTCATATTTTTTCCCCTGAGCATTTTAACAAGCCATAATTTTAAAACCCTATTTTGGCAACTTCGCATTAGCGTGTGGGACGAGTCTGCATCAATCGTGCACCTTTTGAGAACTGCCCTGGGCCTCCCCTCTGAGCTAAGGGTGCACATGCCCAGAGCCCTCCTGTCCCCACCGCGGGTCTCAGGGCTACACAGACCCCGGCTCCACACGGACGGAGCCCCCTCCGCACACGGCCGGTTCCTCTCCCACATCTGCCACTGGGTGTGGTCCTCGGAGTTCCCGAACTGGAGCAAATTTCCTTATCTCTGCAGGCCTGGCCCAGTGGCCTCTCCATGACGGGGAGCGGGGTGACTATCTCCAACCTCCCTGGGACTGATTCTTCCCTGCTGGGCTCCTCCCCTCTCTTCAGCACCTGACGTAATGCCCTGCTGATCCCTGGTAATTCTCCCTACCTGAAGTCTGTTTTGTGTAAGATTAGTACAACTCCAGTAGGAGCATAGGGCTAGCATGCTATGTATTTTTAGTTTTCACATTTCTGCTTTAGGTTTACAGGAGACTTCTTATAGACAGCATACAGTTAGGTCCTGTTGTTTTGTCCACTCTGAAAGACCTTTGTCTTTTAATTGATGTACTTTGACCATTCTTATTTATTTATCTATTTATTTATTTTTAAAGATTTTATTTACTAATTTGAGAAAGAGAAAGTGAGAGCACAGGCCGAGGGGAGGGGCAGAGATGGAAGCAGATTCCTCGCTGAACAGGGAGCCTGATGGGGGGCTTGATCCCCGGACCCCAAGATCATGACCTGAGCTGAAGGCAGGTGCCTCGACCATTCATATTTAAAGTGATTCTTGGTGTTTTTGTTTGCACCTGTGTTCCATGTGATGTTTAGTTTTTCCATGTCCCTCATTTCTGCCTTCCCTGGTTTGGATCAAACACTTCATATGATTCCCCTTGTCTTCTCTCTTTGCATGTCAATCATGCTTCTTTTAAAAATCTTTTTAATGGTTGCTTTAGCCTTTTCAGTTTATATTTTAATAATTCAAACCTACTTTCAAATAACACTGTGTGCCCCATGTGTGGTCTACCTGTTTCAAAGCAGTGTTCCCAAATATCCCTCCCACGCCTTATCACACAGCTCTCTCTTATTTTGCTTTTATATCTACTGTAATCACACAATACACTGTTACTTTTGTGACTTTAAACAGTTACCTTTTAGATAAAAAAAAAATGATATTACTTCCCTCTGGCTTGTCTCAACATTCTCTCTGTCTCTCTTTTTGAGAATGCAATGACAGTTTAGAATTAGGGGGAAAAAAAAGAACCCGCAACAGCGTTAAAGAGAAGGAGTCTGAGGCTCGGGAAACGTGTCTCCCTGCTGCGCCGGTCACAGATCTGCCTGGGACCTGTCCTGGATGTGGACAGCAGGATGTGGTATGGCCAGTGATCATCCGATTCCCTCTGTCACCCTATGCATTTGGAGGACAGGGTAAAGGCCAGCTGGCTTTCCTCACTCCGCTTGGTAGGCACAGGGAGCCCAAGCCCGTGCACCGAGTGGCTGAGTGAAAGAATGGAGACAAACAGGTCTTTCCGTTACCCCCAGCTCAGGGCTAGTGTCTGTGGCCCGATGGGAGGCCTTCCTCCCTCCCCCACACCAGGAAGCTGCTGCAGCTGCGGTTCAGGACAACAATAGTGAAGGTCCTGGCTGAGGCAGAGGGAGGGAATGAAAACAAATGTGAGAGAAGAGAAGGCAGTGCAGGATAGACCCTTGTGAACTCCATCTTGATGGGAAGGTGGGCTCAGTGAGAAAGGCTCTAGGGCTGAAGGTCCTCAGGGAGGAAGCCAGGACACACTGCAACCACGGAGAAGGGGGAGAGCATTTCTCAAGGAGCAAGAGAGTCAAGGGCATCCACGTTCCCAGGGGCCGAAGTGACTCAGGGGCTTACAGAGGCCATTAGTTGGGGCAGAGGGCTCTCCACCCCAGACCCCGAGCATAGGACAGAATCAGGGGTCCACAGCCCTGGACAGCAACTTTCCTTCAAGAGATTGTTCTGGAAGAACAGAATGATGGTGCTGGCTCACTTTTTCTTAAGAATGAGAAAGACTCTGCTTTATGAGTGTTGAGTTTGAGGAGTTCTTTATAGATCTTGGATATCAGCCATTTGTCTGTAGTTGGTGGGAATGCAAGTTGGTGCAGCCACTCTGGAAAACAGTGCGGAGATTCTTTAAGAAATTAAAAATAGAGTTGCCCTATGACCCTGCAATTGCACTCCTGGGTATTTACCCCAAAGATACAGATGTCGTGAAAAGAAGGGCCATCTGTACCCCAATGTTTATAGCAGCAATGGCCATGGTTGCCAAACTGTGGAAAGAACCAAGATGCCCTTCAACGGACGAATGGATAAGAAAGATGTGGTCCATATACACTATGGAGTATGATGCCTCCATCAGAAAGGACGAATACCCAACTTTTGTAGCAACATGGCCGGGACTGGAGGAGATTATGCTGAGTGTAATCAGTCAAGCAGAGAGAGTCAATTATCCTATGGTTTCACTTATTTGTGGAGCATAACAAATAGCATGGAGGACAAGGGGAGATGGAGAGGAGAAGGGAGTTGAGGGAAATCTGAGGAGGAGACAAACCATGATGGACTGTGGACTCTAAGGACCTAACTGAGGATTTTGGAGGAACGGGGGGGGGGGGGGGGGGTGAGCCTGGTGGTGATTATTAAGGAGGGCACGTATTGTATGGAGTACTTGGTGTTACATGTAAACAATGAATCTTGGAACACTGAAAAAATAAAACAAAATAAAATAAAATAATAAGAAAGACTCATCACAGAGAAAAAGGTTTTTGCACACGGGCTGCACATCTAAATAACATGTTGCTAAAATAAACAGAGCTTGGGGGTGGGGGTAGCTGCTTTTCAATCTCTAGTTTAAGTTGCCTTAACCCTTTAAAATGAACAAATTGGATTTTATTGTGTGTGTGTTTTCTTTTTCTTTTCTTTTCTTTTTCTTTTTTTTTTTTTGTAAAGTCTTCATTAGGTATAACGAACGATTAACAAGATAACATTAAGGGAAAAAAAAATCCTAAGAGTTCAATGCCAAAGGCTATACTTGTGTTTTAACATTAACAATTTGCCTTTAATAAAGTACATTTTTCATGCTCTGCTTGTGACTTAACCAGATTCTTACGAACACTCGCTGGGCACCATCCCTTGCTGCGCGCAGCAGTCATACCCACCTGTACGGGACTTGGATCTCTCAGGGTTTCTGCAGCCCTGTTAGCTCAGCCAACCCTCCGGACTTCTTTTTCCAAAACCTCCCTTTTTCATTTATGTTAAGTCCCCGTGACCCACTAGATTTAAGTATGAGGTGGGAGTTTCCATTGAGAGCAAATTCCATGTGCTGACTCTTTCTCTGCACTGATGTGGAAGATAATGTTCATCAGGCATGGGTAGAAGTAGAGCCCACAGTCTCCCGTGGAGAGCCAGGGATCCGTGCATGAGCTCCTCTGAAACAAGGTGCATGTAAAGAGCCCTTGAAGAATAAGACCACAGGGAGGCCTTTCCCATATTCTTTTGCAAATAAATAAGTGGCCTCCTCCACCTGCTTGAGCTCAGTGATGCGGCAGTGTCCACGAGATGGTATCCTTCCTCAGGCCCGCTTGTGGGTTCTATTGTGCTAGCTGGGAACACAGGAACAGTACACATCCATCCCTATGTTCAAGAACTGTAAGCAACCAATGGAGTTTTTGTGACGATGGCTCCTGATGTAGATGAAGGGGAGGTGTTGGACACTGAGGAATGGGCGTCATTTTTTTTAAGACCAGCTGTCTCTGTGCAGATGCATCCCCTCTGACTGGCCCTCCGGACAACCTTAATTTAAGGTTCTCCAGGTGTCCACAGAATTGGGTCTTTGAGTTGGGAGGAACTTTTGAGATGATGGAATCTAACAATCTCATTTCTTAAAACTTCATCTGCCTATTTGGACTCCCTCTGTTATTAAGAGGAGGGAGTCTTCTCTGGACCCATCTGGCACTTCGTGGGCAGTGGTCTGTGGCAATTGATGCCACCACCTTGCGGGGAGTGACTTCTGGAGCAGTTCCATACTAAAGGACCTACAGGCTTATCTATGCTGACAGTCTTAGGGAACAAGGTTTCTGGGTGATTCCCACTGAATCCACGGGGCACAGGGCCATCTGCCTGGTGAAGAGAGGACATTCAGTAAGTATATGTTACACACACAGTCGCAAGTCAGTCATGCAGATGAAAAAGTAGAAATTCACATTGGTCGAAAGCTTTGACCAAGATCTCAGAGTCATGGAAATAATTACATCAAGGATCCACATTCCTGATTTCCAGCCCTGCAATGTTCTTTCTAATGAACTGCATTTCCTCTTTAAAGTTATGCCGAAACATCACTGAATCTCACCTAAGGACTTCCTGAGTTTCAAATGCTTAATCATACAAATAACACTCTCTGCTTGGGTCATTTTATAGAGCTGACAAACCCCGTCCTCAATGGCATGTAAAGAGAGAATTATAAATTGTCTTATTTGCATCCGTGGACATCACATTTATCTAAATACAAAGGTGCAATGCCCTGTAGCGGTGGTTACCTGGGAAAGCTTCCAGAAACCCGTCTGTGGCTTTTCTGAGTGTAGACAAAAATTGTTTGGAGGTTGATTGGATTTGGTCAAGGTGCGTTTTGGATGAAGGACAGACGTGAATGTGGTTTGACTTGCACCCCTCACCGTCTCATGAACCCGGTATCGTGAACTATGTTAAAGCACTTAAGTGTCAAACCTCCATTTCCCTAAAAACACGGTACAGCCTCTGAGGATGGAGGAACGTCTGGGTGTCTGTAGTGGCAACAGAAGTGAGCATTCAGTCGTCTCCTCGACGGAGTTAAATGTCTGCCTCCCCAACGAGCACCTGCTGCGAGGCGGGATGGTCTAGACGTGGTGCGGGCGTCTGGGACCCAGAGCCGCCTCGGCGCTCCTGTCTTTGGGAATCGCTCACTCGATAGCGGGACCGATGGTGAGAAAATACATAAAACATCGCCATCGCACTGCGGTAAATGCTTTATTTGCGATATGGGCAAGGGGCTACGGGAGTCCCGATAAGAGAGCGACTCCTTCCACTGGCCGGACCGGGGAAGTGTGCAGAGAAGCGATGGTGTTTCAGCGAAGCCGGCAGGACGGGAGGGAATCTCCAAGGATGCCTCAGGAGGAGTGGCCGCCCCGGCCCCAGGAGGAGAGAAATGAACCTCAGGACTCAGAGTTCGTTCTGTGAGGACCAACAGCGGGCTCACGGGTTCCCTCGCTGGTTCATACCTCAAGACGTTTAATCGCTGCTTTTGCTGAATTTAGAAAACATACACAGTAGAACAATCACAATGCATTTTAATGGCCAAATCCTTCCTCCCACACGGGTTCGAGTGTGGCTAGACCCACTTCTCTTTACGCCCGTCTCTCCTTTTCCCGGAGGAAAGGAGGACCTGCGCGGGGGTGTGAAGGCCAGGGCGTGTGGGGACTTAGGGGGATTAGAATCTTTTTAAAGACATCAGAGCATTAATCCGAATAAACACTATATGAGGAAATAACAAAAAGATAGAAAAGTATCTGCTCAGAAACCTCTCAGAATTCTTGACAATCAGACATTACAGACGCTGTGGAATCATCCCGGGCCCGAGAGAGTCTCACCCTCACTGTTCCTCAAATGGTCCTGTTTAATTCTCCTAATGATACCCTGAGTTACAGTATGCCCCTTAAAAGCTGATAGTCAGTTATCCCTGTAGAACGTTCCAGCGAATGTTAATGCAGACTATTTTATCTACAAACACTGGGCAAGGCACAACAGGGTGTCTGGAAGTGTAGGAAGAATGGCCGAGAGTTCTGAAGATGCTGCTCGGGGGCCATCAGGGTATCTCCTGGAAAAGCATGGTGTGGGATACAGGCATGCGGGCGGCCACTCAGACAAGGTTATTGAACACGTTGGTAGAGCTTTTAGGTGCCTAGACGGTTAAAGCAGTAAGAATTAATGGATGGATTGGTATGAAATGAGCAAGCACTTTTAAGGAGACATAGGAACTTATTTTGCTACTTTACATAATTAGGTTACATGTAGATTTTACAAGAAAAAAGAAGAAATGTGAATTACAAAAAGAAAAAAAAAATCTGTCATCTGCTTCTTTTTGTCACATCACAATGCCCTGAAATGGTACCAAGATTTGCAATTATGACTTATTAACCGATAGCATCCCCTGGAACTTAAGTTGTATTTAAACACCGAAGATAGATAGTCTCCTGTGCCCCGCCCCCACCATTCACATGTAGAAATGGAACCCCTAATGTGACAGAGGCGGGGTCTTTGGGAGGTGATTAGGTCATGCGGTGGAACCCTTAGGATTGGGATTAGGGGCCTTAAATAAGGGGCCCTACTGAGCACAGCCACCCCCCCCACCACAGGTGAGCCCACAAGTCTGAGATATGCAAGAGGCCGCCAAAGTGACGACACAGGCTCCCTATCCTCCAGAAGTGTGAGCAATAAAGTATGGTTGTTTATCCGTCACCGGATGTGGGGTGTTTTGTTAGCAGCCTGAGTGGACCAGAAGCACTGAGACTCCCGAAGTGTGTCATGGGCTCAGTTCTTTAATAGGAAGGGACAGGACAGGAGTTGCCATGTAGGTTGAAACTAAGCAAGATTCACATCCCCAAGGGCTCTGGTTTCCCCCAGCCCACAGGGAAGTATACAGTCTCAGAAATTAAAAGAAAGCGAATTTGGTTATTGGGTCGGAAACCAATAGAACCCATAGCAGCCATGTCGATTTAAGGGTTTGTATTCTGAGAAATGCACGGGAACACCATGTTTTAAATGAGGAATTTCTGCAAAACATCACTAATAACCAAACCCTACAGAGCGCCTGTGTCTCACGTGCTCTGCATAGCTCTAAGCACTTTGAGTGTTGAGGGCATATGAGAGTCTTGGGCATACGGCACCTTTGTAACTAGCCCGCTTCCTGACCTTTATGGCTTAAGGAACCAGTTTTTCTCCTTATCTGTGGTGATAAATCTGTCTTATATCCTTCTCCAGATCATTGTATAAATAAAGTTTTCCTGATAAACAAGAAATTACAATATGGATCAGGTTGTCTACTATTAAAGATCACCATGCCAAGTAATAAAGTGGAAAGATTCTAGTATCCCTTGACGACTTCTTTAATGTCACACATTATGTCTTTTAATTTTTATAACCCACAGATGTAGGAATTACTATCACCACTTTACAAATGAGAAGTCTATGGCTAGGGGTGCTAGATACCTTGTTTGAATTGATCAGGTAGCTGTGATGGTGGTGAAGGTTTTGAACCAATGACCACCGGTCCCCAAGCAGATGGTGTCTCCTCCCCATCATGCTGCTTAGGAGACAGGACAAACTCAGACAGACCCGGAAGGGCAGAGGCGATATAGCTCCATCCAAACACAGACCACCATTCTCATTGTCCAGTCCAGTCTGGGGCCACTTTTCTAAATGCCCACATGCCCTTTACTAGAAACCAGTAAGAAATGAAAAGACTGAGCTTGTAACTATTTTTTAAGTATGCTTTATAATGTAGATTTCTCTTTTTATTCACTTGAAATGAATGAGACAATCTGCCAGGTTCCAAGGTTGGAGAATGCAGGACTGTAGAGCTTTGCTGGAATTTGTGGAATTAGCGATGTCATCTGCACTCTTACCTCAGGTGTGGAGCCTTTCAAGCAGGCGGCTCTAGGATGACCAAAGAGAGGCTGGTGTTTGAAAACAAAGCTCTTTTACTGCCCCCAGGGCCAGCTCCGTGGGGCTACTGGGTGATTCAGGAGCCTTGGGTTTAGAAAGAAATCCCGGCTGACTTCAGGCAGCAGAGGTTGGCTTCCCACAGACCACACCTCCTTCAGTGGCCTCCGCTGAACGGTGCCTGCGCATCTCCAGCTGCTGTCTTGCTTTGTTCGTGTTTTCACTAAAGCTCCAGCCCGGATACCCCACGTCTCTGAAGACACTGGGAAAGGGGCACCAGGTACAGTGGTTGCCGCAGATGGAAATGTGGGCGCTGCAAGTGAGGGGACCCTTTACAGGACCCAGCTCCGGTGAACATTCTTATGCGAGTCGAAGACAGGCCCAGAACAAGCTCTGGCCGTCAGTATCCCGCAGGAGAGAGTTCTGTCTAAATCTGTTTGTCAAAATGTTTCTCTTTCCTTTCTTTTAATGATGTATCAATCAGGGTTCTCCAGAGAAACAAAACCAATTAGATACATACGTGTCCAGAGAGGGAGAGAGCGAGCTATAGATAGATAGATTGATAGATACATGATAGATAGATAGATATAGAAACAACTCACATGACTGTGGGGCTAGAGAGCTGGAAAAGAGTCGGTGTGGCCCTTTGAATCCAAAGGCAGTCTGCCGGCAGAATTCCCTCTTCTTTGGGGGAGGTGAGTCTTAATTCCCTAGAGGCCTTCAACGAATTAGTTGAGGCCCACCCACATTGGGGAAGTAATCTGATTTATTCAAAGTCTACTGGTTTAAATGTTAATCTCATCTAAAAAACAAAAAGAACCTTCAAAGAAGTGTCTCGAAGACTATTTAGCCAAATATCTGGGAACAGCGGCCCAGTCAAATTGACATAAGGTTACCCCCTGTGTGTGGTGTCATCTGTATTTAATTGAGGACCTCTATTGTCTCTTGTATCTGCAGAATCCACTCGAGCCGTGGTTCTTTTCATCCACCCTCTTATCTTCATGAAGGAAGAAAACCATCCTCACGTGAGGCGACGAGCTTGCACAGCTTCAGAAAATGTGTGTGCATAGAAATGCATCTTGTATGGAATGTGAGCCAAATTCCTCAAGCGGACCAGGTGGTTCACAGGTAAAACAGGCTTCATCTTAACACACCTGCCTATTAAAATGTTTTTCTCTTGGAAAAAATAAATCCTCTCACCTGTGTAATTTTGTTTCATTTTCTTTTTTTAGCCAAGCAAAACAGTGTTGCAATAAAAAATCTTGCAACTTCAAATGGGACATCAGAACACAGAAAATAGGAGGTTGGAAAAGCACCAAATCAAATGATCAACACCCCTGAGAATCTTATTAGTGGTATTCCCTGAGGTTTGTTACACTTTAGGCGTAAACCCATTATTTCAACATTGGCTATTTTTTTGCCAAGAAGCTGCTGTCATTTTTTTCTGTGGGAAGTGCCACTGTTCCTACCTGAGATCCCGATAGGGTTTCTGGAATTGCACACGGCTCAGACTTAGCTGGACCTGATGCGCCCACCTGGCTGCCAATAACGTCCACTTCACTTTTCAGCTTCTCTCCAGACTGGAAGGTTTCTTCTTTTATTAGGGCACTGCAGGGGGCTTGTCAGCCAAAGAAGACCTTCATAGCTTAAAAACAAAGAGGTGACTGACCTTAAGACTCTTGATTGCAAAATGAATTGAAAAGCCAGCATCATTTGTTATAGGACCGCTCAGCCGGAACAAACCTCTTTGCCTTTTTCTTTAGCTGCTCTCTGTCCACGCAGTGTTGCCTTTTTGAGAAGTCCCTTGGTCTATACTCCCGTACCCTGTCACTCACTGTACCCACCACCCATGTACCCGGAGCTGGGCACGTGAGGTTACTTCCCATCTTCATGGTCAGTGTTGCTGTGTATTTTGAAGCGATAGTCATCATGACCCACTACTACAGATCTATATGTTTGTGATTATACATAAAAAAACAAAGAGAAGAAGCCTCAGGCCCACAGATGTTAGAGTTTAGGAGCAGTAATATATCTCACAAATTATCTGAGATTATGGGAAGAAGTAAAAATGAGCTTTCTTTGATGGTCATTCTTGACATGTGTATTCCCTTTACTGTCTCAGATTTCAGAACAGTTTCAGCTGGAGGAAGTGAGCTGTCTTGTGCCACAACTTATTAGGGCTCTGATCCCATGGCGGTCCTTCCACTCTAACCCTCCTCAAGGCTCCAACCCCTAATGCCTTCACTTTGGGGTTGAGGGTTTCTACGTATGGCTTTTCAAGGACCCAAGCATTCATCCCAAGCACTTTCTCCTGACATAGACTTAGCTCAGCTAATTTATACCCCTCCTTGAAAATTTAGCTCAAGTGACACTTCCTCCAGGAAGACTTCCCTGACCACATCTGGTTTGGACACCATTTCGAATTTGGTTCCATCGTAGCTTCTTCTTCCTTCTGTCTCAGCAAATCCACTGTACTTGTCTATCACTGTTGTGACGGCCCTAGGAGCACCTCACAGAAGGGACCACTGAAGCTGACAGAGGGTTTAGACTTTGTTGACGTTCTAAGGGCTCCTCCTACTACTCCCACAGTCGTCACCATTTCTTCTCAGCTGCCTCCTGAGCTACCTGCTAAAGGTGATGATGAGCCGGGGCATCGCCCCATGCTTTACGTGCACGCTGTCCTGCATCTTCATGACGACTCTATGACACAGGCGGGACTATTACTTCCATTCCCTTCTCCTATGAACGCATAATTGGCATGTATAATATGAATTTCAGTTGTGGAACCCAATGATTTGGTGTTTGCAGGTATTGTGAAATGACTCTGGTCAACCTCGGTCACCACACACAGGTACAGAAGTTTTTTGTTTTTTGTTTTTCCTTGGGATCCTAACTTTTAAAATTTACTCTCTTAGCCACTTTGAGATAGACAGTACAGCATTAACTAGAGTCACCCTGCTGAACATCCCAGCACAACGACTGACTCATTTTATAACTCAAGTTTGTGCCTTTGACTATTTTCACCATGTTGCCCCCTCCTACTCTTGTCTCTAGCAATCACCATTCTTTTCTCTGTTACCTATTAGCTTTTTGTTTTTGGTTCTGTATGTAAGTGAGATTATGTGTTATCTGTCTTTCAATGTCTGACTCCCTTCACATAGCACAGTGACCTCTGGGTCCGTTCGGACAGGTGTGAGGTGGTATCTCATTGTGGTTTTGATTTGCATCTCTGTGATGATGTCAGAAGTGCAGCCTTAGCACGTCCCTACAGCACATTTGTGTGTTTTCTTTAGGAAAAGATCTATTTTCCTAATATCCTGCCCATTTTGTAACAGGATTATTTGCGTTTTGCTATTAAGTTGTATGAGTTCTTTATATATTTTCGATAGTAATCCCTTACCTAATACATGATTTGTGAATATTTTCTACAATTCAGTACATTATCTTTTCGTTGGTTGATGGATTCCTTTGTTGTTCAAAAGCTTTTTAGTTTTATTTTGTTCTATTAGTTTATTTTGTTGTTGTTATTGTTGCCGTTACTTTTGGTGTCAAGTCCAAAAAAAAAATTACCAAAATGAATGTCAAGATGTTTACCACCTATGTTTTCTTTTAGAAGTTTTATGGCCTCAGGTCTTCCATTCAAGTCTTTAACCCATTTGAGTTAATTTTCATATATGCTGCAAGATAGTGGTTCAGTTTTTTTCCAGTTTTCCTAACACTCTTTAGTAAAGAGACTGTCATTTGCTGGTTGTGTATTCTTGGCTTCTTGATTGTAAATTAAATAACCATATACGCATGGGTTTATTTTGGACTCTTCTGTCCCATTGATCTCTGTGTCTTGTTTTATGCTGCTACCATGCCATCGTGACTCGTGTAGCTTTGTAAAAGAGTTTGAAATCAGACTGTGATGCCTCCAGATTTGTTCTTCTTCATCAAGATTGCTTTGGCTATGCCGGGAATTTTGTGGTTCCATACAAGTTTTAGAATTGTTCTAGCTCTGTGACAAATGTTACCGGATTTTTTTTTCTTTGTGATCACTGTAGTTAATTAAGGTGCGTGGGAAGTCAAGTCCTGATGTGCTGTTACTGTGCTTGTAGATCCACATCGTAGACTTCGATGACGAGAACAACATTATAAGTAAAAACGTCCTCCTCCATCAAGTGGGTGAGATCTGGCACATTAGCACCAGTCCTGCCGACAAGGGTGTGCTGGCCACGTGCTACAACAAACGTGAGTACTCGCAGGTGTTGCCACGCACCCGCAGGACGGGTCTTCCGTTGCTGATGGATCAGTGCGTGACCTAGAGGGGTTGAGGGTGGACAGAGGTGCTGCACCCACAGAGAAGCTGCGATAGCACAGGGATGCCAGCCGAGGTCAGTGGCCTGCGGTCTGAGACCGGGGGCTGGAGTCGCGGCTGCTCCACACAAATATATTGGAGTTTTGATATTGGAAAAATGCCAGTTTAATTTTGCCACGCATTGAATCAGTAGACTACTTTGGGTAATACGGACATTTGAACAATATTATTTCTTCCAATCCGTGAACATAAACTATCTTTTCATTTATTTGTGTCTTCAATTTCTTTTATCAATGTTTTATGATTTTCAGTGTACAGATATTGATTAAATGTATTCCTGGTTATTATAACCTTTTGGATACAACTGTAAATGGGATTGCTTTCTTAATTTCTCCTTCAAGTAGTGCATTATTAGTGCATGGAAATGTAACAGATTTCTATATATTGATTTTGTATCTCGCAATTTTACCAAATTCATTTATTAGCTGTAACAGTTTTTCAATGGAGTCTTTAGGCTTTAAGGATATATATATATCTATATATATATAGATATATATATAGTGCTATGTCATCTGCAAACAGTGGCAGTTCTACTGTCTTCCTCCTTTTTTCTTTCTAACACGGATGTCCTTTCTTCTTCTTCTTGCTGCATCGCTCTGGCTAGAGCTTCCAATTCTATGATGAATAAAAACAGCAAAAAGAAGCATCCTGAAAGCTTTTCCTCTAAGAGTGTGATACTAGCTGCTGACTTGTCATCTCTGACCTTTACCATGTTGAGGTACATTCTCTCTATATCCACTTTGTTGAGAGTCCTTATAGTAAATGAATTTTTAATTTTGTCAATTTTTTTTTTCTGCATCTGTTGAAATAATCATATGGTTTTTATTCTTCATTTTGTTAATGTGCTGTATCATGCTGATTTATTTGTGGATCTCGAACCATCCTTGAATCACTGGAATAAATCCCAACGCCATTCCCTTCTGGCAGCAACCACAAAACCCAGGGCACTGGGTGTGAGAACCAGAGCACCCTTTGAGAGATGATGGCACTCTGGAGCATGGTAGAGAGAAAGCAAGGACAGTGCTCCCCTCTGAGGCCTCAGGAAGGGCTTAACAGTCAGCCTTTAGAGATCATTACAATTATTTAATTTAATTGCATTTAACTATAAGTTTGCCCCTCAGGCTGTAGTTATCAGGATAAGCCAGCAGGACTCTGAGAAAGACTGAGCAACTAGGACTGCTGTCTCTTGTTTGTCCTAAGGGTGGTAGCTGTTTAAGAGTAATTTCTCCATCAGTTTCATCCTTTGGGGCCCATGAACGTCAGTCATGCTGGTCATCAGAGCCAGGGAAGGTAGAAATCTTTCCTGACAACAGCCACCAAAGCCAAGGCACCAGACAAGGATATAAGCTCCTTTTTAGAAGACAGCAATGGGCATTAGTGAGTCCACTGGAGAGCACAAAGTGCTCTCTTTGGTGAGCCAAATCAGAAGTCCGTCTCCCAGGTTGAAGCTCCTGGACAAGCAAGTAGGCATTTTCCTCAGGAAGACTGGGGTGTACTTCAGTCAGCGGACTGTGCCCTGGTACATAAATGTTTTCCAGGAACTGCCTATTCAATTGTTACAGCCTGTGGGACCCAGGCACGCACGCAAGTCCCTGGTCTCCAGACTGAGCCATCAAGGGCATTCCTGGGGTGGCAGCTAGTCAGAGCACGAGATGTGTGTGGAAGCTCCCCTCTGGGAGATCCTGGAGCTTGGGGTGTGGGGAAGGGGGGAGCATCTGTTGAGAACAGGATAAAAGAAAAAAATAGAACAGAGAACAAAGAAAAAGAAGGGTGCGGGGTGGTTCTCACCAGCATTTTTTTTTTTTTTTATAAACATGTATTTTTATCCCCAGGGGTACAGGTCTGTGAATCTCCAGGTTTACACACTTCACAGAACTCACCAAAGCACATACCCTCCCCAATGTCCATAACCCCACCCCCCCTTCTCCCAACTCCCCTCCCCCCAGCAACCCTCAGTTTCTTTTGTAAGATTGAGTCACTTATGGTTTGTCTCCCTCCCAATCCCATCTTGTTTCATTGATTCTTCTCATACCCACTTAAGCCTCCATGTTGCATCACCACTTCCTCATATCGGGGAGATCATATGATAGTTGTCTTTGTCTGCTTGACTTATTTCGCTAAGCATGATACGCTCTAGTTCTATCCATGTTGTCGCAAATAGCAAGATTTCATTTCTTTTGATGGCTGCATAGTATTCCATTGTGTATATATACCACATCTTCTTGATCCATTCATCTGTTGATGGACATCTAGGTTCTTTCCATAGTTTGGCTATTGTGGACATCTCTGCTATAAACATTCGGGTGCACGTGCCCCTTTGGATCACTACGTTTGTATCTTTAGGGTAAATACCCAGTAGTGCAATTGCTGGGTCATAGGGCAGTTCTATTTTCAACATTTTGAGGAACCTCCATGCTGTTTTCCAGAGTGGCTGCACCAGCTTGCATTCCCACCAACAGTGTAGGAGGGTTCCCCTTTCTCCGCATCCTCGCCAGCATCTGTCATTTCCTGACTTGTTAATTTTAGCCATTCTGACTGGTGTGAGGTGATATCTCATTGTGGTTTTGATTTGTATTTCCCTGATGCCGAGTGATATGGAGCACTTTTTCATGTGTCTGTTGGCCATCTGGATGTCTTCTTTACAGAAATGTCTGTTCATGTCCTCTGCCCATTTCTTGATTGGATTATTTGTTCTTTAGGTGTTGAGTTTGCTAAGTTCTTTATAGATTCTGGACACTAGTCCTTTATCTGATATGTCGTTTGCAAATATCTTCTCCCATTCTGTCAGTTGTCTTTTGATTTTGTTAACTGTTTCCTTTGCTGTGCAAAAGCTTTTGATCTTGATGAAATCCCAATAGTTCATTTTTGCCCTTGCTTCCTTTGCCTTTGGCGATGTTCCTAGGAAGATGTTGCTGCGGTTGAGGTCAAAGAGGTTGCTGCCTGTGTTCTCCTCAAGGATTTTGATGGATTCCTTTCTCACATCACCTTGATCCCAAAACCAGACAAGGATCCCATCAAAAAAGAGAGCTATAGACCAATATCCTTGATGAACACAGATGCGAAAATTCTCACCAAAATACTAGCCAATAGGATTCAATAGTTCATTAAAAGGATTATTCACCACGACCAAGTGGGATTTATTCCAGGGCTGCAAGGTTGGTTCAACATCCGCAAATCAGTCAATGTGATACAGCACATCAATAAAAGAAAGAACAAGAACCATATGATACTCTCAATAGATGCTGAAAAAGCACTGGACAAAGTACAGCATCCCTTCCTGATCAAAACTCTTCAAAGTGTAGGGATAGAGGGCACATACCTCAATATCATCAAAGCCATCTATGAAAAACCCACCACAAATATCATTCTCAATGGAGAAAAACAGAAAGCTTTTCCGCTAAGGTCAGGAACATGGCAGGGATGTCCATTATCACCACTGCTATTCAACATAGTACTAGAAGTCCTAGCCTCAGCAATCAGAAAACAAAAGGAAATTAAAGGCATCCAAATCGGCAAAGAGGAAGTCAATTATCACTCTTCGCAGATGATATGATACTATATGTGGAAAACCCAAAAGACTCCACTCCAAAACTGCTAAAACTTGTACAGGAATTCAGTAAAGTGTCAGGATATAAAATCAATGCACAGAAATCAGTTGCATTTCTCTACACCAACAACAAGACAGAGGAAAGAGAAATTAAGGAGTCCATCCCATTTACAATTGCACCTGACACCATAAGATACCTAGGAATAAACCTAACCAAAGAGGCACAGAATCTATACTCAGAAAACTATAAAGTACTCATGAAAGAAATTGAGGAAGACACAAAGAAATGGAAAAATGTTCCATGCTCCTGGATTGGAAGAATAAATATTGTGAAAATGTCTATGCTACCTAACGCAATCTACACATTTAATACAATTCCTATCAAAGTACCATCCATCTTTTTCAAAGAAATGGAGCAAATAATTCTAAAATTTATATGGAACCAGAAAAGACCTCGAATAGCCAAAGGGATATTGAAAAAGAAAGCCAAAGTTGGTGGCATCACAATTCCGGACTTCAAGCTCTATTACAAAGCTGTCGTCATCAAGACAGCATGGTACTGGCAAAAAACAGACACATAGATCAATGGAACAGAATAGAGAGCCCAGAAATAGACCCTCAACTCTATGGTCAACTCATCTTCGACAAAGCAGGAAAGAATGTCCAATGGAAAAAAGACAGCCTCTTCAATAAATGGTGTTGGGAAAATTGGACAGCCACATGCAGAAAAATGAAATTGGACCATTTCCTTACACCACACACGAAAATAGACTCAAAATGGATTAAGGTTCTCACCAGGTTTTGCAGGGTAGGGGGGAACTGGAAAATGGCCCCCACCAGCCCGTGTCCCTGGAGAGCACCTCAGCAGATCCCTGCCCATCAGACTAATACTTTAAAATGAGGAAATGAGTATCACATAGTGTCTAGGCACCTTTGAAAGGACAGATTCTGTGCTGGGCTTAGGGCAGGAGCGTCTGCATGTGAGCTTTGCGGGAGACGTTCCTCAGCCCTCTACTGCCCCGTGATCCCGTGGGCATGAGCCCCGTTGGTGGTGGAGGCTGAACTGTGTCTTTCCTCCAAGAAGATAAGTGGAAATCCTAACTTGGTGTGACCTTACTTGGAAAGGTCGTCACAGTGTGACCTTACTTGGAAATAGGGTCCTTGCAGATGTCCTTAGTTAAGATGAGGTCCTACTGGAGTACAGCGGGCCCTAAACCAACTCGACCGCAGTCCTTCTAGAAAGACAGCCACGTGAAGACAAAGCCACGCAGGGGGAGACTGTGCGATGACAAGGCAGAGATTGGAGTGCGCAGCTGCAAACAGGGAACACGAGGATGGCCAGCAGCCGGGAGCACAGGAGAAGCAGGAAGGGTTACCCTGCAGGTTTCAGAGCCAGCCTGGCCCTGCTGACACCTTGGTTCCCGAAACTGAAGCTGCCCTGTTTGTGGTCCTTTCTTAAGACAGCCCTAGGAAACGAATACTAGAGATAGCACGGTTTGTGCAAAATCATGCACATCCGGAGCGTAGGGTTTCAGATGCCTCACTACTTACGATGTCATGTTTGATGAATGGGTTATGGGGTTAGGTTGTGTAGCTCCATTGAAAGGATTTTGTTTGTTTGATTGGTTTTTTGTTTTTTTGTTTTTCTTCCTTTCCAATTAACAAGTGATTATGGGGACTAACCTTTGGCACCTTAGAAATATCCTTCCCAGCAAATCTTGGATGTATGACTTTAATGCCCATTAATGATTGATGATCCTTGACGGAATCAATTATGTTCTCTGGGGTTGAAACAAGGTGTTTTCTAATCCTTCCCACATTCACTGAATTGTGCTTTCTGAAAGGATAAACTTTTCCTCGTGACCAGAGAATGAGCTGCTCTGGTTCTGCCTAAAAAAGCAGGAGAAACAATGCAGTGTGACCAATAATGATGCAAAGTGGCTGCCCTCCACCCTCCCGCTCCCACGCCTCTGGGACACAGGGGTCATCAGCACAGCAGGGCGCAGGAAGGCATGGTCAGCACCCACTTTTGACCCAGTACTTGTCCTATATGTGGCCAGAAGTAGCCACTTCAGCCAAACTTCTCTGTCCTCATATGTACCCCGCTTGGTCTGGTTATCTTGGTCTGGTTGTTTTCTGGCAGAAGTAATTTCAGATAACTCTGTCCTTCCCTGACCTAGAATTTCTCCAACTGTTTCCTAGTTCCCTGTAGACAACGATTTTGATCCCACTGGGTCCCTCCCACAATATCTTAGGATCTTTTCTTTGAGGGACTTTGGTAAGGAGAGCTAGCAAAGTTTCCTTTCACAAAAGATCCTGAGTCAGAGTCCTATTTCCTATTCCAGCTGAACAGTCCAGGATGTTTTCTGCCTTTCTTTGTTGCTCAACGCATACCAGGTTTTCTCTCTGACACTGGCAATTTCAGCTTCTCGGAACTTGAATACAGATTCTTGTGTGTTCTATGCAATAAGCTACCGCTTGTTGTAGTTTATTTTTACAATTTCTTCAGACACGGCTTACTATTTCCATCACAACCCTTTTGAATAAAGGTTCCTTCTTATTTTTTAATCTCATTTTATTGCTATTGTATATGATCTCTTGTGTTTCTTACCAGGTGATAAGAAGATCTATTTTAAGAGTGCCTACAAACTTATTATTGATCTATCTCCCAGTTTTATTGAAACATGTATTCTGAGGAAGGATTCTTCTTTATCTGCATTCCATTTTTCTGTGATGAAGCCCAATGTCCTTGTTGTTAAAGAGCCATTTCATGGTTTCAGGTCTCACATTTAGGTCCTTACTCCATTTTGAGTTTATTTATGTGTATGGTGTGAGAAAGTGTGTGGGAATGCAAACTGGTACAGCCACCAGGTTCCTCAAAAAGTTAACAATCGAACTACCTTATAATCCAAGAATCGCTACTGGGTATTTACCCAAAGAATACAAAAACACTAATTTGAAGGTTTACATACACCCTGTTTATTGCAGCATTATTGGCAAAAAGTTATGGAGGCATCCCAAGTGTCCACCGACTCATGAAAGGATGAAGAAGGGGTGGTCTCTATATACGATGGACTGTCACTCAGCCATCAGGAAGAAAGAAGTCTTGCCACTTGTAAGGACACGGATGGGGCCGGAGAGTACTCCGCTGAGTGAAGTCAGTCGGTCAGAGAAAGACAAGTATCATATGGTTCCGCTCACGTGGAATCTAAGAAACAAGACAAACGAGCAAAGGGAAAAGAAAAAAGAGAGACAAACCCAGACACAGACTGTTACCTGCAGAGACACAGGGACATCACTAGAGGCGAGGGGGAGGGGAGCAGGTGACGGGGATGGAGGAAACGCCTGTTCCAAGGGGCAGCGAGTGATGCATGGAAGTGTTGAATCACTGCACTGCACCGGTGGAATTGTACGTTAACTATACCAGAATTTAAAAAAATAATAAAAATAATAAGTTAACAAAGGAGCTATTTTGGTTCAGGTTTTGTTAGTTACATTATGGCTTGCAACTCCCATCTGCCTTTTCCTTTCCTTACATGTAGGGAAGCCTCCCGAACTCCTGCCAGGAAGACATAGTCTGTGCTGATCACAGCACGGGCGATGTTTCTTCGATCTTGCCCTTTAACTTCTTTTTTGTTCTAATTTTCTTCCTGTCTCATATCCTGCCTCCTTGCAGATTGATTATTTCTTCTTCATTCTGCTCCCTTTATTGGTTTCTCTAGTGTCTGCAATAATTCTATTTGTTATTAAACTAATTTTAAAATTCCTGCTTCAGTTGTCAAAGTCCAATTGAAATCAACATTTTAATATTTGATTTGAAAGCATAAAGACCTTTTCACATTTAATCTACTTCAAAATCTACTTTAAAAAACTTTATACCTTAACACTTCGAAATTAATACTACTGTTCTTCCAACCCATTTAATTTTTCCTGATTATAATTACAAATAAACATACAGATCCTTAATTTTCAAAATTGATGATTTCAAAATGTGCCTATTTTGCCATCAGTAGTTCAGATCTTTGTGACATATGTGAAAATGTCCCCATCGTACCTAAAGGTTTATGTCCCAAAGACCACAATTTTACAGCCCTGTGTTGTAAATTTTGGAGTGTTCTGACCTTGACCTTGACTATTGGTTAGAGCATTAAAAACTGCATTTGAGGGTGTCATGAAGTTGAATAGAGCTGAAATCTTAGCCTTTTAAGTTGACAATAGGTTGAAGACCCCAGCATTGGAGAAGGAATTGTCTTCATGGCTCATCAATCAGGAATGTTTGCAGATGTCCAGCATGTTTAAATTTGCTCTTTGGGGTAAAATAGTAGGAGTAAATAATTCTTATAATATGCTGCTCTGAAGCAAATGAAGACGCCATGAGCAGTGGGCAGAGAACAGTGCCCAGCTACCCTGAGTGGTGCCATCACGGCTACTTCCACCGGATGCTTGTTGGCCAGATCAGCAATGGACCATGCATTCGACCTAAAACACTTCTCAGACCCTCCAGCAAAATGTGCTGATGATTTGCACACATGCTGCTTTCTTTGATCTATAATCCAAATGATCTTTGCTCCAATATCCAGAAGGGAAGACAATTGGTTTCTTTTGAAGAAAAACATTGTTTTTCTGCCTTATCGGTGAAGGCAGAGATGATATTTAAAAGTAATAAACTGTGTGTGCAGAGAAAATGACTTAGTTCCCTGTGGTGTATTCAGTGAATTATACAGTAAACTTTCATTTGCAGGAAACATATTATCTTTTACACCAAGTGGTGGGATCTCAAGCGGTGGTTATAAGACATTATTTTATACGTTTTTCACTTTCGTCTCTTGGTTTCAGCTTAGAAGATTGGTTTATCAGTGACACAACACAGCAAATTAATAGGTACAGATAAAACCTTCCATAAATATTCATTACACCTCATTACTGCAAATTAATGAGATATTTTTAAATTAAGCCTAGTCGCGTTTGGTGCTGAGGATCTTGTTTTAATATACGATGCTCAGAGATAAATGATGGTCGTAAAAATGATTGGGTTCATTGTGGGAAACTTTTAGCTAGGCTCTTTTAGTAGCAATTTGGTTAATTTGACTGCTGTTATACCTGATTTTAGAGACTGTGAGAATTTTTTTTTACCCAAATGAAGACTTCATGCGTTTTTGTTTTGTTTTCTTTTTTGTTTTTAAGATTTACGTATTTATTTGAGAGAGAGAGAGAGGGAGGGCATGAGCAGGAGGGGCAGAGGCAGAGAGAGAATCTCAAGCAGACTCCCTGCCGAGCACAGAGGTCCCCAGAGGCACTGGATTTCAAGACCCTGATGTCACGATCTGAGCTGAAACAACAGTGCCATGCCTTACCCACAGAGCCGCCTGCCTGCCCTTGTGTGGGATTTTTGTTGTTGTTGTTTGTTTTGTTTTGTTTTTCATTTGCATTAGGAACCTGAGAAAATACTTCAGACTTTCTCAAGAAAATAAATGCATACAACTGAGGACGGATTCTCTAAAGCAGTCAGAACTGGTTCGACTCTCAGGGTGAACCGTGTAGTCATCTAAGTTGGAGCAGTGCCTCTATCTGTAAGTGCCTTGGGTTGCACCTGCAATGAGCTAGAAGCCTGAAGCCTGTCCCTGCCTGCTTAGGATTGAGAAGAGCTTGCAGATTCCATGTGAAGTAGGTCATTTTAAGTACCTTTCTTCTGACACCCTCTCTCTAGAGATTTATTTTATTGAAAATCCTCATTTTGGCTGTCTCTTGATTTGTTCCAAAGAGGCTGTAGCATTCTTGTTTCTCTGAAGTTGCTACTGTAGCAAAACCTTAGCTCTTCCTTATGAGTGCATCAATAATATTCCACCCAGGAATAATATTCAGGACCCACATGGACACCGTAGCAGAGCACAGGAATAGATCAAATGTTCTGAGCTCATCAATAATTAAATCCATCGTTTCATCACATCTTTGAAAGATTCGGTTTTATAATGGACTTCATTCTTTAGTTCATCCACACCAAAAAATAGACTTAGCTGGAATAGGAAAATATCCAGGGTCAAATACTCTAAAAGTTAGAAGGAAATCCTCTGGTCTCTTTGTGCCTTACTTAGTTTCCTCATCTAAAGATGGAAGCTATTTTATTAGGTAGTACATAAATTAATCTCTAGCTATAAAATTGTCTGATTCCTTTTTTTTAAAAAAAGGTTTTTATTTATTTGTCAGAGAGAGAGAAGGAGAGAGAGCAAGCACACACAGACAGAATGGCACGCAGAGACAGAGGGAGAAGCAGGCTCCCCGCCGAGCAAGGAGCCCGATGTGGGACTCGATCCCCGGATGCTGGGATCATGACTGGAGCCAAAGGCAGCTGCTTAACCAACTGAGCCATGCAGGTGTGCTTAAAATTGTCTGATTCTAACTGTAGTTTATATTAATGTTTTCTAGGAAATATACTTTTCATACCATGTAAATGTACGAATCTGATGTCTTCTTGAACAAAATGATCTTCACTGTTTAGATAAATATCTGTATCCCTTCATTAATTAAATTTTCATCATGAGCTACCCTAGAATATGAGCATGTGAGAGAAGCCTTGCGTGTTTATGAAGACCAGAAACACAGTAACATCTCCTGACTTGAGAATAAGTGAGTGCAAGGAATCCATACAAGATTCAAAGATAATTGCATGTGGCCTCTTCTTACAAAACACGTATGAATCAGTGGGAATGGTAGAAAGCAAGCAGCTACTGTACAAGGTCCTGCATGGTGACTATTGTGAAGGTCATCAGGAATGCAGAGGAAGTGCAAGCTCCCCTTGACCCAAGGAAGATGCCCTCAAGGAGAAGGGGGTTGGGTTTAGAAGAAGCAAACACTTGAAATTCAGACTCAAGAGTTGGAAATCCAGTTTAAGAGGTGTCTTGCTTATTCTCTCCCTCTGTTGGTTTGTTGTAGAATCAGGATATTTGATGCCATGAGAAAAAAATAATAATCGGAGTACTTGTGGAGTGAATAGAGTGCACAGATCAATTTGGGGAAAATTATCATCACCACGAACCACCATGTTATCTTATGCAAAGATATATTTTATCTTTTAATTTGTACAAGCTTTCCTTAATGTTATTAAATACAATCTTTCATGCTTCTCCACAGTAGACATACACATGTATTTTTAAAATACATTGTTTGTCACAAATACACTTTTCTATAATAAATATAAAGCTTTCAATTCATTTGCTACTCACGTATAAAAATCCAATTGCCTTTTAATAATATTCTTGTATTGTGCAACCTAGCCCAACTCCTATATTCATTTCTGGAGATCTGTATACAGCATTTTGGGGACTCCTGGAAAGACTCTTATACTCTGTAATAATGGCAATTTTGTTATTTTCTCGCTCAGCTCACACACATTTCATATATTTTCCTTTAGTTTTTGCTTACTAGAAGACCCATATTCATTTAGCAATAAATGGGGAGTGGGGGCATTCATCCTGTTCTGGCTGTATTAAACATTTTGCGTTCTATCATATTGTATGTTTCCTATAACTCCTTTATCAGACTGTAAGGTACGCTCCCTCCTGGTTTGCCGTGAGATCTTTACATTTTACATTTACATCTTCCATTATTAGATTCGGACATTCACGCTTTTCAAGGAAATTTTCCACGTTGCCCAGGTACTAAAATGCATTGGCATATGTTCTTCATAATAGTCTTTATTTTTTTTTCAGTCTTTATTACATGTGGGACTAATTGTCAATTTCCATTGGTGATATTGGTCATGTGCGCATTTTCTCTCTCTCTTTTTTTCTTGATCAGCATTGCCAGAGGTTTGTCAATTTCATCACACTTTCAAAACAACAAATCTGGCATTGTGGATCCTCTGAATGGCGTCTTTGTTTTCTGAATATCTGCTCTTAGAGTTATTACTTCCGTTTTCCTTCATCTTTGAGTTTATTCCACGGTATTTTCCTTGCTCCCTGGGCCGAACGCTTGACCCATTCATTCCCAGCCTATCAATCCCCAGCACCAGGATCTGTGCTTTAAATAGCCTTTTAAGACCCTCTTGAGCTTTATCCACCGCCCCCCACCCTGCCCTACTGTTTCTGGTATACTTCTATTTTTACTATTGAAAGTATCTTATAATTTCAATTATTATTTCACATATGTTATTCAGAAGTGTGCTGTTAAGTTTCTAAATATGTATTCTAGAGCCGTGACTCTCAAAATGTGCATCCCTGACCAGCAGCATAACCATCATCGGGGAACTTGCTAGGATTGTAAGCCCTGGGCCTCCCCCCACACTGACAGAGTCAGAGCGACAGCAGAGGTTCCCAGGAATGTGGGTATGAAAAAGCCCTCCTTGAGAAGCTGATACTCACTAAAGAATCATAGTATTTATTTTAAAAACAGTGTTTGGAGACAGAAAATATACAAGTTGCTTTGTGCCTACCTGGCATATTTCTTTAGTCCATTTTCATAAATGTTCCCATGTGCTTCTGGAGACTATGTCCTCTGCCATCACTGGATGTGTGGACGTCACACTTATGACAGGGGAATGGTGAATTGTGTAGTTTCAAATCTTCCAGCTCTTAATTGTCCCCAAAAGATTTTCTTAATCGTGAGGACAAGGTATAAAAACCTCCAGCAGGATAGGTTTCCCAATGTCTCATCTCTCCTTTTTAGCTTCATAAATCTTAAAGGGGTATTGTGACGTACTTTCACATTTTTTTAAACGATTTGACAAAGATGTAATTTACATAGCATAAAACTCACCCATTTGAAGTTTACAATTCAGTGAGTTTAGGTATATTTATAAAGTTAATTTCTAGAAAGTATATCTTACAAAACTTTGCAAGTTTTAGTACATTTTATAAAACGTTTTTATCAACCTATATCTCATTGTGATCCTCTAATTGTAGAACAATTTCATCAACTCCCTCCCCACTCCCTCCCCAAAGCCCCAGGTGGCTATTGACCTAGAACTTGTTTGGAGAGACTTGCCTACCCCAGATATCTCATATGGAGAGGATAACACAATACGTGGGCTTTTATGACTGGCTTCTTTCACACACTGTGATGTCTCCAGGGTTCATCCTTGTGGTGAGAGGCATGGTATCCCATTCCCCCATATTGTAAAATAATATTTATCATACAGATGGGCCACATTTTGTTTACTTGTTCATCAGTTGGCAGGTATTTGCATTGTCCTTGTCTGGGGACTTTCTGAATGATGACACTGTGACCAACAGTGGACATATGCTTTGGTGGACATGTGTAGACACTTCTCTTGGCTGGAGAGTGAAATTGCTGGCTTCCATGAGACTCTACACTTGGCATTTTGAAGAAGCACCACAGTGATTTCCGAAGTCTCTGGACCAAGGAACAGCGTGGAGGGTTTCAACTCCTCCACATCCTCAGGATGCTCTCTTTTTGCCAATAGCAAATACAGAGCACGTGACGTGGCCCCTCAGTGTGGTCTTGATTTTTGTGGCCCTGATGACGAACAGTGCTGGGCTGTGTTGAGGATCCTTTTCTGTGTTTGTTAGGCATTCATATGTCCTTGGAAAAACACTTATTAAAGTCTTTGGCCTGTTTTAAAATTGCCTTATCTTTATCATTGAGTTTTATGCATTCTTTTTTTAAATTTTGCATTTATTTTATTTTTATTGTTATTTTATTTTTTTAAATTATTTTTTAAATTTATTTATTTTTTTTTAGCATAACAGTATTCATTGTTTTTGCACCACACCCAGTGCTCCATGCAATCCGTGCCCTCTATAATACCCACCACCTGATTTCCCCAACCTTTCACCACCCTCCCCCCCCCCCCGCCGCCCCTTCAAAACCCTCAGGTTGCTTTTCAGATTCCTCAGTCTCTCATGGTTCACCTCCCCTTCCAATTTCCCTCAACTCCCTTCTCCTCTCCATCTCCCCATGTCCTCCATGCTATTTGTTAGGCTCCACAAATAAGTGAAACCATATGATAATTGACTCTCTCTGCTTGACTTATTTCACTCAGCATCATCTCCTCCAGTCCCGTCCATGTTGCTACAAAAGTTGGGTATTCGTCCTTTCTGATGGAGGCATCATACTCCATAGTGCATATGGACCACATCTTTCTTATCCATTCGTCCGTTGAAGGGCATCTTGGTTCTTTCCACAGTTTGGTGGCCGTGGCCATTGCTGTTATAAACATTGGGGTACAGATGGCCCTTCTTTTCACGACATCTGTATCTTTGGGGTAAATACCCAGTAGTGCAATGGCAGGGTCATAGGGAAGCTCTATTTTTAATTTCTTGAGGAATCTCCACACTGTTCTCCAAAGTGGCTGCACCAACTTGCATTCCCACCCACAGTGGAAGAGGGTTCCCCTTTCTCCACATCCCCTCCAACACATGTTGTTTCCTGTCTTGCTAATTTTGCCCATTCTAACTGGTGTAAGGTGATATCTCAATGTGGTTTTAATTTGAATCTCCCTGATGGCTAGTGATGATGAACATTTTTTGAGAACTCCTGAAACTCAACACACAGAAAACAGATAATCATATAAAAAAAAAATGGGCAGAAGATATGAACAGAAACTTCTTCAATGAAGACATACAAATGGCTATCAGAGTTTTATGCATTTTTTGCATTTTTTACATCTTCGAGATACAATTCCCTTATCAGATATAAAATTTTCAAATATTTTCTCCTATTCTGCAAGGTGTTTTCACTAGGTTGATAGTGTCCTTTGAGCACAGATCTTAAATTTTTATGAAGCCGGGTTCATCTGTTTTTATTGTTGTTGTTCACATTTTTTGTGTTAAATGGAAGACTCAACTGTCAAATCCAAGGTCATGGATATTTACCTCGTTGAACTCTCCTAGCAGTTTTATAGTTCAGTAATTATTAAACGATTATCAATATCAATAATATAATGATAACAGTGTTGCTGTGTGAGTGTCCTTCACATCTACGCTGGCACAAGTTTATGAGTCGTATTATTCAAGTTTTTCCCATCATTAATGATTATTTTGAATACTTATTCTATCATTTTGAGAGAGAGAGAGAGCATGGTAGCATGGTACAATCTCTCCATAACATTGTGGATTTGCCCGTAGCAATTTTAGGTTTTTTTTTTTTAATTTTTGCTTATATATTTTGAAGTTATCAATTAGTCCCCTACAAATTTAGATGTATTATGAATGTGGATTTAATGCTTATTATTTATTTTTATGAAGTGTTTCTTGCCTTAAGTCAAATCAGTCTATTACTTTAGCTATATCCGCTTCCTTTCGATTGCTTGCATGACATAAACTTTCTACCCTCCTGTCTTTATCTTCATACATCATTATATTTAATCCGTGTCTACACAAACTAAGACAGACTGAAGCACTAATAATTGGTTACTAGATTAGTGCCATGACCCAGATAGCCTGTCATACGAGCTGTCATAACAAAGATAAGCTGTCATAACCCTGATTAAAACTACATCTTTCCATTGAGAGCATGTTCGGTTCAAGCATAGGTCCAAAAATGTACTAAAAATATTTGTTGAGGGACGCCTGGGTGGCTCAGTTGGTTGGACGACTGCCTTCGGCTCAGGTCATGATCCCGGAGTCTCGGGATCGAGTCCCGCATCGGACTCCCAGCTCCATGGGGAGTCTGCTTCTCCCTCTGACCTTCTCCTCGCTCATGCTCTCTCTCACTGTCTCTCTCTCAAATAAATAAATAAAATCTTTTAAAAATACTCTGAAATTAATATAACATAGAAATAATCTAGAAAATTTGGAACAACTCAGTGGAACAATTGAACCATTTGTGAAGGTAATTGGTTGACAATTAGAATTTTTTCTTTTCTATAATATTACACTGTATGTCAAGTAACTAGAATCTAAATAAAAACTTAAAAAAAAAAAAGAAATTTGTTGAGCAGCTACTCTCCAAAGGTATTTAGGGAATACAATAGACACTGTCACTTCTCTCATAGAACTTATAGTAAAATACATCCAGATGATACATCTCTTTGTCAGTTGTTAATCATGTCTATTTGTTATTATTGTTGGACTAATTGCTCTGTTTTTCCCTCAAACTCTTTCTTCCCCGCCTTGAGTTTTAAAGTTTTTCTTTAACATACAGTGTAAGGTTAGTTTCAGGAGCAGAACTGAGGGACTTGTGGCTTACATACAACACCCAGCGCTCAGCACAGCAAGTGCACTTAATATCCATCATTCATCTAGCCCAGCCCAGCGCCCCACCCCCCCATCACCCTTCAGTTTGTTCTCTGTTATTAACTGTCTTACAGTTTGCCTCTCTCTGATTTCCCCCACATTTATTTGTTTTGTTTCTTAAATTCCACCTCTGAGTAAAATCACATGGTATTTGTCTTTCTCTCACTTACTTTGCTTAACGTTAATACCCTCCAGCGCCATCCGCATTGTTGTAAAGGCAAGACTTCGTTCTTATGGCTAAGTAACACTCTACTGTATGTATAGACCACATCTTCTTTACCATTCATCAGTCAAGGGGCATTTGGGCTCTTCCCATAATTTGCCTATTGTTGGTAACACTGCTATAAACATTGAGGTGCATGTATTTATCAGAATCAATATTTTTGTATCCTTTGGGTAAAAACCTAGTAGTGCAATTTCTGGATCTGTTTTTAACATTTTTGAGGACCTCCAAACTGTTCTCCAGAGCGGGGGCACTGGTTTGCATTCCCATCAACAGCATAAGAGGGTTCCTCTTTCTCTATATCCTCGCCAACACCTGTTGTTTCCTGACTTGTTGATTTTAGCCGTTCTGACAGGGATGGGGGAATATTTCATTGTACTTTTGGTTTGTGTTTCTCTGATCATGACTGATGTTGAGCATCTTTTCATGTATCTGTTGCCTTTCTGCATGTCTCCTTTAGAAAAATGTTGTGTCTTCTGCCCATTCTTTAACTACATTATTTGTCTTTGGGGTTGAGTTTGATTAAGTTCTTTAAATATTTTGGATATTTGGATAAATATTTTGGATATTTAAATACTTTAAATATTTGGATACCAAAATATTAAATATTTTGGATAAATATTTGGATAAATATTTTGGAAACTACCTTACACAGATACAGATATGTCATTTGCAAATCTCTTCTCCCATTCCAAAGGTTGCTTTTTAGTTTTGATGATTATTCCCTTCATTGTATAGGAGTTTTTATCTTCATGAAGTCCTAATAGTTCATTTCTGCTTTTGTTTTCCTAGTGTCAAGAGACATGTCTAGCAAGAAGTTCATTTGGCCAACATTAAAGAGGTTACCACCTGTGTTCTCCTCTAGGATTTTGAAGATTTTCTCTCACATTCAGATTTTTCATCCATTTTTAATTTATTTTTGTGTACAATGTAAAAAATAGTTGTTTCATTATTTTCCATGTTTCTGTACAGTTTTCTTAACATAGTTTATTGAGCAGACTATCTTTTTCCCATTGGATATTATTTCCTGCTTTATCACACTAGTTGACCATATAGTTGTGGGTCCATTTCTGGGTTTTCTGTTCTGTTCCATTCACCTATATGTCTGTTTTTGTACCAGTACTATACTGTATTAAAAAAAGAAATATATATATATATATATATATATATGTGTGTGTGTGTGTGTGTGTGTGTGAGAGAGAGAGAGAGCGAGCGCATGCACAAGAGCAAGGGAGGTGGCAAAGAGAGACAGGAGAGAGAATCCTCAAGCAGACTGACTCCCCACTGAGCAATGCAGAATTCAACTTCAGGACCCTGAGACCATGGCCTGAGCCTAAATTGAGAGTGAGCTGCTCAAACAACTGAGCCACCCAGGCGCCCCAATACCATACTGTCTTGATCACTATAGCTTTGCAACGTATCTTGAAGTTCAGTATTGTGAGGTCCAGCTTTGTTTTTCTTTTCAAGACTGCTTTGACTAGCAGGGTCTTTTATGGCTCCCTGCAAATTCTAGTATTTTTTGTTCTGGCACTGAGAAAAACACTATTTGTATAATGATAAGGATTTCTTTAAATCTTTAGATTGCTTTGGGTGGTATAGACATTTTAATAATATGTGTTATTCCACTCCATGAGCATGGAGTGTTATTTCATTTCTTTGTGTCTTCTTCAATTTCTTTCATGAGTGTTTTACAGTTTTCAGAGTACAGATCTTTTACCTCTTTGATTAGGTTTATTCTTAGGTATCTTACAGCTTTTGGTAAAACTGTAAATGGGAACAATTCATTAATTTCTCTTTCTGCTGCTTCATTATTGGTGTATGGAAATGCAACAGATTTCTGTAGATTGATTTTGTATCTTCTGACTTTACTGAATTTATGCATCAGTTCTAGTAAATTTTAGTGGACTCTTCTGGGTTTTCTATATAATATCATGTCATCTGCAAACAATGAAAGTTTGACTTCTTCCTCCCTGATTTCTATGCCTTTTATTTCTTTTTGTTATCTGATTGCTAAGTCTAGGTCTTCCAGCTCTATGTTAAATAACAGTAGTGAGAGTGGATATCCTTGTCTTGTTCCTGACTATAGGTTAAAGGCTCTCAGCTTTTCCCCATTAAGGTTGACATAAGCTGTGCGTTTTTCATATATGGTCTTTATAATGTTGAGATATTTTCTCTCTATCCCTGCTTTTTGACTTTTTTGTTTTTAATCAAGAATGGATGCTACACTGTGTCAAATGCTTTCTTCTGCATCTATTGAGATTATCATATGGTCCTTATCCTTTGTTTTGTTATTGTGGTGTATCACGTTGATTGATTTGCAAATATTGAACTACCCTTGTAGTCCAGTAATAAATCGCACTTGATCATGGTGAATGGTTCTTTTAACATACCGTTGGATTCAAATTGCTAGCAATTTTTGAGGAATTCTGCATCCATGTTCATCAGGGATATTGGCCTGTAGTTTTCTTTTTCAGTGGAGTTTGTGCCTGGTTTTGGAATCAGGGTGGTGCGGGTCTCATAGAATGAGTTTGGAAGTTCTCTCCCCCACCCCGCTTTTTTTTTTTTTTAATAGTTTGAGAAAATAGATATCAAATCTTCAAATTTTTGATAGAATTTCCCTGGGAAACAATCTGACTCTGGACTTTGGTTATTGGGAGATTTTTGACTATTGATTCAACTTCTTTGCTGGTTATCAGCCTATTCAAGTTTTCTATTTCTTCCTGTTTCAGTTTTGGTAGTTTAAATGTTTCTAGAACTTTATCCATTTCTTCCAGAGTATTCAATTTGTTGGCCTATAGTTTTTCATAATATTCTAATTATTCGTATTTCTGTGTTGTTGGTTGTGATTTTTTCCTCCCTCATTCATGATTTTATTTATTTGGGTCCTTTCTCTTTTCTTTTTGGTAAGTCTGGCTAAGGTCTTATCAATTTTATTAATTTTTTTTGAAGAATCAACTCCCATTTTCATTGATCTGTTCTACTGTTTTTGTTTTGTTTTTGTTTATATATCATTTATTTCTGCTCCAATCTTTATTATTTTCCTTCTTCTGGCTTTAGGCTTCCTTTGCTGTTCTTTTTCCAATACCTTCAGTGTAAGGTTAGGTTGTGTATTTGAGATTTTTCTTGCTCCTTGAGGTAGGTCTGTTATTGCTATATAATTTCCTCTTAGAACCTCTTTTGCTGCATCTCAAAGGTTTTGGACTGTCATGTTCTCATTTTCATTTTTTTCCATGTATTTTTTTTTAATTTCTTCTTTACTTTCCTGGTTGCCCCATTCATTCCTTAGTAGGATGTTCTTTAGCCTCCATGTATTTGTGGTCTTTCCAAATTTTTCTTGTGGTTGACTTTAAGTAACGTAGAATGTGGTCAGAACATATGCATGGTATGGTCTCAGACATTTTGTACTTGTATACAAGTACACAAGTACTTGTGTAAAAGGCATCATTTGTGACCTCACGTTGGTCTGCTCTGGAGAATGTTCCAAACCCGCTTGATTAGAATGTGTGTTCTGCTGCTTTAGGATGAAATATTCTGAATATATCTGTTAAGTTCCTCTGGCTCAGTGTGCTATTCAAAATCGTTGTTTCCTTGTTGATCTTCTGCTTAGATGATCTGCTCATTGCTATAAGTGGATGTTAACATCCCCTACTCCACTGTATTATTATAAATGAGGTCCTTTATGTCTGTTATTGTTTTATATATTTGGGTGATCCAAGTTGGATGCATAAACATTTAAAATTGTTAGATATTTTTTGTTGGATAAACCCCTTTATTATGATATAATACCCTTCTTCATCTCTTGCTACAGCCTTGGGTTTAAAATCTAGTTTGTCTCATATAAGTGTAGCTACTCTGACTTTCTACGGACATCGTTTGCATGAACAATATTTCTTCACCCCCTCACTTTAAATCTGTAGGTGTATTTCGATCTAAATGCAAGTCTTTTATAGGCAGTACACAGATGGGTCTTTTCTGTTTGTGTGTGTGTTTGTTTGTTTTGCGCCATTCTGATCCCTTATGTCTTTTGATTGAAGCATTTATTCCATTCAGGGTAATTATTGATATTTAGTGGCATTTTATTGCTTGCTTTGCCATTGTTTCTAAAGATTTTCTTTGTTCCTTTTTAGTCTTTTTCCCATTCACCCCCTTTAATATTTCTCACAGGGCAGGTTTAATGGACAAGAACTCCTTTAGGTTTCCTTTGTCTGAAAAAGTATTTATTTCTCCTTCTATTCTGAATTATGGCCTTGCTGGACAAAGTATGTTTGGCTGTAGATTTTTCCCATTCAGCACGTTGTATATATCATGCCATTGTCTTCTGGCCTATAAAGTTTCTGTGGAGAGATCTGCTGTCAACCTTATTTGTCTTCCCTTGTAAGTTAGGGACTTCTTTTGTCTTGTTGCTTTTAGTATTTTTTTCTTATCCCTATATTTTGCAAATTAGATACAATATGTCTTGGTGTTGGTCTGCTTTGTGATTTTGGTGGGAGTTATTTGTGTTTCCTGGATTTGGATGTCTGTTTCCTTCCCAAATTAGGGAAATAATTTCCTATATAGTGATTGGGGAAATTAACCTTCTGCCCCTTTTCCATCTCTTCTGTCTCTGCGACTCCTATGACACAAATTCTACCATATTTGATGGAGTCACTGAGTTCCCTAAGTCTACTTTCATGACCCAAGACTTCCCTTTTCTTTCTTTGATCAGCTTCATTCTTTTCCACAATTCTATCTTCTGTATCACTTATTTGTTCTTCTGCTTCTCACATCCTCGTGTCATTACATATAGTTGGTTTTGAATCTTGGCTATTGCATTTTTTATTTCAGCCTGACCAGGTTTTTAAGTCTTTTATCTCTACAGTAAGGGATGGCCCAGTGTCTTCCATGCTTTTCTCAAGTTCACTAGTATCCATATAATCATTGCCTTAAATTCTGGGTCAGGTCTATTACTTATATCCATTTTAATTAGATCTTTGGATGTGACCTATTCTTGTTCTTTCTTTTGGGATGAATTTCTCAGTGTCAGCATTTTGTCTAGATCTTTGTTTTCTTCTTTGTGTTAAGAAAGCCTGTTATGCTTCCTGCACTTGAGAGTAATGGCTTTATAAAGAAGAGGTCATATAGTGTCCAGGGCCCAATGCTTTGGGAAGTGTTTTTGGTGTGTGTGTAGTGTGCATGCTGCTGCTGTGTTATGGCTGCTCTGTCCCCCAAAAAAGTCCTCTAGAAAGTTTTTCCCTTCCCGCAGTGGGGAGTGTTTGGACCTTGGCCAATGTGTAATGAGTTTTAACTAGGTGTGCTCTGATCTGCTTGCTAAAAGAGATCTGAAGCTATTTTCACGAAGCTTTGCATAGCTCTGTGGTCAGTAGACATGGTGCATATGTGGATTTGTGCTGGACTTCTAGGGAGGAGCCTGCTGTTCTGGTTCTCAGGCACATTTGCTGGGGAAAAGCAGTACCAGCAGAGTGCAGGGTCATGGGGTTTGATGTATGCAATTTAAGCAGTCAGTGTTGGTGTTGTCTGCTTCCTGATGTTAGTTTATGCTGATGGGTAGGGGAGAAAAATGGCACCAACCAGGTCCTTTGTCCTCAGAGAGAGGAGTTTGTGCCTGCTACTGTCAAGGAATCCCTTCTGGAAGAGCAATAATTTCCCCTTGTGCATCATAAATGTTTTTCAGATCCTCTTTTCACACTGTCTGTGTTGCCTGCCTGTCTGCCTGGAGTAACAAAGTGCACTTTGGGCTCTATCTCAGCCAGGGTGGCTGAAGTTTAAAACTCCAAGCTTTAGGGACCAGGTATGGTAGGGACCTGTGTTGTTCCTCTGGAAAACAGCCTCATCATGTTGGGGCTGATGCAGGTTTGATCCAGAAAGTGGCCACATCAGAATGCAGTAATGTGGAGTGTGGAGTAAAACACACTCAACAGCCAGTGTCTGGGTTAGCTGTCCTCAGCAGACATCTATGTGCCCATGCTGAGGAGTGGGGGAGGGAAATGACACCTACCAGCTCTTTGTCTTTGGAGAGGAGATGCCACCTCTCTCAGATGTACTCCAAGGGGGGGGTATCTTTTCCAGGTCATCTCTGGTGATCCACAGTCCTGCTCTCTGGGTGACCTGGTTGTCTTCTCTGTAGGAGTTGGGCAACACCCTCAGGGCTTTAAACCAGCCACTCCATGGACCTCTAAAACTCCAGTCTTTGACCCCCACTGGTTGCAAATACTCATGAAAATCAGTCAATTTTGAGGGTTTTCCCAGCGAATGGCTTTGGGAAGTGTACTCCTGGGGTGATCACCTGTGCATTCTTCTCTCCCTGTCTCTCTCACCCTTCTCCACTACTGGGATCACTCCCTCCATGGCACCCACCATTCATTTCTCCCCTAAATTATATCTCTGCACCTGCTACTTTGCATAATATGGTCTACTCTCTCCCTCTAGATGTACAGTTTTTTTCTGTCAGTCCTCAGAATTATTTCTTGGGTATACAGAATGATTTGATATTTATCTAGCTGTGTTTGAGGGGTGTAGGAAGCCTAGAGTCCTCCTACTACTCTGCTATCTTTGCTCCCTCTTCCTTTCCCATCAACTTCTAGTGAGGAGAGGCCACATGTGCTATTGTCTCCGAGACTGGTTTGGTTGAAGATCATATGAACACTACATCATTCAGTTTTTCCTCTTTCCACTTTGCCATCCAGATTTTCAAGAAAAAAATACATTTTATGGTAGCAGTATTATTAATTATCTGGAGCCTATATGTAATTACTTATGTTAAACCCTCATTATAATCCCCATTTGGTAGATGGTAAAACTGAGGTTTGGAGAAATCAAATCATTGCCCCTGGTTTTCTATGTAGTAAATGGAAGATCTGGGATTCAAACCCAAACAGTTTGATCAAAAACCTGTGACCCTAATCAAGGATCTATGCTTAGGAATAGCATAAACATCCCATTGTTTATAAACAAACCATTGCCCAGATACTGTGAATGAATTAGAGATGGTACGTGAAATCAATGGATCTGTTGCTAATATTCCAGAAGTTGTCTAAATATCATTGATGTCCTCTTATCTAATGTATTGTGTTCATGTTTTATTTTGGTAATTAGCATGTAAGTTTGTAGTTATAAAATAAAATAATATTTAATTATAAATATAAAATAAAATACAATAGATTATAAAATATATGCAGTGTTTGCTTTGTTTTCTTTGTTTTGATGCAGAACTGAAAGTCCGCTGCCATCATAGTGTACCTTCCTTTTTCTCCCCATAACATATCAAGACTGTCAAAGACAAGTCTTCTACCTTCAAAATTCAAAATGTAGTACTTTCACAGTTAAATATAGCATGCATAATATTATATATGAAATATTACAGGAGAGTGTTATGATACTCAGAGTGAGGTCATACAGAAACAGTCATAGCAATTAAAAAAAAACTATGCTGATAGGCAAGACAGCACTTTCATATTTCAGTGCAATTGGTTTAGGCAGTCCAGATCATATGCATGAAAAATTTAAATTTCTGGTGACACAGGAGCTCACTTAGAAAAGATTATTTAGGCAATTCTTTTTGAAATAATTTTTCCCCCCAAGCCCTTCACTTGCTATTTTAGTCTGTAAAACATCCCATCAGAGTCTAGAAAACTTTGTTCAAGAATGAGCTACAGGCTTACTCTCTACCAAGCTTACACTAGTTTTCAACGTTGGGGTGTCCCTAATGAGGGACTGGAATGAAGTAGTGGACAATACACAGTTTTTAAAGTCAGAAAAGTTGGGTTCTGACAAAACCTTATTAATATTTAGCCGTGTTACATTTGGCCATGGATGCGAGTATTTGAGGGGTCAGGACCAAGACTCAGGCGTGTCCCCCTCTTTCTGGGGACAGCGCATCTCACGGCCTCCATGTCCCTCTACCTGCTCTTACTGCACTTGCCTAAATGGAGACGGTGGTCAGCTTCCACTTCCTGCCTTTAGAGCTTCTCTTTGTATGTATTTTATTTGTATTATTTAGAAGAGTAAGACTTGGATTTTAGAATAGATTTTATAATGTGTGCAGATTTTAAGTCAAGAATGGTATGGGAATCCACCACGGGTTTGATACGTGCTGGACCCCTAAGAGGGCGAGGGTTGCCTGAGATGCAGCAAAGCGTGCTCTCTGCTTGTCTGGCTGAAAGTGCTCTTTGGAGATTTGGGGACGTCTTCTTAGCCTTCTATCAGAGAGGGAACATTTTCTGCTCCTCCTAGGACATAATAATGGAAAATTGTGTTCAAGTTTGAAACAACGATTGACTGTCTGGGGACAAGACGTGAGAGGACACGTGTGTGAGTTCCCCTGTTGGTGTAATAAGAATGTTCTATCAGACTGGGGGCAATACGGGGCCTGCCGGTGGCTGTGGAGAGGATGAGCACTTCATACTATTTAAGTGAATTCAGAAGCAGCTTTTCAAATTACTCCCCGTTACATCTGCGGCTATTTAAAGACTGTGGCTAGGATAGACAGCTTTCTGCTAATGTAAACTTTTGAATAGTAGAAACTCTTTGGGATTAAAATATTTTTCATGTTTCTATAGTTATTATACTCTACATCTCGTCTTCTCTTGCTGTTTATAAACCTATCAAGATTTAAAGCAGATTCTGCCTAGCTTATAAATGATTCCTAGTCTTCGGAGTTGTCAAATCTGCTAAAATTTATAGTATTGCTTCCTTTTCATTTCAGGTAGTAAACAATGCTTAAAGATTCTAAAAAAAAAATCTTTTAGGAAATACAAGGTTTGATAGATCCAGTAGCCCCAACAAGATGCTATTTAATGATGTCAATCAATTAGAAACATTAAATTTTCCTTAAAATACAGATGGTTTTTTAGATGGAGAGAACAGAGGTTTTGCAAAATGCTTGTAGACTTTTGCCAAGGCAAAAGATATACGAAAGCTATTTTCAGTGCTTGCTCAACAGTTGCTTCTCTCAGATTTGCGGGTACTAAACTACAGCAGTATGTTGATATCTCTCATTCGTGGGGAGGGGACAAACCGAAGGAAAGGAAAAGGAGTCTGGCTGGCCGAGAGTGGAGAGCAGGTGACTCACGCCCCACGGGGTGCTCAGTCCCAGTGGGTACACTGGAGTGTTGAGCTGCATTGCTATCTTCTAAGGCCCAGCAGCCAAGCTCCACGGGGCCACTGGTCCAACACCAACGACAAGTCTGCCTCATTTTCTCTGTGATTGTTTCTTCCTCATAACATCTTATTCCCCAGACTTACTTCCGTGTCCTGATGTGAACTCCTATAGCTGGAGAGCACAGCAACATTTTGATACTTAACCAGCATCTTCTGAAAAGAGGGTCTACCAAAACAGCAGGTTGCAGAGCCTGGAGAAATAAAAGGAAAAAGAAAATTATGCCTATTTCATTTCTCTTGGTGAACATGTTTGATGGTGAAAACATTTGAGGAAATGAAAACAGAAATAAAACACAATGAGAGAAAAAATAGTGAGTCCTTTTGGAAAGCACAAATGAGTCTTGCAGAAACTGCTGATTTTCTTATTGCATTTTATTTATGCATGATCTTATTAATGCCTGTGTTTCAGAATGATATCATTCCACTATTTCTTCTTTGCCTTAGGCTTTGCAGTGCCTCAGAGCACAGGGCTGTTTTCTTGACGTTATTATGTATGCTGCTACTTGCTTTGGATTCTAAGCCTGATAAGCAGAGGGAGAGATTTCTTTGGACATCTTGTAGGATGTATATATTTGATGCACAGAGGGTGCCCAGTATCTCTGACAGATCTTTAAGAAATGCACGTGCGTATGCTGCTGACAAAGTGTTAGCATTTAGTGAACCTTTTATATTTCTAATGTTTTAAGTTTGTGGATCTATTTCAGACCCCTATGGAATTGCTATCATAATGTTCAGCACATAACCATCCAAGTCGGAGGTATGTGGGTTTACGGCCTGGTCCAGCTGTGCTGTATGGCCAACTCCTGATCTCTGTTTGGTGGCCCGTAATCATTTTCATGCTGGTGTTTGTTTTGTATAATCCTTACTAAGATAGCAGTAAAATTCACTCTGATAGTTACCATTAGAATTAATAAAGGTCCCATTCAGGAAAGTGTACACACGTCTGCTGACATATAAAAGCGCACTCTGTGTATTTTCTATTTTTGTATAAACACAGGTGATGCTGTTACTCCACTTTCCACTGTTCTGTATCAAGGATCTCTCTCTTCCAGCTCCCAGTAAGCCTATCTGTCTGTCTGTCTGTCTCTCTCTCTTTTTTAAAGATTTATTTATTTGTGTGTATGTCTGTGTGCGTGATGGAGTAGAATGGTGGGTCCCAGGTGCTGGGGAGTGGAAAGTCGTGGATTCATGGAGCCTCATTCTGCAAGACGGAGCTCTGGAGGTTGAAGGCACAGTGGTGTGCATGAAGTTCACGGTACCAAACTGTACCCAAAACATGGAAGGCGGCAAACTCTATATTTTTACCACAATTTGTCTTCACTTTACAAGTACATTAAAAATCATTTCTGGTGAAATGGTTGGGTTAGCGAAGTCATTTAGGAGAGAGAGAGAACACAGTGTTATGCTGAAGGACTAAACTCTGAAGCTGAAACACATGAAGCTCGACTTTGAGCCTGACCAGTCCCTGTAAACCTCGGTGACTTATCTGCTGTGTCTCTTGCAATACCTCCTTGTCTGTACGGTGCAGAGAACAGTGGCTCAACCCAGGGTGAGAGTTTGCACAACATAATACATCATGAAATGTTGAGAAGAGCGTATCACACCTGTTAAGAGTTCAATAGATTTTTATCAAAAAATGGTGGCAATATTTTAAAATGGGCATTATAGACCTCATGTATCACATATGTTTTGTTTAAGAGTAAGAAAGTGACTCAAAAAGAAAAGTCCGTGACACTGGTATTCATTTATTGAGAGTAAGTGGGAGTTTGAGGTTCACGTTTTATGTTTAATTTTCCTGTGTGCTGTAATGCCAAGAATTGGTGATTCTCTTCCTAGCTCTTCCGCTTTACAGAGTTGGTGCACACAATTGTCTCGGGTGCAGGGCCTATGCTATCACAACTCCATGGAAGGAACGTGGCTTGCACTTTAGGAAACATTGTTTTGTATTTTATTAGCACTTCTTGGTCTATGTTTTGCAATTTGTCTGTTTTTTTGCTTTGTAAATAAAATAACCCCACCCCCACATTGATCTCATGTAGTTTCCTGAAGTTGCTCTGACTGGCAACTGACTGTTAGACCTTCTAATCTGTAGCTTGTTGTGATTTTTATTACAAAAATTAACTATATTCAACTGAAGTTTACTGATAACTGTTCAGGGTGATGGTTATGGTGTATTTTATATTTTGATACATAGACATATAGACAGATAGACAGGACTATGCTTCCCATGAAAAGAAACGTAGTCGTGTTTGAGCAAACAGTATCAGCCTTTTAAATACTGCCATTCTTGACTTTATTCCATAAAAGAGAAAATACAATTCCTGAATACTTACCTTATATCATCATATCAATAAACATTATGGGATATAAATATCTCTTTAAGAAAAAATTAGGGGGACCCGGGTGGCTCAGTTGGTCAAGCATCTGTTCGGCTCGGGACATGATCCCAGGGTCGTGGGATTGAGCCGCACGTCGGCTCCCTGTTCCACGGGGAGCTTGTTTTCTCTGTCCCTCAGCCCTCCCCCTGCTTCTGTTCCCTCTTCCTCTCTCCCTTTCTCAAATAAATGAATTAAATTTTATGGAAAGATAAAAGAATAGGGATGCCTGGATGGCTCAGTGGGGTGTCTGCTTCTGCCCCTCTGCCACTGGTGTTTGCTCTGTCTCTCTCTTGCTCCTTCTCCTTCTCAAATAAATAAATTAAAACTTTAAAAAAAGAAAAAAGGAAATGCTGTTTTTAACATAATTAGGAATAAATGTACTAAATCAAATGATTTTCATGGAATAAAATGAAATATTAATTTGTTAATCATGCAAGAACATAATAGGAGGTGATCATTACCTTTAAAAAAACAAGCCTCTTATCTATTCTAAACTAGAATAGTTTGATTACACACAGTCCTAAGATTTAAATGACAATAGGACTATTAGCTAAATGTATCCTTTAAGTCCTCAAAATATCTCTCTAAGTGATTTTTGGGTTTCACAGATTAATTATGTGTGAATTGCGTAGCATGTGTATTCTTCATTAAAAAGGATTTATTTCCTGTCTTTGAACATCTTATGTACACCAACTAAACAATATTCCTTGATTTCATTGAAAATAGACCATCCAGATACAGTGGGCATTCTTTATAAATCCACATTTCGGTTTGTCTTCAGGTCTTAAACTTGAAAGTCATAATTTCTATTGACTTTCCTGATGTAACATTTGAACAGAGCAAGAATATAAGAGGAGTCATTCCCATCACATGGAACTAACCATCTCTTACCAGTGTGGGGTGAGGAGGGCGGGGCGTACAGAGGTTGGAAGATTTTATTTTTAAATATTATGCCAAGATAAAAATTACATTTCCCAATAGGTTAAAGCCAGCTTCATCAAAGCTTTATAAGCATATTAAAACAATTCATATTTCAATAAAAGGAAAGCCCTCTAAAAAATGGAAAATACACTTCTTTAATATGAATTTTAACACAAGGGAACCTTATATTAATATAAATTAAGTTCATCTGATAATATTAATGCGATGTATTACCTTGCTCTCTCAGAGCTCTCCCAATATCTATGACTCACTGAAGCTGGATCAGTTCTGCTTGGTGATTTGGGTTCAGTGTGACACTTTGATGTTTTACTCATCTGCTTGAAATTGAATTATTTTCCTAATGTTCCTTCACCTTCTAGAATGTTTTCCTGAATTCTGAGATACATTTCAATAGATCTTTAAATGAGAGAGTGCACAAACTGAAAATAATTGGCAAGAAAGCATATTACACATAGTTCATTATACGTAGTAAGTGCGTGATCAAAATAGTCTTACCTAAACAAAGAACCTCAAGGAGTAGATTTTGCTTAAATCTCGTAAGATTCCCAGGTGAATCATAAGATTTAAGCTTTATTTTAGCACATATTGTGGAGCATTTACGGCAGCTCAGTGATCTGCCTGTCCAACATTCCCATTCCACAAATGTGGCGGATATGTGGGCATGTGGGCTGGTCGGTGACAACAGGCTGGTTTCCCAGGTGCCTCGTGCCATGAGTACACAGCGTGTGACACTGACTGGAAAAAAGCGGGAAGTGGAAAATACGAATGCCCCCAGCTCTAGAGACTTGGAAGAGTCTGAGTGTTCTTAACACTCAGTTCCACTGATCACCCCTTATTAGCAGAAACCATCCTCCTCCTCTGCCCACCGAGGTGTTTCTGGTGTTGCCCTGAGACTGTGTAGGAACCTCATCGATGGTAGTTATCATGAAATGGTGCCAATTCTCCTTTTGCAAAAACCGCCACTTCCCTCTCTTCTGTCTCCAGACTTGTAAACGCAATGAGATCTCAGCATGACTCCAAGACAGAAAACAAAAGCAAACAAACAAGAAAACTTCTGACCCAGCAACATGGAAGAAGGGAAGTAGTTATCAGCGCGTCGCCATGTCCTCACCTGTAAAACGCGCGTGCACACAAACGCAGACACGCCATATGTGTGAGTGCATACACACACACACACCCCACACAGGAACGCGGTCACATGTGCAGAACGGCTCTAAGTGTTCACGCAGGCAATGGGTAGGATCCCCCCCCACACCCAGTAATGTTGACCCTCAAAAGATCCAGATAAAATCTCCTTCACAAAGACAGCAAGAAGTAGTACGATGGAGAATGGAAAGTCAGTATTCTTGGAAGTCCTGTGGTGTTTATCTTCCTTAGGTCAGAAGTGCAGCTTGGGACATAACCATTGGAATGGCCTCCTTATTTTCAAAAATGACGACGATCTTCAGAAATCTCAGAGGATAAAGGAAGTGCTCGCTTGCCTTCGAATCGGCAGCGTAGTGAAGGAGAAAGGCGGAAGCCGTCGGCCATTAGACCTGTTGGATCTTGGTGTGGAGTTTGATTCCCGTGACTCTTTAGGACTAAAATAGACAAATACACTGGAGTTGTGGTGATTTCTCCCTAATCTCTAGACCCTGTCTGATGACTTTGGCCATATTATGTTATCTCCCTTATCCCAATTTATGGTTTCCTGGAGTATTCTGTAACTGGGGAAGGGGAATGGAGCCCCATTCACTAGCATTCCAGTGTGATACACCAGCATCCGTGACGGAACACAGGATCAGACTCCACAGAACCGAGGGCGGGCGGGCAGGGGACTCCTTCCGGGATGAACTGCAAACAGCAGGGCCCCCTGTGAACTTACTTGGTGTGAATGAGGCATTCACACCAAGTATCTCTCAAATATTGCTCTGACCAAGTGATTGCTCTCACCACAAAAGCAGGGCAGTGATAAATGAAGTCTGTGAGCTTCTCCAGCTGAGACACCCTCTGTCACTTAGAAATAAGTGGCTCGAGAAAAGGGTGAGTAGTGAAGACTCAGGGATGATGCTGGTTGGGAAACAGAGCCTTCCAAGTCTGAGGTGGTGCCTCTAGGGCATGTAATATGCTCTGAACTGTTGACACATATATCATGCTGCTTCTCTCTCAGACAAATTCTGTGGATTCAGAAACCATATTGCAGAAATGGAACCCACACCTGACCGTTACACCCGATGGTCCACTTTGGGTCCTCTTCCATGACGTCATGCTCTGCTTGTGTTGAGGACATTGTTTCCCACAGTAAGAGTACTTCCAGCAGGGAAAATAATCACCACCATCTCCCTAAACTAGGAACTGACCAGGTCTCTCATTGTCCTGAGTTGACTGCAATTACTAAACCTGGTTATCAAGAGGAAATAGTTTGCCATGAAACCAGGTGAAGAAGGAAGACTGTGTCTGGAAACCATGCAGTCCTCTAGAGTGTACTTCTTTGGTCCTTTAATATGATTAAAACTCACAGAAATGTGCAGCAACCCTATACCCACTTGGACCATTCAGCAAAGACGTTTTGCTCTGTCTCAGCAGCTAAAGAGTCCTGGTCAGCTGAAATGCTGGCTGAGGGCAGAGGACAGACGGAGGTTGGGAGTCACGGTGGAGAGCCATGCCTCCAGATCATTAGCAGACGTGAGAGCTGTAATACCAGCCTCATTCAGATGGATCAGTTTTGCTTAGGACAGTACATGAACCTGGGAAACTCAGCAGTTTAATACATCATCGGCTAATGCCAAGTTCAAGGGAGGTCAGATGGTGCACCATGGCGGCTGCCCTGTAGGCTTCGTCCAGCTGGTTGCATCTGCCACAGGTTGATTCCAGACCTGTCCCGGGAGCAGAAGAGAGGGTACAGAGAACTCACGCCAGCCCTCCTGTATCTCGGGTTAGAAGTGAGAGTGGCTCCGGTAGCTCAGTCTGTTGTCCAGAGCAATGACATGGCTCCACCTAATTTCCAAAGAGCTAAAACTGTACGAGAACAAAAGGAACATTGCATTGAGTGAGTGCTCCCTTCCACACTGCCCACGCACTTTTCTTTGTTGTGCTATACACACACAGGCACATATATGCACACACATGCACACATACACACATGCATACACACATACTCACATGCACACCCGTATACATACGTACACACATATACACATATATATACCCACATACACATATGCACAATACATCCATATACATACACATGCGTACATACACACAAATGCACATGCACACACACTTATATGTGTTTATGCATACATATGTACACATATACAATTTTGTCTTTCATTGCCTTTTCCTTTCAATTATTTTTATTTTATTTTATTAATTTTCAGTGTTGTAGAATTCATTGTTTATGAACCATACCCAGTGCTCCATGCAATACGTGCCCTGCATAATACCCACCACCAGGATCACCAGCCTCCCACCCCTTCCCCTCCAAAACCCTCCATTTGTTTCTCAGAGTCCACAATTCTATGTAAAATAAAAATTGATAGTTGTGACTAACTTTATAATTTAGATTAAGTTCACAAGATGTTTGAATAGAATTGTGTCAAACGTAGAAAGAATGTTGCCCAGAGACAAGTACAAGAAATCATAGACGTTTGCAGACATTTGGACACATTTTGGGTAAAGGAGCAAAGGATTCATATTTGCCAAGAATCAGTGGGGACCTCAGTGGTCCCTGACTTCTGCCCCGGATTCCTGCGTCCCAGACGTTACTACAGAGCTTTGAAAGCAGACATGAAAGCACTGGCTCACTAATTCCAATTACCTGAGCCTCTCCAGTCATTCCCTAAGTGTATCGTTTGTGTTTTCTATCTTTTCACATAGAACACTTAGTGTGCTTCTGGTTCCCACACTGAGCTCTGGATGCTCCTGTTAAAAATATTGGGAGATCTGGGACCTGAATCCAGTGTTCTGATAAATATTTTAGTATTTTGTTCCACTACATCCCATTGTGTTTGGCATAAAGAAGAAAAAAAAAAATCACCCCTGTGTTAGATGTCGCAAACAAGATTTTTCTCTATTTTGTATTTCAGAAACTACAGATACTTCCTCAAATTGATGACTGATCATTGAGTAGAAACGTGCACTGTGAGTCTCAACCAGAGGATGTTTTATATAAGAACTTGCTTAAATTAGCAAATACGCTGGGACACCCACTGCAAGTCATCAGTTTTATGGATCCAAACCCATAACTGTGCCATTGACTGACTTTGTGGTAGCCAATTGGGCTCCGGTTCAAAGGTGAAAGGCCAGGTCATTCGCCATCCAAACTACATTTCCAGGGGCTGAGTTATTGAAATTCAGGAGAAATCTGTAATGTGTGACCTAGATATTGATAACAATTTAAAAATCCAAACATGAATTAGTAACGTAAAGCGGAAGCCGAAGCTTAGAGAGGAAGTAGAAGCAGACCTGAATGTTTGAGGAGGCTCTTTGGTGCAGACGGAGATAAGACCCCAGAGGCTCTGGGACGGGCGGGGCCGGTCTGGTGAATGTGGGGCTTCAGGGTGCGCTCCCGGGCCAGCTCTCCTACTACAGACGGTTCCATGCTGTGTTATGTCAGCAGCACGGTGAGAAACGGAAACGGGGCTTGGGGCAGATGGTCACCACGGGGTAGAACACAGGCGGAAGAGGAGGGAGTGCAGGGAATTGTTTGCTGAGCTGTGATGAACCAACCAGGTCACAACCCCCAACAGGAAGGATGACCCCAGAGCAGCCAGGGTCTGGAGAGGGCAGTGCTTCGGTGAGTGCCGTGTCGGTGAGGGAAGGCCATGGACGGAAAGGGGCTCTAACTCGGGATCCTGGCTGCCCTGCCCGAGCACCCCTTCCATGCTGAGTCTCCCTAGGCCTCCTACATTCTCGAAACCTCAACAAAGTCAGTAAGAACTTCAAACCTGAATTACCCTGTAGGGTTTTTATTTCTTCTACTACTAAGAGCTTGAGCCCCCTATAATTTAACCACCAAGTAAGCACATTTTGATAAAGAATGGAATTAATTTGACAAAAGTATCAGGTTCATTGAAATACTGAGTTTTCCTATTACCCTGTGGGGGAAAGTTATATGGAATGAAGCAAGACTCTGCACCAACCTGAGCGACTGTCTGCCGGTTCCCGGCCGCTGCAGCGCTGCTGACATTCTGGCGGAGCCCCCGAGAGTCACCTTGGTCTGCCAGCCTGCTTCCCACGGGCAGTGGCGGAGCGCCGCAGGGCCGAAGTGCATACAGATAAGGTGGGGTTCAGAATTAATGAGCTTAATAATATAATATTTGCTCTGTATTTGTTTCAAGAAAAGACCAGTAAGGTTGTAAACCTTTTAATAAACCATGTTCCTATGTTGACAATGTACAAACGAGATTCTTTAATATGTATGTGGGTTATGTTGGCAGGGATGTTTCTAAATTTATACGTATCCCTGCACGGGATTAGACTTACCCTACAAATGCAGAGTGAAAGTCGTGGTCGAAGAACTCTTGTCGTGGATTTTTATCTTCACTATTTATAATTGAATTGCAGCGGAGTGGAAGCCAGAGAGAACAGTGTTGGTGATAGGGAGCTTCCCACCCGGATTTAAAGAGAATGGCGAATCTTACTTATTTATTTGTTTTAAAGGGTTTTATTTAATTTCTACTTAGTTAACATACGGGACAATCGTGGTTTCTGGAGTAGAATTCAGCGATTTGTCACTTATGTAGGACAACCAGTGCTCATCACAAAAATGTCCTCCTCAGTCTGCAGCCCCCGTCCAGCCCAGCCCACCCACCTTCCTTCCAGCCTCCCTCGGTTTGCTCTCCATCATCTAGACTCTTTGATGTTTTATCTCCCTCACTCCTTTTTCCTTTTCCCTCTTTGCCTATGTTCGTCTGTTTTCTTTCTTAAATTCCACATATGACTGAGATCATATGGTCTTTGTCTTTCTCCGGCTGACGGAATTCACTTAGGTTAATACCCTCTAGTTCCATCCACATCATGGCAAATCATTGAAAATGGCAAGATTTCATTTTTTTAAGAAGATTTTATTTATTGATTTATTTGACAGAGAGAGAGAGCACAAGTAGGCAGAGGGACAGGCAGAGAGAGAGGGGAAACAAGATCCCTGCCAAGCAGAGAGCCCGATGAGGGGCTCAATCCCAGAACCCTAAGATGATGACCTGAGCTGAAGGCAGAGGTCTAACCCATGGAGCCACCCGGGCATCCAAGATTTCATTCTTTTTGATGGTCGAGTAATACTTCATTATATATATATACACCATGACTACTTGAACCATTCATCAGTTGATGGACATTTGGTCTCCTTATATAATTTAGCTATTGTTGCTAATTCTGCTATAAATATTGGGGCTCATGTGTCCCAATAATAAAAACAAATATTTATTTTTTAATAACTCTGAAAAACAATCTGAGGGGTTTGAAGTGGTGAGGGGGTGGGAGGTTGGGGTACCAGGTAGTGGGTATTACTGAGGGCACGGATTGCATGGAGCACTGGGTGGGGTGAAAAAATAATGAATACTGTTATGCTGAAAATAAATAAATTTAATTTAAAAAAACAAAAAACAAAACAAAAAATTAATATTTTATAAATAAATAAATAAAAATAATAAAAATCACTATTTTTGTATCTTTGGATCCTATGTAAAGTCACTATTTTGTATACCCAGTAGTGTGATTGCTGGGTTGTAGGGTAGCTCTGTTTTTAATTTCTGAGGAAGCTCCACGCTGTTTTCCAGAGTGGCTGCACCAGTTTGCGTTCCCACCGACCGTGTAAGAAGGCTCCCCTTTCTCCCCTATTTGTTTCCTGAATTGTTAATTGTAGTTGTTTTGACAGGCGTGAGACGGTATCTCATCATGGTTTTGATTTGTACCCCTAAATCATTTTTATTATAATTGGTAGGAAATTGTGGTAAAAATGGAGTCTCCCATCAGTAGAACCCTGAATCCAGATTATGGTGCCTGCTCTATTTTTGTGAGCGTTTGATCAGGGATATTGACCTGATGTCTCCTTTCCCTGTGGCGTCTTTCACTTTGGAAGCAGTGCCGTGGCGGCACGTGGAAGGCAGTCATGAGGTATGCACTCCTCTTCCACTTTCTGACAGGCCGCATCAGGTTAGGCATAATCCCTCCCTTCAAAGTTGGCCGGAGCTCCTCCGTGAGGCACTTGGGCCCAAGCATTCTTCCTGGGGAGGCTTGAGAACCAGGGCGCTCTCTTTGGTAGATGCAGGACATGCTAGTTTGGGCACGGCTTCTTTCAGAAATTCGGCGTAATGTTTAAAGTAGCCTTTTAAAGCCATTTTACTGTTTGTAGGCTATGAAGTGGTAATCTCTCGTTCACTTCCGCTGTAACATGGTGCTATGTTTTCTCTTCCATTTACCGGTAGCATAGCCAGCCGTGTGGGATTTTACTCACATTTTCAAAGAACCAGTCAAGGATTTTATAAACTTTCTCTGTTGGTTGTCCACTTCCTATTTCATCGATTTCCACTCTTATTTCTTTTCCTTTACTTAATCTTGGATAACTATGTCCCCCTTTTTTTCTAGTTTCTAACAGGAGGAGATTGTATCATTGATTTGAGAATCTTCTTTCCTAATATAAGCATCAATAACTATAAATTTCCTTTCAACTGAATTACTGCATCCTACAATTATACACTGATTTTTAACATAATTCAGTTCAAAATATTTTCTATTTTTAAATGTGTCTATTCATCCCACAGGCTATTTAGAAGTGTGTATTTAATTTCCAAGTATTTGGGAATTTTTCTTTTATCTGTTTGTGACTGATTTTTAATGTAATGTAATTGTGGTCATTGAATTCTCTCTTTATGATTTCAAGCTTTCTATATTTTTTTTAAAGATTTTATTTATTTATTTGTCAGAGAGAGAGGAGCGAGAGCGAGCACAGGCAGACAGAGTGGCAGGCAGAGGCAGAGGAGGAAGCAGGCTCCCTGCCAAGCAAGGAGCCCGATGTGGGACACAATCCCATGACGCTGGGATCATGACCTGAGCTGAAGGCAGCTGCTTAACCCACTGAGCCACCCAGGCGTCCCTCAAGCTTTCTATATTTGAAAGGAATTATTTTCTGACCTAGTAGAGAGTCTACTTTAGTGAACTTTCCACGCATATTTGAGAAAAATGTATTCTGCTGTTTGGGGTTCTATGTTCTGTAAATATTAATTAAGTCAAGCTGGTTGATACAGTTTTCAGGTCTCTTGTTCCCTTAGTAATTTTCCATTTATTTGTTGCACAAATTACTGATCGAAGCCCATTGAACACTCTGATGAGGGCGCCTGCCGGGCTCAGTCAAACAGCAGGCTGCTCTTGATCTCAGGGTCATGAGTTCTAGCCCCACAGCAGCTGGGGAGATTTCTTAAATAAATAAAACTTAAGAAAAAAAAAGAAAAGAAAAAGAAATCTCTGACGATAACTGATTTTTTCTCTATTTGTCCTTCCACTTCTGTCAGTTTTTACTTCACATACGTTGTATCTCTGCTGCTCCATATATTTATGATTGCAAAGTTCTCTTGATTTATAAATCACTTTACATTGTGAAATGCTCATCCTATCCTTGGAGATATTTCTTGTTCTGGAAGTCATTCACTCTGATCTTAATGATTCCAGATTTCTTAAGGTCAGGGTTTGCATGACATATCTTTTTATTTTTTTAATTATTTTTATGTATTTTTTTACTTTTATTTTTCTATTTTTAAGATTTTATTCATTTATTTGACAGAGAGATAGAGTGCAAAAGCAGGGGAAGCAGCAGTAGGTAGAGGGAGAGGGAGAGGGAGCCGCAGGCTCCCCACCGAACAGAGAGCCTGATGCGGGGCTCTGAAGGCAGACAGTTAACCAACGGAGCCACCAGGGTGCTCCTACGTATCTTTTTACTTTTAATGCACTTGTGTCTTTGTTGTGAGAGTTTTGGTAGACATCATTTAGTTGGATCATTCTTTTTCATTCAGTCTGATAATCTCTGCCTTAAATTTAGATTATTTATAGTTAAGACAGTTTTGATCTATTTGGGTTTAAGGCTCCCATTGTATTCATTCTCTTTATATCCCATATGCTGTTTTCCTTATTTTTGTGCATTAGTTTATAGAAACTATATTTAAGGGTTTTTTCATTATTTGTTTTTTTATCTCCATTTTGCCTGCACTATATTAATTAAAAGCTAAAACTTGGTGCTTTTCATTTTTAGTCATTTATTTAAGATTTTTTTTTTACCAATTTTATTTATTTTATATTGAGAGAGAGAGATTGAGAGAGCACATGCAGGGGGAATGGCAGAGGAAGAGAGGACAGGACCCTGGGATCATGACCTGAGCCAAAGGCAGATGCTTAACATACGGAGCCACCCAGATGTCCCTGATTCATTATTATTATTATTATTATTATTTTAAAGATTTCATTTATTTATTTGACAGACAGAGATCACAAGCAGGCAGGCAGAGAGAGAGGAGGAAGCAGGCTCCCTGCTGAGCAAAGAGCCCAATGTGGGGCTCGATCCCAGGACCCTGCGATCATGACCTGAGCCGATGGCAGAGGCTTTAACCCACTAGCCACCCAGGAGCCCCGATTTTTTTTTAAAGCTGCTATTTATTTTCCTGAGAGAGACAAATATAGCAAAAGAGAGCACGAGCAGAAGGAGAGGGAGAAGCAGGCCTAACACTGAGCAGGGAGCCCAACGCAGGGCTCAGTCCCAGGACCCTGAGATCATGACATGAGTCAAAGGCAAATGCTTAACTGTCTGAGCCACCCAGGTGCCTCAGGATTTTTAAAATGTAGATTTAATTTATATGGTAAATTATGGTAAATCTTCAAGTATAAGTGAAGAAACTATTAGCAATAAATATTGTTCTTCCCTCAAATATTGTGTAACTTTTTACAAATCTTTTACTTCTCTATATATTACAAACCCCCAAATACAGAGGTTTTTTTGTTTTTTACTATTATGAGTCACTTATTTACTTTCAAATAAAACCTGAGAAAAATATTTTTGTATTTTTATATAAAAATGTATTTACATCAATACATATACCTTTGTTTTCTAGTTATTGTACTCTTTATTCTTATAAGTACTTCAATATTTCCCTTGCGTATCATTTCCTTTTTTACCCAAAAACCTTTTTTTTAACATTCCCTGAAATATTGGCCTGGTAGGGACAAATTATCTCATCTTAGATTTTGTGGAAAAATACATTATCTTTAATTTTTTGAAAGATATCATCACTTGATATAGAATTCTAAATTGACAGTTTTATTTTTTAATACTTTAAAATTAGTATAAACAAATTTTTATTCCTTGCCATTCTTTTTTTTATTTTTTGGCTAAGAAATATAAAGTCATTCATATAGCTTTCTCCTTGGATGTAGTCAATATACATTTTTGCATATATGACCTATATATATATTTTTTTCTGGCAACCTTAAATACTGCCTTGTTACCATTGATTTTTAGCAATATGAGTATATTGTATCTTGTTGTTTTCTTTGTGTTTATCTTACTTGGATTGTTTGCTTTTTGGATTTGTACATTTAGTGTTTTCATGGAGTTTAAAAAACTATTCACCATTATTTCTTCGAAACATCTTTCTGCCCCCTCATCCCACTTCCCTTCATTTTCTACACAAATTAAATGTATATTAGAGCTTATGATATTGTTCTACTAGCTACACCGTAAGTTTTGTTCTTTTTTAATATTCAGCCATTTTTTCCCCCTGATTCTTCATTTTGGCTAAATTTTGTTGCTGTGATTTGCATTTACTCATTCTTTCTTCTGTGGCATCTGTTGTGTAATTGGTTTTATTTGGTGTATTTTTCATTTCAAATTACAGTTTTTAACTCTGTAAGTGTCATTAATTATTTTAACTTCCTTTTTTCCCCTCATTATGTTCATTTTCTAAAAACTCATCTATAGAAGCTATTTTAAAGTATGGTCTGATAATTTCATTATCTCCTTTATTTCTGTCTTTGGTTCTATCAACTGATGTTTTTTTAATCAGGTTCTCAGTCACTTTTTGCTAGGGTATTTATTTATTTATTTATACAACTTTGTGAATTTGTACTGTCTTCCTGAGATTTTGGATATAAGCTGGTTGAATGCTTAGATTTTATTGTCTTCCTTTGAGGAGTTTTAAAGTTTATTTTGAAGTTGCTTTCAGATCAGCTCAATTCTTTCAGTATTGATTTTAAAGTTTGTCAGAGAAGGTACAGAGTAGACTTTTCTCCAGGCTATTCTGGAATCTGTACGGACTGTCTTTTGTATTCCGCAGAGTTCCCAGGTCTGGTTGGCACAAACTCTAACATCTCCCCACGCCCACTCACCTGTTACTCTAGCTGGACTGTGGCCTCTGGCCATGTGAGCAGGTCAGCCCAACACCCCGTGAGAACCCTATGTGAATGGATGGGGTCTTTTCCTTCGTAGCTGCGATATTTGCCATGCAAATTCCAATTTCCACAGCCTCCCTGATCTCTTAATTCTGTATCAGCGAGACAGTGAGTCTCTGCTGGGATTCCTCAGGCCTGTAGCAATGCCCAGAAATGTCCTGCAGGCAGAAAGCTGGGACAATTGTTTAACTCCCATCATTAATTTCTCTTATCTCAGGAATTACAGTTCAGCTCTGCATGTTGTCCAGTATCTGAAAACATGTCTTTAATACATTTCGTCCAAATTTCTTATTGTTTCCATAGCACGGTAATTGTCATATCAGTTATTTCTTTATCATTGGGGTATTTTCAGTTATTTATTAGACTAGCACCATATTATTAATGTATCGAGTATGGCTAAGATATTGCATACAATTGCAAATATTTTATTGTTTCCGTTTTTTCAGCATACATGGAATTTCTGAATGTCTTTCTTAAAATTCCTGTGTATCACCTTATATCTAGGAACTTTCTATCCCACTTCAAAGAAATTCATTTCTTTTAGATGATGGCATTCAGTGAAAAAGCAACGTAACACGGCAGGATTAACTTTGCAGCAAATTGTAGATCCACAGCCATTTCACTAGTGGGGAGTTATCAAACTTCTGCAGCATGCAGTTCTTAACCCTGTGGATAATGGGTTTCATAGATCAACTGCTATCAAAAACGTTTGTAATATTTTGGATGCTGGTCACTCAAAGAAAGTACTGTCAACAGACCAGCAGCATTAACATCAGCTAAGAGCTTGTGAAAAATGTAGTCAACGCTCAGGCTACATGCCACACCTCTGAACTGGAATCTGCATTTTAGCAAGAGCTCCAGGTGTTTTGAGTGCCCACTGCTGTCAGTGTGAACCACAGTCCATGACTCGTAGTTCAGAGTCTGTGTGAGCTTCCCAGCCTGGCTCACCTGAAAGGAACATACTTAGATGCTGCATTGGTAACAAGCCTGGTAGAAAAGCCTGGTAGTCTGTTTGCTTGAAAGTGCATGTGTGAGCTCTCTGGCCATCCTCAGACCCCTGGACATCACGGAAGCATCCAGAAGGGCTCCCATGCAGCAGGATGTCTCTGCATTCCTGTCAGCAATTCCAGCTGAGAGCCTGGAACTCTGCTCCTTCAAATCTGAGGAGGCGGCAACTTGATCTATTTAGGCAAAGTGCTTTTAAAATGAAATTTGATTTAAATCAGTGGAGTCACTGGGACTTAAGAATACATTTATTGTATGCATTCAACAAGATTTGCCAGCTAATGGGACAAATGGCCTACCTCAATATATTTCTTTTTATCCGGTGTTAGCCTGGAGAGAACAGATGTTTGCAGAAGCCATTTCCTTCTGTTCTGGAATCTGATAGCAAAGAAAATATGGAAAGACACAAAACGACTCGTTGAAACACAAAAACAGTGAAGCACCTGTCTTCATGGTTCTTCTACTCCATCCCGCTGGCAGGTCTTCCTGCGCCAGACCCCACAGCACGTCATTTTCTTCGGCTCCAGGTGCCTCAGTGGGCCATACATCAGCAGGTGTGAGTGAGGCCATAATATTATCTCTTGAGGAAACAGGTCGATAGTTTCAATCATATCTATGGTCCAGGAGTACAGGAGGGGCAGGCATCCTGCAGCACAGGAAGTAACTACAGAAAACTAACTGTGAACAGTGGGAGATCTCTTGCAGGAATCCTCAGTTCAATGTTTATTTCTACCCACTGAGGGCCAGAACTACCCAGAGTCTGGGGGAAAGAGACAAAGATTGAGATTTTTGAAATGGTGATAGTAGGTATGTTGTGTAGAATGGGAAGTCTGATCTCTAATAGGCACACATTTGTGTAGTATGAAATAGCAAAAAGAATAACTACTTATGGGGCAAAAGTGTGCCTTTTAATTCTAGATAGTGCAGCTGAATTTTTTTTAAAGACTTTATTTATTTATTTGACAGACAGAGATCACAAGTAGACAGAGAGGCAGGCAGAGAGACAGGAGGAAGCAGGCTCCCCGCTGAGCAAAGAACCCCATGTGGAGCTTGATCCCAGGACCCTGAGATCATGACCTGAGCCAAAGGCAGAGGCTTTAACTCACTGAGCCACCCAGGTGCCCCGCAGTTGAATGTTTTTTGAGCATTTCACATTGACCTTGATACAAAGACATGGCAAGTTTTATAGATCTATGGATAGATCTGTGTGAAATGAAGAAAAACAAGAACATACTAAGAATGAATAAAGAGTATCCAAATAGGAGGTGGGCAAAACATTAAAGATTTTTCTTTATGTTTGTCTTTTTTTCCCTCCTCTTTGCTCTTTTTTTTTATCTTTTTCTGAACATTTTCATCTTTGTCTTTATTAATTTGCTTATTCCTTAACATTTTATTGAGCACATACTATTATACACCAGCCCCTGAGAGCACATTCCCGAACAACAGGAAATACATTTCCTCCACACTCATAATGTAAAATCTTGTGCAAAATATACAATTAACCATGTAATTACCTTAATGAATGTACAGTTGTTAGGTGAGTTAAGTGGTTCACGTTGGGCTCTGATGGGTTAAGTGAAGATGGTCAAAGTTAATTCTTTAGAATGATCAGCAGAGTTGAAAGATCTTTAACTATTCAAGAAAACTAGGTGAATCAAATGACCAAAATCATGAATTAAAATGATAAGGAAATATTGTGAACAGTTTCTTGTCAACAAATGAGAAGGCTTAGATGTTGTGGAGAGATTCCTACACATTACTGAGTCACTCAAGGAGAATTTAATTTTATGAATGGATCTTGACAAGAAAAGAAAATAGTGATTAAAAATCTTCCTCTCACAAAAATCTGAAGCCCAAATGACTTTACTGGAAAATTCTATCAAATATTTAAAGAAAAAATAATGCCAGTTCTTCCCCAAATTTTTCAAAATGTGTAAGATGAAGGGACACATTCAAGTTCATTCTATGACGCCACCATAATCCTCATACCAAAACTTGATGAAGACATCACAGGAAAGACTACTACAGACCAATACCCTTCATAAACATACTCACCAAAACCTTCACAAAATCCTAGCAAGCCCAAATCAATGGCACATAAGAAAGATTATGTACCATAACCAAATGGATTTCTATTTGGAATGCAAGGTTAGTTTAACATCTAGAAATCTGTCAATGTAATATACAATCCTAACAGAATAAAATAAAGACAAAACACACAACCATAGCAATAGCTGAAGAAAAAAATTTGACAGAAGGGTCTGTGTTATAAATGTACTAATTCTGTTGATGAAGGGTCACCCCTCATGACATGATCCTCAAAGACCTCACTTCCTGATACCATTGCCATAGGGGTTAGAAATAATGTCGATGAGACATAAACATTCAGACCATAGAGCACTGGGAAAAAAACAGTTGCACACTGTTATGGATTGAATTCTGCTCCCCCAAAATTCACATGCTCAAGTCCTTACTGCCAGTGCAAGAATGTGACCTTATTTGGAAATAGGATCCTTACAAGGATAGTCAGGTTATAGTGAGGTCATTAGCATGGACCCTAATCCAATATGACAAGTGTCCTTGTAAAATGGAAATTTGGATGCAGACACACATAAAGGGACGGCAATGTGGATGAACCCAGGGAGAAAGTGGCCATTTACAATTTAATCAAATTCTCCTTCACAGCCCTTGGAAAAAACCAACTCTGTAGACACCTTGACATTAGACTTTTAGTCTCTAGAAGTGTGAGACAACAAATTTCTGCTGTGGAAGCCACTCTTTTTTTGGTGGCAGTTTGTGACGGCAGCCCCCGGAGGTTAATATGCATACCATTTGTCAGATAAAAGCTTCAAGTGTAGATGATCTGAGCATGCTTACAACTCATTCAAAAGATGACAAAGAGCAAAAATAAAAAGTGGGCAGAAGACTTGGTATGAAAAGGGCTCAACATCATTAGTCACTAAGAAAATTGAAGGTAAAACTATAGGAAGTTAGCCCCATGCACCCATTGGAGTAGCTGTGATAAAATCATCAGACAACACCATGTGTCGGAGGGAGCGACTGAATGTCTCAAACACCACTGCTGGAATGTGCAGGAAAATATAGTTACTCGATAGGATACACACAGGGTTGACACACATCACAGCGAGTCTACTTCAGGAATCTACTGAATGCAAATGCACCCACAGAACTCACACACAAACATCAGCGGCATTATTCATAACAGCCCACAAGTGGAAACCATCCAGAGGCCCATCAGCTGGTGGAAGGGTAAGCACATCACATGGTGAAGTACTACTCAGCACTGAAAAGGATAAAGTATTGATACATAGATGCGCCCAAGAAGCGTCTTGATAGCTTGGCTTAGACTCATGACCTTGCTTGTGACCTTCTCTTCCTGCAGATGCTCTCTCCACAGGTCTGTGTCCTACCCCTAAACTCCTGGCTGGGCCAGGAGTGGTGGGCCCCTCAGCTCTGCCCTGAGCTAACACACCTCCCAAGACACGTTCTTGCTGGCATGAGGTCCTTCCAGCTCTGGCTGTGGGATGCATTGGTGCCCAAGGATTGTGGTTTTTAGAGAAGGGATGGAAATCTTTGGTCTGCTACATAGAGATGGTAGCATCCCTAATGGGGGACCCAGCAATGTTTCAGATTCCTGACTCAGTATCAAATCTATCTAAATAAATGTGTAGTCTCACTTTTATAATTCACTCCTGCCGGTTCTAGTCTCAGCAGAATACGTCCAAGTTTTAATTAATAGACATAGTGACTTTACATTGCTGTATAGCTCTGAGCAACTGACTCTTACGAGTGATGTTTTCTTCATGATATTTTATTGTAATAGTCCTGTTGCCAATAAATATGGGAAAGGGCAACATAATTATCATGAGGTTCTTTTCAAACAACACTAAGCTATTAATAAGATGGAAGTATGCTTAAATGGCCCAATAAAATACTCAGCCTGGGTTTATGCATTCTATCTATTTGCTACAAGTTACATCACACTATGATTACAGCTTAATGCAACATGACAGCTGCCTCATTTAGTGAAGAGGCTTTATCCTTTTCAGTTTTATTTATAGAGACAGATATTTTGTCAAACTGATATCTGGATTTATCAAATCAATTAAGCAGCATTTGGGGAATACTTACTGGTCTTGTATTCTCATATTCTATTTACATAAAAATGTTTTATTAAATATTATTTGCATATAAAATTATTTTATCTTTATATTAAAACACAAAATAAATGTATAGGAGCACTCACTGAAGAACCAAAAGTCAATAATAAATCTGGAGGCATCTTTCTCGGCTTCTACTGCTCTGAAAAAAAATAGACCAAGCTGGCTTTCTGCTGATTCTCAATGCGATATTTCAAATTTCCAAATATAAAGTTTGAGAGTGTCCAAGGGGTATTTTTCAGTTTTAGCAAAGCAACAGAAGGAAGGCAAAGAAAGCATTTCTTCTGCAGAGAAAGGAGCAGCCTTCTGCCATCAAAGCTTCTCCATGCACACTGCACACCTTCCACGAGGACAAGATCGTCAGGACGCATAGGGCACGGCCGGCCCTAGGTGGATGTCTTAATTCTCATGTGAGACCGAGGGGTGGGGATGGGCTGTGATGCCCTTTGCCGGGAGCTCAGGGGACCCCATGTCTGAAAAGCATATCTCAGCTGGCAAACTTTGCAACCTAACAAGCTGTTTTTTCTGGGATCCTAAGTCCACATGCAAGTGAAAAAATGTGGTGTTCTGAGAAAAGGAAGCACCTGGAATGTGCAAAGCACTTATTAGATTATCTCATGTGGGCAGCAAACACGGAAAATCAAAGTCCCAAATTGACGGGGCACCTGGGGGGTTCAGTCTGTTAATAAGCATCCGCCATTGGCTCAGGTCATGATCCCAGGGTCCTGGGATCAAGCCCCACATCGGGCTCCCTGTTCAGCCGGGAGTCTGCTCTCCCTCTGCCCCTCCCCCTGCCTGTGATCTCCCCCTCACACTCCCTCACTCTCTCTTTCTCAAATAAATAAATAAAATCTTTAAAAAATAAAGACTGGTTATTAAACACCTGCATGACGGGCTAGAGAAGAGAAAACCAGAGCACGTGCCATCTGGTCAGAATGCCTCTTTCCTACCAAAATACATGAAAGAACATTAACAAACAACTGGTCAATAAATGCATTTTACATGGCAGGGCATTTAAACATTTGCAGTAACACAGCTTTTGTAGGAAACGAGACGTGGATTTCTACGTGCATAGGGTGCCTTCCTGCAGAGAGGGGTCAGCTGGGGGAGTTACTCATGAAACCGCACTTAAGTACCGGGCACGACTCCAAGAGCCGCATCCAGGCTCAAAATCAGTAACTTCTCATCCTGAAAACCATTCTTCAAAGCAGACATCTCATCTCCATTTTATAGATGGAAACAATGGGCTCGAAAGAGTTTGAAATTCTTGACAAGTCACAGGTTCCAGGACCAAGATTAAAACCCAGGTTGACGCGCACAGTGACAGCCTTCCCAAGAGTAGTGTCTGGCTGGGGAGCGGGGTGGAGAAAGAAGCCAGTTTCCAGACACAACCTCAGCAAGGTCGACAGGGGTATTGAGGGTAGGTCACGTGGACCATACACTCTGGATGTGGTGTGGTGAGAAGTGCACATTACCTCTTCAGACTTCCCCCAAACCATAACCCTGATCTCATCATGGCAAAACCATCCTATAAACTGCAATTATGGGATGTTCTTCAAAATACTCCACTGGTACTCTTCAAATCTGTGAAGGTCATCAGAAAAGGGGATGTCTGAGAAATTTGTGCAACTGAAAGGAACCGAAAGCTGCTCACAACCAAATGAGGTGTGTTTTCCTAAAACAGAAGAAAGGGCATCAGACAAAACTGGGGAAATATGAAAATGTTATGAAGTCTGGTGAGAAATCACGTGTCACTGTTGGCTTGTTACCACCTGTGCCAAGTGCAGCCTACTCAGGTAAGGCGTTAACAACAAAAGACAACTGAGTGTGGGGCATGACGGAGATCTCGGTACTATCTCCCTTATTTCCAGAGAATTCTACAGCCATTCTAAAGTGAAAAAAAGTTTTATTAAAACAAAAACTGGCCTCTAGTAGAAACGCTTCTATTGTGTCACAAGTTGGAGTTTCACTATAGCTGAGAAATCTAGTCTTTGTGGGAAACAAAACAAAAGCAGAGACAGTTAATCTACTTCTGCATAAAGACCCGAAGGCCAGGAACGGAGCAGGGGCAGAACCCACGCTGGCAAGAGGAAGGGGGCCGTTTTGTGGCACGCACCTTGCGCTGTGGTCCGTGTGGCAGGACAGGTCAGCGCCAGAAATCCTTCCGCATCCTCACTGTGTCTCCTCCGTGCCGGGCAGAGGACCCGGCCCGTCACAAATGATGGAACCAAGAAAATGATGGGGGCGCCTGGGTGGCTCGGTCGCGTAAGCAACTGATTCGTGACTTTGGCTCAGGTCATGATCTCAGGGTCATGAGATCGAGCCCCGAGTTGGGTTCCTCCATGCTCAGTCCAGAGCCTGCTTGATCTCTCTCTCTCTCCCGGTCCCTTTACCCCTACCCACTGTGTGCACTCTCTCTCTTTCTCAAATAATAAATAAATAAATAAATAAATAAATAAATAAATAAATCTTAAAAAGAAAACAAACAAGAAAATGATGAATGAGTAAATGAATGAACAAAAATAACATCAGTTCAACTAAGTGATTAAAACAGATGAAACAACCATGACCAAGGGGAAAATAATCTATCCAATGAAAAGAAATCGAAGATGTTACTTAACATAACGTTGAGACAAACACCCAGCGGATTGATCTTTTTCTCTCTTCAGCCCCAGGTCTGGGCATTGTAGGGATGTGGGCTGTTTTCCCCATGCACCGACAACTGTTTCCTTAATATCTCTGACTCAGGGATGCATCAGACCTCCACCGTCGGTATCACCACGCTTGCCCTCCTGGCCAGAAGAAAATTTCCTTTCAAAATACACTGCAATAAGAGTCTTTTTCTTGAGAATAATGTGAAGTAAAAATTTAAAAAAATACTGTTTTGAAAGCAAGAGGATGCATGGGGCAGAGGAAAGGACTCGAGATGCTAGCATTATTTTCAGGTAAGTGGACAGAAAAGCATTTTTGTTGTGCAATTCTCTTTCTGTACAACATTTTTCTTCTGCTTGGAATTGGCTGTCTATTACATATAAGTAAACAGAAGTGTCTACAATATGCCAGAGCTATTTCCTGCTGAACAAAACAGTGCTCATTTTTTATATAAATGTTGGACTTCGTTTTCATGCTCTCTAAATTATAGTCTGCTGCAAAACTGCACACCAAGACATTTTCTCTGAAGAAGACCCATAATACATCCAAAGTCACAAGACAGTGAAAATACTGATTCTTCAATAATTCAGATGCCTGCACTGATTTAGAATAAAAATTGGGAACAATACTAGAGAAGCACAACTTCACCGATTGTGTCTAATATGGCTAATCGAGTATCATCTATTTTCCTTGATATGTCATCGTATCACAAATCTTCCATTTGTTTGTTTTAGTTACAGTGCAGACATGTCTAAAAATGCACTTTGCAGCATCTCCTTGCTGCGAGCTCTGAACCAGATTCTCTGACCCACGTTTGTGCAGGTGGGAAGCGGGCTGACCTGCAAATACTGCGCCCAGTTGCAGGGCAAGAGGAAAACCCCTGGTTTCTCCAGTGAGTTTGCCAAGCTCTGCAGCGAGACCCTGAGAAGACCCCAGCTGTTCTCCAGCAGACATGCCCTGGCAGGGAATTTTAGGTTCTCTTTCCTCTATTTTCTTTTTATAAATGATCAAGGTGAGCACATTCGAAGCACGCATAAACATGCCTGGATAATAATGGACATGTGGGGAGCTTCCATGGGCACACACAGGGAAAGGGTTAACTAAAAATGTTTCTAGATGTTTTCTATGCTTCTATTCAGAATATGTAAAAACGTTGATAAAAATGCCAACATGCATTCATAGTCTACGTCTTCCACACACACCCCACCCCAAAATGGGGTCTTACAACAACAGAAACATACTCTTTTACACATCTGGAGACCAGAAGTCTGGACTCAAAATGTCCGTGTGTCCTGCTCTTCTGCAGACTCCAGGAGCTGTCCTTCCTTCCTTTCCAGCTTCCGGTGGCACCAGCTCTGCCTGGGCTTGTGGCCCCACCACCCCCTTTCTGCCCCTGACTCTGTGGGGCTCAGATCTCTCTGTGCCTTTGTCTTATAAGGGCGAGTCCCTTGGGGGGCACCCCAAGTCCAGGTGGTCTCATCTCAAGATACTTCAATGAATAACTCCTACAAAGACTCCGTGTTCTGAGTAAGGTCCCATTCGCAGCTTCTAGGGATTAGGACAGGGACATGCTTTTTGGGAAGGACACGTCACCTGACCGTGGGGTGTATGTGGGGATATAAGCATGCATGCCCACGCACACCCTTACACCCACACACCCACATGCCCACATCCCCAAATATAAATAGTTTCAGTGAAGTTCCCAGCAGGCAACAAAGAGAACCCTGCAATTGGGATACTCTGAGGAGGGCTTAGTAAGGGGTCTATCTGCAAAGGTCTAGGTGGGAAATAAGAAAACCAGAAGGGTTAGAGAGGCCTGTAAGGCTCCTATGAGCCCCCAGCAAGTGCAGGGGAGGCGCTCAGAGCAAGCAGCGCTGTTTGTCAGGGAGGGCGGCCCCTCAGTCCCGGAGCAGAAGTAGCAAGATCGCTGACCTCCGCGCGCCTGCCCTCTCACCTCCAGCAGGACCCCTCACTTCCATTGCCCAAACCCAGTGGGCAGTGGGTGGAGGGGACCCTGAGGGGACCCTTCCTCTCGATGGAAGCAGAGGGTGGAGAAAGGGAGCCAGCAGGTCTGGAAACATGAGCAGAGCATTGCCGGCTCCCATAGAGCTGCTCAGCCGAGAAACTTCGCACACACATTCTTCGGTCTTTCTTCCAGCCCGAACCGGATCATTCTACAAATAGTGTTGCCTATGCACACGTTCACGTAAGACTGTGCAGGGCATAGTTCGCAAACACACAGCGGTCTTCTCCTCAGTTCTCACTCAGTCTCTTGAAGAGATACAGAATAATTTTTGGAAGCTGTCAGATGCTCACGGACATTTAGGTTACTCCCACTGTTTCTCGATTACAGTATACATGCAATAAGTATTCTTGGACGGGCATCATGAATGCAAGTTTCCAAGACAAGTTCTAAGAATTCATCTTCTTGGTAAAAGGCTTTTTGTGTGGGTCCCAGGGAGGAGCTATTTCCAAACCGACTTTTGCAGATGTGAGGGTCCCTACAGCTGCCTGTGGTATAGGAAACTGCTTCTTCCCCGAGATACTCTTGAGCACTGGGAACCAGAAATCTTTAAAAATGTTATTTATCATATAAAAATATCACTAACCTCTAATTCAACAGATTTTTTCCTTTGGAATCACCCTTATTTCCTTCCTGCAGGATGTGCTGTCACGTGGGAACAGCGTGAGAAGAAAGAGACTCCTAGGATCCGTGGACTTGGGCTCACGCCTCAGCTGTAACACCTCCTTGCTGTGTGGACATGAAGTCACATTACCTCCCTGGGCTTCCCTCTCCTATAAACAGAGTGGGAAATAGAAAATCTGCCTCAACTTACCTCATCAGGTTGTGGAAAACATACAATTATGCATATGAAAACAACACAAAGATATTCTCCATGAGCATACAAAATGCTCACTATTCTGATGATCTCTAAAATACAGCGCCAGCTCTCCTTGCTTGAAAAAATGCCCTCAAGAGAGTTTCCCTTGATTTCTTCCTAATAATTATTGAATCCACTGTATTTCTTTATATTAAATTCTTGGTTTAAAAATTGAACTGCGACCTAAAAATGCTCACAATTATTGATAATCTCATGCGAAAAATTATGAATTTATAACTGTTCTGCTCTTAAATGAAATGTATTTTCCCCAAGGTATATATTTTTACATTTATTTAAGTACATAAGGCTCATCAAATGCATATTTAAATTCACGCTAGAAATAGGAAGCTCAATCCATGGCTCTTATCCAGCCCAATAAAACCAAGTTTTGTTTCGTCCACAGCTAGGAACCTAGAGAGGAGCCGTCAAGTCTAAGAGCTTCATCTATAAGATGGGTTTGTGATGATCAGCCTACTACCCCGTATCCCAATCCTAGAACATTTGGGAGAGGGGATCCCAGTACTAATTTACCGTCAGGATTCAATAAGAACATGCAGTCTAGTGTAGGACCTTTGCCCTTCCCCGTCCTGCAGAGACCCGGAACTGGAAAAGTGCTCAGAGATTAGACAGTCAGAGCGTGAGCTGGAGGAGAGTTTACTAGGACATCCCAGGGACAACAGGGAGCCCCGCTGCTTCACTAGGTGCCTGCCCTGCATGCTGGGGCCCTGGTTTTCCTCGGTGCTTCCTGTCTTCCACAAGTTCTGCCTGTCCGGAGAGATGGCACCAGCAAGACATAGGTTGGCAAGGTGGGAGGCTAACTACTCCTTCTAGAGCCCCGGCAGTGGGAGATCAAGGAACACAAGGGTTTGAGCCTTTTGTTATTGAAGTTATTCAGAGCTACTATCTTATTTACTATTACTATTTACTAGTCATTTACTATGTTTCAGATGACCAAATATTTTAGATGACTCAGAATTTGTTTAGAAGGTTGGAAATTTTAGGGGTGCCTGGCTAGCTGAGTCGGTGGACCATGCAATGTTTGACCTGGGGATTGTGAGTATGAGCCCCACATTGAGTGTAGAGATTATTTAAAAATAAAATCTTAAAAAAAAAAAAAAAGGTTAGAATTTTTAGCTCCTGAATTTTGGATTATAGATTTCATGTTGACTTTTCCCTAAAATTAACTGTGGAGATAACATTCTGTTACGTAAACAAAGATTGAGTATAATATTAGAATTAACTATAAATCATGAATAGAAATTAAAATACATCATCATGATGAAAATCAGGTCTCATAAATATATTGGTTAAAGAAATGGCAGGTGTGTCTACTATATTCTGTTCTGGCTTCTTTGAGTTCTGCTAGTAAAAGACGATGATTTATTATTCCTTAAATGTTTGGTTAAATCACTATATATTATAGTCAGTACAGTCTGTCACCAAACTGATACATTTTAAACAGATGCAATTCTGTAGAGGAGGCCAAAATTGGGCCTTCCTGGTATTATAAATTATTTTTTCTATATAGAAAATATGCTGAACTTTTTGCTTCAAGCTACTAAATATTTAGTTAGTTAATTTTATTTGTCTTAAAATTTGCTCGAATCTGTGTCATGAATACACAGATGTCATTCCGTCGACTCATACTGTCCACCTACTTCCTGAATTCGAATGTATCAAATACACTCAGTGTTAAAGGAGCAAATTGAGTTTCCTTTTGTCCAATTCCTACAGCAAAATCAGGACTCCAAACTGTCTGAGAGTCACCCTCAGTTCTGCTCTGACACGATGCACGTAAAAACCTTCTTTGCAGAAGGACGTTTCTGCTGGTAGGAGGTGGGGCGATCTCTCCTGACCAGGCTGCAGAAAGAATATTGAGGATCCTTCTCTCCTTTCCGTCCAGGAAGAGGAGAGTTGGGAGAAAGGAGATGAGGCTCCAGCTCCAGCCCCTCCTCTGGCCTCTCCTCCCTCTCGTGGGTTCCCACAGTATGTTTGTGACAAGGTGCCGTCCCACTAGCAATTTCGACTGAGGCACTGAGGTAGAAACCACCAAAATGAATTGTGAGGTAGACATCAATGGAGATTTTGAAATTTTAAAAGAAAATGGTTGAGGATAGAGTCTCCTGGAACACCCAGAAAACATACGGGAATTTCAGGAGCAGCGTGTCTCCTTGATGAGAGTTGATAATCTGACCTCTTAGAGCTAGGGTAGGTTATCTCTCTGTCGCCTCACACTAAATAGATGGCATTGGCATTGCCACTGGGAGAGGTTGAAATGTCGCTGCTGCCCTCATGGGACACGTGGACTGTCCCCAGTCATTCCTGGAGACTCCACTGGGAGAGATCATTGGAGATTCGTTGCTGTAAGGAAGGCCCACGTGCTGTGTTGGGCTCCACACAGCAGGTCTTTGTTGAAGGGAGAAGAAGCCTGTTCCTCATGGGTCACAGGTGAGCCCTGCAGACATTTTCTTAGGCCTTTCCTGTACTTGCCCCGAGGATAGAAGACCCTCGGCAAAGAAGAACCAAAAGGTAAGGGCTGGAGCAAGCATCAGGAGAACAGGAGTAAAGACCTTGGTTCTGACAAAGTAAAGGGGAATCTCAAGAAGCCCCCCAAGTTCACCAGTTTTTAACCAAGTGGTCAAAATTTCTCTCTCCTTAGCTGCTCCCCACGCTTCCCAGCCATCAGGAGAGGTAGGAGAGGAGGCGAGCCGGGATGCAGGTCAGAGAGAGGACCACTTCCAGTCCCAGAGGAGCGGCTCTGACCGCAGGAGGCGCTTGGGGGCACTGACCAGCCCACGGACATGGGCTTCCTCGCTTCTGAATCAGGACTGTGTTCTGTGTCTTAAAATGACTAGCCCTTTTGAACTGCCTAAGAATGATTAGGAAATATGGGGACCTGCCACAATTCTCGATCTGGACGAGGTAGGAACTTCCTCCACTGGATATATTTCAAAGAGATTAAGACCAAGAAGAAACGGTCTCCTGAGTAGACCCCGCCGGTTCAACATTCTCATTACAGAGAGTGGCCACCAGCTGACTTCCTGTGTTGTATAAAATATTTGAATTTTTTGTGGCAGAGACTGCCCTTTCATCTTAGCCCTGCCTCACGCATGGCAAATAAGTTACTGAGTGAATATGTTTGCCTTTGTTGGATGAATGACATCAGGCTAAAAACTCTACTGCATTCAGGGGTGTGTGTAGACGTCCCGTTGCTTCATCATTAGGGCTCACTCTCGGCAAGAGTATGAAGCCTTTTTTTCTCCCTTTCTCTGTGACTCCTCATTTACCTCTAGGTCATGAAGTAGAGCGCACCTGTTTGTGTTCTGAGGGTGTTCTGGAAAGCAAGAAAAGGTAAGAATCATCAAAGACAGGCAAGCAAAGAACAGAAAATCAATGTCAGCCACAGGATTTTCACACCCTGGAAGAGACGTCTCTCACTGGTGTTCCTCCTGAGTACATGGGTGAGATGGACGGAACAGAAAGATCTCACGCGGTTCAAAAAGGAGGAGGGGGAGGAGGAGGAAAACATTCAGGACTACGGCTCTAAGACAACATGGGCTTGAGAAGCAAGGTGGGGTCCTCTCAGTAACTCTCGGAGTTGTCGAGGGGGGTCTCTAGTCTCAGCCGTCTGTCTGGAGGACTGGCCAGACTCACTAGACTGGGACCCATAGGCTTTGTGGAGGGCAGGACAGGACAGAGATTGCATGATTCTGGTGACCCAGGGTTGATCATTAGGTCTGACTGTCTATGGGAGCATAGTGGGGTCATCCAAGGGCCTATAAGTGTCTCTGCCCTAACTTTTAAGAATTCTTGCCATTTTTAGGACAAGGATTTCTGATAGGTGGGCCTTTATTGGCTCCAGGTGATACTGATCCCACGTGTAGCTGTCTGTGCAGCTGCTGTCCACCTGACCATCTGGAGCAGGGCTAGAACCTGGATACATGAGCCACATGTGTCCACCAGTGAGCCGAACGCATGCCTTACATCAGCATCTGTAGAGCATTCCTGTGGACAGCATGGCGTGGACTCCCACATCGGGACAAAGCTGGACATTTAGGTCAAAGTTAAAAGTTAACCTAGTCTATGTTAACTGTGTAAGTTTTGAGGGAATTTTCATTAAACTGTTCTAAATATCATAATATTTTAATGTAAGAGATTACTTCCTTAGAGCACAGCCCTCCCCACACACACTCATGGCTTTCCTTCTTTACAATAAAGTCCCACAGACTATATTGGATTAACCAATGTTATAATTTAGAACCAATTTTCCAAATGTCATGAGGTTTGTGGTTACAGGCCACAATGACAGGAGAACAACCAAATGAAAACCTGGACAATGGCCTCAGGGCCTTTGTTTCCAGGGCTGTCAAGAGCACCAGTGATGGTCACTTTCTCCTTCTCAGAGCTTCTGGAGCTGTCCCCAGCACCTGCCCCAGGTCCACTCTCACTGCACTGACCTTCTCCAGGGGAGCAGGGGTGCAGGAGCCCCCTCTCTTCCCCTCTCATTCCAAAGCCGGGGTCTTAGCTCCACCATCCTTCTGCTCTCATTACGCAGGGGCGCAGCCCTCAGAGAGGCATCCTCAGCCATCGTGAAGGGGAAAGAAGCCCATGAAGAACAATGAACTCCCACAACTACTCCCTACCCAGTACTTCCTTCCTCCCTGTGTCCCTCCCTTCCTCTTTCTCTCTCTCTTCCTCCTTTCCTTTCTGTTCCTTTCTTCTTTCTTTCTAACATGATCTCATTCAATGCCTCTTCCCCAAGTTACCTGCTGTTGACTCACTCTATATTTTAAACACAATGCGCCCCAAATAACCATGCTTTAGTGTTGGCATTTCAACCAACGTCATACAGGGATGCAGCTGTGGTTACGAGGGGCCATTGTGAATTATTGGACCAAGGACAGAGTTGAAGAGGTAGGGGAGAGACATGAATAAATCAGTCGGAGGGGAGGGGAGATAGAGCCAGATGTATTCCCCACCAGGAAAATGGGCCATTCACCCCAGGCAACTGTCTATAGACTGCATGCTTTACTGTGTTAGGGATAGAAACTCACATCAGCCCTAGGAAACAATCCTACTGGTTTTGTGAGGCCAGCACAGTTTGGCTTGGCCAAGGGGGGAAATTCTATTTTAAATTTCAGGCGCATCTCCCTCAAGCTCCTGTGAGCATGTCTTCATGAGCTTATTCCCATGGACTTATTTCATAATGAGCCCAAGCCTGGGCTTCGGTGCAGCGTACGCTGGGTTGAAGTTCGCCTATGCGTCTTACCATCTCAGGATGGTTTTGGATAATCTGGACTTACCTGTTTCTCCTTTTTGCTTTGCTTTTCAGTCAGAGTCAAGAGAGAGCTCTGGACCTTGGGACAGAGAATGAGCTTGGGTGATGTTTCTAGTGTCCTTGAGCCACTGAGATCTACTCTCGTTTCCCTGCAGAGCTGGTTGAAGGTAAAACTTCCGCTGGTCAGGTGCCCAGGAATATCAATAAATGGATAAACTTGCTGGGGCCCTCATGAACAAGGCCTCTTTTAAAATAATTTATAACTGTTACGAACTTGTAAATTATTCATCTTTTGATTAATATGCTAATTAGGGATTTTCTGTTAAAAAGGTATAAATATCTTTCTTGCCTAAAGTAATTAGAATAAGTAATTACTTAAACATGATGATTCTGATGTTTAATTACTACTAGAGAAAAAAGGAGAAGATACAAAAGTATGCTTGACATGGTTTCATCTGTCGAACCACATGACGGCACTTCATGTTGTTTGTATAAATACATGCGTTCCCTTCCCTTCCTGTGGCAGGCTTCATCCCACTGTCCGTTTCATTGATGATCTGGAATAGTAATTTTGCTCTCCTTAGGCCTTTTTAAAAAGAAGAATAAAAGAGTGAAGGAAAAAGAAAGAAAGGGAGGAAGGAAGGAAGGAAGGTAGGCAGGAAGGAGGAAATGTAAGAACTTACCATGTAGCTGTGTCTACTTTAACACTTACTCAATAACCAGCTTCTGAGTTTACCAGGTGTGACTCCAAGTGCTATTGATTCCAAGTTGAATAAAGCTCCAGAGCAGCCTATGGGATTTGCAAACTGTTCTGAAGCATCACAGTGACCACTAGAGTCTGGAATCATGCCCATCCCTTTAGGGAATCATTTCAAAACCTCAGATAATGTTTATTAAAAACAAAAACAAAACTTTGGTTCATATCCTATAATACATGTATACTTATGCTTAAAATAAATATGTGTACTATTATTAGGAGCTAATATTTTAAAATTAATTTTTAAGGGTCTAAGCCTTGACATTTCCAAATTGGCAATTTGATGGAAACATAGTAAAATTTTAAGGCCCATGTCCTTATGTTTAACATCTTTCAGCCTGTGGATCTGAATCACTTAGTGTTTTGTTTTCATTTGACTTAGATCCTAAAGAGTGGCTTCATTTCCAGGTTCTACTTACCCATTCACCCATCCATCGATACATTGCATGTGTAGTTCTTTGCAAGCTAAACATACAAGCACAAGTATCCATTTAGATGGAGGTATGAAATGAATAATGGACTCTAAATCTAGAATTAAAAGTTGCCTTGGTAACTGTGGTTTGTGGGTTGTAGAGTGTGACCACAACTGGACCTGAATAGGACATGGAAATGACGTGGAGTTCTGCATGTTCTTCTTGAGGACATGGTAGTATCATCTTTAATCCCCGTCTTCTTGTAAAGATTTTAAACCACTTGTGCCTTTCTCTGTGTGTTGCTTAATAAACACAGAATAATACAATCTGTAAATCCCATTAATGGAGCACTCTTTAATGTGTATCAGTACGATAGCAGGCAATCTTTCCATCCTGTGTCATGGAACCCCATGCTTCCTTAGGCTCTACTCCAGTGTCAAATATGGTACTTGGTTCTGGATGAAAGCACCCGTCTCGAAAGTAAATCAAGTGCTAGTGACTGATAAGGTGTTTTTTTTTTTTTTAAAATATTAGATTAAAAAAATAGTGGAATTGCAAAGTTAATATCTTCTTCCTATAACACAGGAGGTCTCCCTGCATGTCTTAGAAGTGGGCATAGGTGCATTTATGGACAAAACTTTCAAGCTCACCAAATATGCTAATTTCTTTCATTAAGATGCTTTTGGTCCTGCCAGCCTGAAATTATCACTTCCTCTAGAGCCTCATGATCTTTCACTCAATCTCATTCCTGACACCATTTTATTATTATGTAGTAGTAGCTGATACGTAGCTGCTAATTCTAAGCAGTCGGTCCATATCCTCTGTGATATGGTGACTGGTAAGGGCAAGAAATTCTCCTATTCATGTAAGTGCTACAACACCCACCTGCAAACCATGAGCCAGAAAAGTTCTTAGCAAAGCCATTGGAAGAGTGACTGCATCTTCCAGGGACTCTGACGGCATCCTAAGACAGGAAGTTTCAGATGCCATGTTTTAGGGAGTGACTAAGACAAGGCCCAAAAAGGGAGAATCGTGGTTTTCAGTGCCGAGGAAACCCTGAGCCTGGATTCACAAGTTTCATCCAGAAATTCTGAGTAGCACTTAGCGGATGTAGGTAATTCGTTCTCATGCATCTTTTTGGCTTATCGATAGAAGCATCCTCCTATTAAAGTGGGGAATTCTGAACATTATTTGGAGCCAGAGGAGGTAATCCTTCTGGATCAAGATAAAAATAGGACTGAGTGCCATGAGTACACTCTCTCTCACTGTGTATTTGACTTTAGAAGAGCGCGCAGTGGACTTGGAAACCCGACCCACACAAATCCCACCCCTGACTTGGCGTCCCTGACTGTGTAGCACTCATTAAATCACTCTCTCTGTCTTGGCCTCAGTTTCCTCCTCTGTGACATGGGACCAGACATGCCATGACCAACTGGTGTGGTCGTAAGTGTTGTCTGGAATGATGAGTTCAAGGATCTGGTTCTGCCTATCATTGCTGGCTGTTAGGACTGTCAAGGCTCCAAATTCTCATGTAGAATCAAACACAAAAAATCTTGGAATTAGAACTTTAAGCAAGGACCAGACAATCTATTACCAAAATTATTGCATTAAGAAAAAAAAATCATTTTTAAAAGATGTGTTTATTTGGGAGAAAGCATGGGAGCTAGGGGAGAGGCAGAGGGGAAGGGAGAGAGAGAATCTCTGGCAGACTCCCCGCTGAGTGTGGCTCGACCTCACGACCCCAAGATCATGACCTGAGCCTACATCAAGAGTCAAATGCTCAACTGAGCCATCCCGGCATCCCAAAGGGAAAAATCATTTTTTTTTTAAAGATTTTATTTATTTATTTGACAGACAGAGATCATCACAAGTAGGCAGAGAGGCAGGCAGAGAGAGAGAGAGAGAGGGGGAAGCAGGCTCCCCACTGAGCAGAGAGCCCGACGCGGGGCTCGATCCCAGGACCCTGAGATCATGACCCGAGCCGAAGGCAGCAGCCCAAACCACTGAGCCACCCAGGCGCCCCGGGAAAAATCATTTTTTAAACAACTTTGGCAAGTTAGCCTAAGAAAATGATACAGGAGTTCTGTGCATACAGTTTTCCTACCAATGCGGGGGGTGGGGGGGACTCATAAATTGCAGAGGGAGAAAATCCCCAAGGCCGTTGCTAGGGAAAGATACAGAAGAAAAGCAGACAAGTGGCACGCACTTAGAAAGATATTTTCTTGAGACTTGTTGCCTCCCATAATGTTGGTAAAACATTATTGTAAGACTCTTGTGAATTTCTATACATTTAAAAGCAAAGCTTGTCAAGTGGTTCGTGACCTGAAATAGAAATATCAGCAGCTCAAGAATCGGGCACTGTCTCTGCACATAATGGGGGTTCGGGCATGGCACAGACGTTACCCACTAAGCCATCGTGGTGACAGTAATACTGAGTATCTGAGTTTTCACAACTTCTCGCCTGTCGTGCATTGACCTCATTTACTCAAGAATAGGCATCGTCTATTGAGCAGATGCTCTCCAAAATTTGAATTTCAAAGGGAAAACAATGTTTGTAAAGGGTTACATGAAAAATTCAGATGGAGAAAATCAGTTGCTCTAAAACTTATTTACTGGTGAAAAAGGAGAATGGGCCATGAAACAGGCACTTCTCATTTAATTTGGTCCATTAGCTATATCCTTGGTTCTCAAAGTGTGGTCCGCGGACCATTAACATCAGCATCCCCTGAGTGTCTGTGAGAGACACGAACTCTCAGACCCCACCTAACACCGATGGGACCAGAAGACCGCAGGGCCGGCGTCCAGCAATCTGTTGTCACCAGCCCTCCAGGTGATCCTGAGGCTGGAAGCCATGTCACTTTCCCAGTACAGTTTCAGGCTTTTGGGGACTGGGGGGTGGGGACTGATACCTGCAGACCAAGACTCCACTTGTGACCGTGTCCCTAACACCCTGCCTTGCTACACGCTTTTAATGTTCAGTATGTATTTCCAGGTAGATATAGGGATGAGATCCAGAGAGATCCAGACCTGTATCCCGGCGTCAAGTTAGCCACTTGTCTTAGAAAACAGCTACGGTGCAAACAAGCTTGGATGTGAGCAGAGCCTGATCCTGGCCAAGGCTGCTTCCTTTCTCCTCCTCTCTGCCTTGCCCTGCCCCCACCTCCCTCACTCTGAGTTTAGACTCTTGACAGTGGTGGATGGACAGTAAAGCTAAGTCAGTAGAGGAGAGAACTTCATTTTGTTCTCAGACTCCAGGCTGCTTAATCTTCGTAATGACTGAAATGTTTCTACAATATTAAGGGACTGAATTCTCTAAGTAACTCTTTCTAAAAACAAACAAAAACATATATTTACACTGCTATTCACAACGGTGATTGCATTAAAAATATTAGTCTACACCACAAAACACTCGTCTGTGCAAAATCCCCACTGCTCTCTAAAAAAATTTTTTAAAAATGGAAATAATTTTTCTTCTCCACGCTCAATGAATCAAGTAGAAAAGCTTAATTATTTCTTTCATTTCCAGATAGATGCGTAATGTGTGGCAAGTAATGGATGCTCACTCAATGTTTTAATCAGGTGATTGATCAACCGAACAGGGAGAGAAGCAGCCACATTTGTGTTCGGTCTCAGTGTCTAAACACACACCCACTCAGAGCTCATCACATCACCACCTAAGAGAGAAGATGTCATCTGATTCAACGACTTTCTACTGAGCATCTACTATGTACACAGCATAGACTTCCAAATGAATGAATGTCAGCATATAGTGGAAAATGTGACAAAACCATTGTTTGCACGGAAACAATTCGGGTGGCGTGATTTATTTTTTCTGGAGGATCAAGACATTCTTCCACCTGCAAATGAAATCGAAGCGTGGTTTCGAAGGGTGTGTGTGCATGGAGACGAGTACAGGGTAGAGGCATTCCCAGGAACTCAGAAGGGCACGGGTGCAGCTCAGAAGCACGCTAAAGCAAGTGTCTCACTCGCATCCGGCCATGCTCATTGGATGAACAGTGGCGGCCCCATTTCTGGAACCAAAGGCGACAGGTAGCGTTTTTATCACACTTCCACAGAGAGTGCCACACAGGTCCAAGACTGTATTCTTCCTGACCAGTCTTCTGAGTGTTTCCTCCAATGCTGCATTCAGGTTCCCGCCTGTAGGCCAATTCCCGCGGGATCTAATCAAGTCCTTCTGCGTGCGCACACCACTCTCCAGACAAACCGAGCTCTGTCTAGTCATGAGCTGCCCGATGTCCTCTCCCTCGCAGTGCTGTGTGGTCTTTTCCGTGATGGCGTTAAACACAGTGGTCTGGAACAACTTCCACTGCACTTGCTATCATAGTTGAAGGAGTGAGCTTCTCGCGTCTGTGCCCAGACCTGCAAGTTTTTGTTTTTGTTTTTTAAGATTTTATTTATTTATTTGACAGACAGAGATCACAAGTAGGCAGAGAGGCAGGCAGAGAGAGAGGAGGAAGCAGCCTCCCTGCTGAGCAGAGAGCCCAATGCGGGGCTCGCTCCCAGGACCCCGGGATCATGACCTGAGCCAAAGGCAGAGGCTTTAACCCACTGAGCCACCCAGGTGCCCCAGACTTGCAAGGTTTCATCTTAGAATCAAGGTAGGATTATTAGATTGGTTTGGGGAGGAAACGAGCAGAGATACAAGTCAGCAAGACCTGAAGACCGCAAGCTCACCTGGGACCATCTGATGGACATGGAGTGTCACCGGAAGAACTGCCCGAAATTGTGGCGACAAAATGTTCTTGTAGAGACACGTGCTCTCATGATGAGCGTGCGTTCAGACCAGGGGAATGGGGACAACTTATTTCATCGGCATGTGGTTGGAGTCGGTTGACCTGCACTGGTTTTATTACCCCTAGAGTTTGGGGAGCTGTCTTACAGCGCTCCTCAGACAGACATGCAGAATGTCTTTCTCAGGAAGAACTGTGCTCAAGCCAGTTTCTGTGCTATGATATTGCATAGACAGGTTCATCTGTGGATTGAATGACATCCCAGTGATAATAACAGGTAGCGAGTGGCTAAGACTTACTCTATGAAGCACTTCCTTTGCCCCTGACAATATACCAAGTAGACACCTGTATCTCATTTATGCGATGCCCTCTGACGTACAGACTGTTTTTCCTATTTTCATGGGAATGTAGAGAACACGGGGTCATTTCACTTTGGGAAATCCTGGCTAACAAGTGGGAGAGCCAGGATTCACGCCCAGCTGATTGAGAGCTCAAACGCCTTCATCTTCTGCCCATCCCACTTCCCAGGGTGTTGTTCTCTGTCTACACGGCCAGAGGCCCCGCTGTGGTGTCCACCACCTCAGTCCTCACCCCTAGACCTACCCCGTGCACCAGTCTTGGTGCCTGTGTCCCCTCAGCACTCTGAGCCCATTTCTCATTGTAAACTGTGGGACCATAATTCTTACTACACAGGTTCATTCTGAAGGTTAAATGTGTCAGCCCCTGGAGAGAGCCCAGGGCCTGCAACCATGATTTCTCCTCCCTTTTGTGATGCGCCTCTCTGTTATCAGAATCCGCTCCAAGGAATGTCTGTTCCCTGTGTTTGTTGTTGCTCTTTTTAATTCTGTTGCATAGGTGCTTATGATTACCGGGGCACCACCGTCTTCTAGGGAACATGCTAGGTTGTGGCTGGAGAAAGATAAATGGGGGGCAGCCTCCGACCTCAGGCCCTTCATAAAGTGCGTGGGTCGCACGAAGTCCTCTGCGTGCTGAGGTCCGTCAGGTCACAAAGAGGGCAACTCATTTGCAGCCCGTCCTAGGGAGTGTGGTCTTGCCTTGGCACACACCTTCCTTTCCCTTTGGATTGCCTTATGCTATTTATTTAGTGCGTGAGCCTAATGGAGGTTGAGAAGGGAAAGCCATGGGGGCCTTTTCATTCATCAAAGGACTCTCTTCTGAGTCTTATATTTTAAGACTTATTTTTGGTTTCTAATGTCAGCAAAGACAGCAACAAAGTTGGACTTGGTATTTTAAGCAAGCGAAACTATTTCCCGACCCCTTGCTAGCTACATTAATTTATAGCTTCCGCCCTTCTGCAGGCAGCATGATTGTTAAGACTTTGAAGGAATGAGTCTGGGCTGCCAGGGCTGCTGCCACTTGTTGGAAAAATGGTCTCCCTCAGATGTACCTTTTCCACCCCCGGATTGTGTCCATATATGATTGCTGTTTCGTCTTCTGCATGCTGTCCCGGCCGGTGCTTTCATTTCCAGCCCCGGAGACACAGCACAGTGCAGGACCTTTGCCGCCACAAGCACCCGCTGCTGATAAACGCCAGCCCTGTGGCCACCGGGCTCCCCCCGCCGTCCAGGGCCTTCCCGATGTTAATCATCCGCCCCGAACCGGTAAGCAACAGCTTCTCTGTCTACCCTTGAGAGAAAGATCTCAGGAAGGGAGATAAGGGAGTCGATTTTTCTGGAGTAAAAGCTCTCAAAAGTAAACATTCTGAAACATTGTATATATGCGTCTATTTTTCTTTAACCTCAGATTGCAAACAGGCACACATTTCTTGGGGAGTCTTGATAACACAAGTGTGGTTTGCAGAGGAGAAAAGATTTTTCATGTTACCATGGGGACACCTGAGTATGAAAAAATATAACCTTTCCCTCCCCTTAGCTCTTGAGATAAGTGCAGAGCTTGAAGCCTTTCATCTGTGGCCATTTATTTATATTTATTAAAAAAAAAGTACAACCTGCCCAATTTCTGTGCCTCATGATTCTATGAAAGGCAGTTTCTTTGCAGAGGCAGGAATGCAGACAGACCCTCAACAGCGCTGCAGCGCGTGGACCCTGCTGGACCCCAGGCCTGCCACTCGCCCAGCCCAGTCCCCAAGCCCAGGTCCCTTCCCTTGTGAGGCAGGGTGGTGAGGTGGTGAAGGTCATGCTGCCAGGGATGAGGACCCCAGCAGACAGATCTGCACCCAAACCCTGACCCCTGTGCTTCTGAGAAGGGTCACCAGCTTTGCCTTCCTTGGAGCTGAGAAAACATTCATTAAGAGCCAGAGACATGGGGCACCTGGGTGGCTCAGTGGGTTAAAGTCACTGCCTTCAGCTCAGGTCATGATCCCAGGGTCCTGGGATCCAGCCCTGCATCGGGCTCTCTGCTCAGCGGGGAGCCTGCTTCCCTTCCTCTCTCTCTGCCTGCCTCTCTGCCTACCTGTGATCTCTGTCTGTCTAATACATAAATAAAATCTTAAAAAAAAAAAAAAAAAGAGCCGGAGACATGGCGGTGAACTGTTGATGAACTGGAGTTATAAATGCAATGGCTTTTGACTTGGCATACATCGTGGCAGATGCCACACCTACCCTGGCTTCTGAGTGTAAGAACCCGACCATCTAGAAGATGCCTTCACTGGAAAAGGAAGAAATGTGCCCCCCCCCCCCCCACACACACAAATGCTGGGAGAAAAAAAGGCTGTTCCAGACCTGGGAACATTAGCAGGTGCTGGAGAACATGCCGGCACGCTGGTGGAGTCCAGTGTCACCGGCCCCTCTGAGGGCACATAGGACATCTCAGGAAAGTTGACAGCTTTCTCAGGAGAGAGACCATTTCAGCGCAAAGTTGGTCTTGACGTACAGATCTATTTAATAAAATGAATCAGAATTTATGAATGAGAAATGAGGGGCTCCATACTTGAAGTTACATTCAGAAAACACATGGGGGGAATCCTATCTGGAGAGGAGGTAGACTTCAGAAACATGGCTCCCACACTAACAATGAGAAAAAGCTAACAGAAGACATACATTTTGAGAGAAGGAATGTAGCACCTGGCTTACTCTTGGCAAAACTGGACAGGCCAGGCAACTGACGTGAGGAAATTAAGCCAATGCATCTGGGACAGTTCTGAGGGCTTGGGGTGGGCCAAGGCCAGTGTGCCAAGTAAATAGGACCCCAGTGCCAAGGGATGCCCTATTCAACACCCCCCCAGTGTTGCAAGCGTGCAGGTGCCCAATGACCCGCACTTCTCAGAACTCACTCACCAGAACCCTAGGCCTCTGGGGAGGTTCGGGAAGACCTCCAAGCTCAGACCCCCAAGAAAGCAAGAAAGTGTTTGTTGCTTCTGGGGAGAAACCCAGACGAAGTTGCCTATGCCTAGAGAGTGTTCGCTGCTTCTGCTAAGTGAAGGTGGGAAATTTCCAGCCAAGTTCTCCGCCCTTCCCCCACCTAACCCCAGATGAAAGCCCACACCGAAGAAAGAGCGATTTCAGTCTACCCTCAGGGGAGGGTCCAGGGTACGAAGGGGCCCGCTTGGGTGCAGTTTGGGGGACCAGCGAGAGCTGAGGACGGAACAGCTCTCCTGGGCAAGAACCCATAGGTCCTCAGCCGGGGCTCCTGCACCCACCAGCGGCGGGCAGTTTTCTCTCATCTCCAACATTTTTAGACATTTTACCACCTTCTCCTTTACTGTAGAAGCCCCCACCTCACCCAGCCCCGAACACCGCAGGCACTGGACCTCTCTGTCCCCACTGAATGTGTTCCCTGAGTGGTAGTCGTGGAAAAGGCTATGTTCTCCAAAAGGTTTCACGTGGAAAGTTAAGTCAAGTATATTTCTAGGTTCGCTGGATTTCTGTTGGATAATACTAGATGATAGAAATGTAGATACTAGAGTAGTATACACTATATTCTTAAAGTGAGATTATCAGACTTCTATCTCAGAACAGAGAGATCACACACAATAGCCAAACTGTGGAAAGAACCGAGATGCCCTTCAACGGACGAATGGATAAGGAAGATGTGGTCCATGTACACTATGGAGTATGATGCCTCCATCAGAAAGGACGAATACCCAACTTTTGTAGCAACATGGACGGGACTGGAGGAGATTATGCTGAGTGAAATCAGTCAAGCAGAGAGAGTCAGTAATCACATGGTTTCACTTATTTGTGGAGCATAAGGAGTAACACGGAGGACATGGGGAGATGGAGAGGAGATGGGGGAAATCGGAGTGGGAGACAGACCATGAGAGACTGTGGACTCTGAGGAACTAACTGAGGGTTTGGAGGGGTGGGGGTGGGCAGTTAGGTGAGCCTGGCGGTGGGTATTAAGGAGGGCACGGACTGCAGGGAGCACCGGCTGTTACACACAAACAACGAATCAGGGCACATGACATCGAACACGAATGGCTCACCGTACAGTAACTCACGTAACGCAATAAAAAAAAAAAAAAAAAGCACCCGACATGCATGGTGGATAATGCCGTATCATCTCAGTGATCTTAACACTGCATAGTTAGGAAGTACCTGCCTTACTGAGAATTATTTTTCACAAAGTGGACTTTGTCAAATATTAAAACGTATACAGGACCTTTATTATGGTTGAAATTTGCTGGAACGTGTGGTTCCTGTTACGGTATTTAGAGGTACCTCTTGCTAAATTATTTAGCAATTTTTAAAAAATGTAACCCGGTTCTCTCTGCCTTGTCACCAGGGAGTGCAGCCCATCGTCTTTGCTGTAGTGATTAGGGTTCACTCCTGCCACAGTGTCTGGGGCTTCCCCACGCTCTTGCCCTCGGCTTCTTTTTCTCCTCCCCCCGGCCTTTGTCGGGTTAAACTATTTTATCCTTCTTTTCTTGGCCTCCTGTGAACTTGGGAGCTACAGTCTTCCCTTCTATTCTTTTAGCACTTGCACTGAAACTAGGACCCTGTGTTCCTTCAGTGTCAGACTGTAGCATTCATGGATATATATTTATCCCTCTTCCAGAAGCAGAGAGACCCTAAAATATTTTAATTTCCTATATCCCCTTCCCGATTGCTGGGTATGTCACCGTTTTAGATATGTGGGCATTCCACTTCTGACCTGACAGAATGTGGTAGCTGTCACTCCTGCACGCCGACGTTTACTTCCAGTTGCTCGCGTTGCTTCTGTGTTACCGCACTCCTCCCAGCATCTCGGACGTTCTCCTGGGATTACTGTCCTTTACCTGAAACATCTCTTTTAGGACAAATCGGATGGTGTAAATTATCCCTTTTTTTTTTTCTTTTTCTTGGAGTGTATTTTTAATTTCATATCCCTACTCTTGAATTTAGGTCACAGCATGAAAGTCAAGAGTTGCTTTTGTGCAACACTGACAATGCTCCCTTGCAACCTGTTTCGTTGCTGATATTAACAGCTTTGCCAGCATAACTGTTTCTCTGTTTGCAGATAATTAGGTCTTTTATGTCTGGCTAGTTCCAAAATGTTCTCTGTGCCCGTGGCTTTCTTCATTTTAGTAAGACTATGTCTAAGTGAGAAGCTATCTTTTTGGTCACAGCACCGGGGGATGTGGCAAGGAGGCCTGCTGTTGGATGTGTCCCCACACAGAGGCGTGGGTCCGCTAGAGTCCCAGCTTCACGGGGAGCCGCTCTGATGTATGACGACCTCTGTTGCTGCCCCTCACGCCTCCTACACTGGAAACCCAAGCCCAGGCTCACTGGGCTTCCAAATAAACTCAGGCATAGTTCCAGTTCCCTCTCTGAGCCCCTCCTCGCTCTGACGACACCCTCTCCTTCATTGTACGTTTGAGAATTCCGGTGATTGCTCGGAGCTGCCGGCTTCGTTTCTTTGGTGGCCCCAGGGTCACTAACTGTGCTTCCTGTGTAAGGGGCCTCGTTACCTTTCTGTGTCTCCATAAGGTGACTTAAGAGCCCACCTGTAAGCCCAGAAGTAGAAGTCAACCTCACACATGTCATTGTTGGTGCTTTTCCTAAAATGTGAATGCAGCCGGCTTCCACGTCTTCCACACCCTCCACGGCCTGGGGAGTGACCTCCAAGCTTCGTGCTGAAAGCCAGACTTTCCCCAATTTTCTCTGCCTGGACAGAGAAATGACTCAGCTGACGTCTCTGGTCTGTCTGCTTTACTCGAGGTTATTTTTTCTACTTGAGACACTCTTCCCCATCTCTTTTTTCTGTGCTTCCTAAATCTACTGCTTTTTCATGGAATTTACTCAAAGAATCTGTTCTTCCTACGCTCAGCTCTGCTCCCACACTCGACTGCCCATTTCCCTCATGGGGGTCCCTCCATTCTTACATCTGATTTGCTCGGACATCTGGGCATCTCACTTTGTTTTCCTGCCTGGAATGCTTGTCCGCAGATGCGTGCAGAAACCACCACCTGCTCCATTAAGATCTTTCTCCACCTCTGCACCATGCTGCCCAAGGGCCACGCTTCATGCTCACCGCCTTTTATCTTTCCAATTTGCTCTTTTTGATGGCCACACGTTGGGCGGCCCCAGTTAGCGTCCTAATTGTACGCAGGACTGATTGACCGATTGAAGTGAGTTTAACTATGCTGCCCTTTGATTTTTCTTACTCTAGGTCTTGAAATGAGTATGAATGCCTTGTTATATCTTATTCAAAATGACAAAAGCCATCAAAGTCCCCCACTTATAAAAGGTATATCCTTATTTTGAGACAGTATAGGACACAGAAAAACACCTAAAAAGACAAAAGTAATTACCTGTAACTCACCTCTGCAAGGCAACCATTTCTATTATTTCTCCTTCAGTGATGTCATGACCGATTTCCTGCTCCCAGAGTCATCATTCTATGTAAAGATCTATATTTTCTGAACTTTTCGGTACACACACTATATACATTTTCTCTGCAACTATAAACCCTTTATAAATAGCATTTTAACATTTCTGCACACTATTCCATAAATAGACACATCAAAATATACTTAATCATCCCCATGCAGTTGGAACAAAAGGCTGTTTCCAGTATTTTATTAATATACATAATGATGAAATCATGCATTTTTTCATAAAGAAATTTTCTCTGTATTTTATTTGTTCTTTAGGATAGGTGCATGTAGGTATAATGACCAAGCTATACTAATTCTTCTACGTTTCTTTCTATATTCCCAAATTTAAAAAAAAAATCATAATCTTGTAAATGAAAGCTCAAACAGCTAGGAACTATAAGAGCAATTCTATTTTCCTTTTGTAAGAACAATGTGTGGTTTGATTTGTATTTATGTGGGTGAAATTATGAACACTAACTGCTAGTTTGTTCGCATAAGAGAAAGAACCGAAGGGGATTTTGCTGTTATTGCCCTGCCTCCTGATCTCTGAAATAGTGAAGCTTAAGGCAGTTAATCTCCAAAACTTCACCATAAATGCCAATATAATTACAGATTTTCTCTGCATCTTTTCTTACCTTAATGTTTTCTAGCCAATGTTAATCTTAATTTTTCAAGCTCTTTTGACACTGCAGAACTAGATGAATAAAAATTGTTTGAAACATATCCTATGAATCTAATTTATGTAGTCGTCATTTTCATCAATAGGTATCTGTGACCAGCATCGCTTTGTTTTTACTAAAAGCGTTTTGCTTTTTAGCTGTACTAATTTCTGGATGTAACCTGCATGGAAAGCGTACAGGCGTTTCCGAGATGTGTTCTGCTCTTCTCAGCTGAGTGGGCATCAGTCAATGGCTCCCACTATCAAGGTCATGATATATCACAAGCCGGCACAATTAGCTAAGGTTCACTGTTGCTTTTCCCATAGATCTTGAGAGCCATCTATTTTATTTTCTATACATTAGCCCAATATAGTTCTAGTCGGCCTGAATCTGAATCACCCCTAACGAGATGTCCTGAGGCAAACTGACCTGAGTTATAATCAATAGAGAATAAAGATTAAAAGCTGTGATGTCATAAAAAGACCACACTTCTATAAATTACTTTGGGAAAAAAAATCAAAGTGTATATTAGTGCAATTTTGGATAATGCACAGCGAACGCTCGTTATGAATAGCCAAACATGATTTAATCCCCACTGGATTTATATGGTTAATGGTGGCTTTGCCTCATAAGGCAATTTATGAGTAGTTTTAAGCATCTCTTTTATTGGATAAAAAATAAAATTAGAATGGTAAATAGAAACTCTAAGGAAATATTTAGAAGTATTTTTTTAATCTTTCAATGAGGCTTTTAAGGGGGTTAAAAAAGCCTTGTGTTGAAGTCTTGAAATAAACACCCTGTCTGGATACACTGTATATAAAATTACATTTTGAGTCATATCGTTAGAGGCTTCTGTTTTTCAACATCAATTTTTAAAAATATGAGCATCATTTATATGTTTAAAACAAACTGAAAAACATTTCTCCAGTGTCATAAAAAATGTATTCAGATGAAGAGTTGAAGGTGGCACACAATTCGTTTTAAGCAAGAGATTATGAGTTTTCCCTTTTACTAATGAATATACGTACATGGAAAGAAGAGGGAATTCCTCTTCCTCGCCATTAGTTGTCGGCTTTAATGCCGTCAGCCAGCTCATCATTTTTTCCTGCTGCTGTAAACATCAAGGTCATCCTGAGGTTCTGCCAAAATGAAGATCATTATCTCCAGAGCAGTGTTACAACAGAGAGGCTGAGCCCTGGGGCTGCCAAGAATTCTGAGAAATGAGGTGCTCGGTGAACGCTGTCTTTCTCTCCAGAAAGGCAGATTCTGCTTAAGAAACATTCTTACAGGGTCACATGAACTGACAGTAAAGACTACTGAAACGACCCCCTCTCGTGCAAGTAATGTCCTCAGTCCTGCTTTGTGACAGCCTCCATGGAGGGACCGGTGGTCAAGGATGTGTTGCTTGGGTCCTCCAGGAAACAAATGCCAAAAGCCAGCCACCAACGTGGCCCCACAGGCCTTCTCTGCAGTGCAACTACCAACAAATACTTACAAAACAACCATCCAAAGGGTCTGGAAACGGTCCTGAGGACAAAGAACAGATGAGGCAATATCTAGTCGACAAAATCTGTCAGAATTCGGTAAGACTAAGAGTCCGAGGTACTTGAACAGAGAGTGTCCATCCTCCTTCCCTGGCCCAGCAGAGCAGGCAGGCAGTGCAGAGAGCCTGCTGGGCCCTCGGGGCTCCCTGCCCCTCCCTCAGCATCTGGTGGCAAGGTCTTATTCCTTTGAGGAGTAGGAGATGAGTGTCTCGTTCTGCCCCTTCTGGGGATGAGCCGTGGCAGGTGCAGTCAGTCCCCAGCTCATGGGACCAGGGCTCTACGGTGAGCATGGCAGGCTGAGAACAGTGGCCCTCCCTCATGAGGTGGGGTCCATGTTTTGAGAGGAACCTAGAAGGACATGGCGAGCACCGCTCTCTGTTCCCTCAGACTCAACACCAAGAGCAGAGTGCCACTAGAGAGAACGCAGTGGAGCTCACTGCAGAACGAGAGCTGTGCTTGATCTAGAGCATTCTGAAAGGGAAGCCGAAACTCAGGAAAATCAGGAACCCTGGGAGTGTCAGACCAGGTGGCCTCTTATCATGGAGATGGAGGACAGGATCTTCAGAATCCTCCAGACCTTCTGGACCTAGATTTCTCACTCACTGGTTCTGAGCTTCTGGCCAAGTGTCTAAACCTCTGGGAGTCCAATGCCTCGTCTGTTAAACATCCTGTGCTTGTCCAGATGGGTAATGGGGAGCATGAAGTCCGATCCTCTCTGTAAAGCACTATGCATGCCACCGAGAAACCAATCACACAGTTATTCTAATAGAAAGAAAACAACATCAACAGTATAACCATACAAGAATCCAAGCAGGTTTCTGTAAACAATTGTCAAGAAGACAACTGAAAAGAACACTAAGACACAAGTGAAACAGCTCTGGGGAGTAGCTCTTCCCTCCACCGTCCAGGACCACAGGGACCGGAAAGGATTCGTAGCCTGAAGGAGCCCCTCGGAGCTGGAAAGCAGCCTTCCAAAGAGAAGCCCGCACGCTTGCCCAGGGACTGCTGCCGGAAGGAAGTTCGGTGATGTTCGGGGAGGAAAACGGGCCTCCCTTCCCTCAGCCTGGTTCTTCCTGGCACCGTCTTTGGTGAGACCAAACTGAGCGCCAGACGGAGAAGCAGAGAAGTGGTTTCCAGAGTCCTGGACCAACATCGCAAAGGTTGAGAAGAGTGGCTTTGGAGCAGAGAACAAACAAAGGACATCACACTTGAGGGAGTTTTACTGTTTCCTCCGTCGGGCATTCATTCCAGACTTGTCAGATAGCCAATGTCCCTTTTAATCATTTTACATTCAGAAGGCTAACAGGAAGGCATGTAAGCTGGGCCCAGCCAATATGGAAACATTCTTTGGAAAGTCATGGACGCTTTGCTGGGAGGAAATATTTCTAAATATATCCAGATCCACAGTCCTTCAGAACCATGACCCTTCTAACACCATCTTGGCAACTGTTTTTCTCTTTTGATGTCCACAAATTCAATTTACTATGTGTTTAGCAGTGTCATTGAGATAAAATGCTCCTGCATGAAAGGCATAATCCAAAGGACTCTTGGTCACTGATATGTGGCCCCCATTGCCACCATCAATCCTAGCACATTTCCACGCCCTTCTGGGCGGATCTTCCTATCTCTACAGACATCAGCATTCTGGATTTCTATGCTCTATATTTGTCCCTATCAACAGAGTCATATAGTGTGTGGTCTCCTCTGACTGGCTTCTTCATTTGGCATAAAGTGTCTAAGCTTTACTCACGAGGTAGCCTGGAAGGTATTCCTTTCCAGGGCCAAATAAAATCCCATCATGTGGACGAATCACATTTCATGTATCCACTCCTGTGTTGATGGATGATTAGGTTGTTTCCACTTTCTGACTATTATGAGGAATACTTCTATAAACACTCATGCACAAGCTTTTGTGTGGACCTAAGTTTTCATTTTTCTTGGGTAGATATCCAGGAGTGGCATGTTTGGGTCATATGGGAATTCTATACTTAACCGTGATAGGAACGGCCAGACCGGTACCAAAGTGGGGACTCCACCAGCAATGTACAGGGTTCCAGTTTCCCCCACAACCTCACCAATACTTGCTGTTTTTGACTTTTGGGGTCTAGCCATTCTGACCGGTATGACGTGGCGTCTAACTGTGGTTTCGGCTCGCGGCTACCTGATGATGAATAAGGCAAAGCATCGCTTCATGTGCTCGTTGGCCGTGTGCGGATCTTCAGAGATTGTTCCCTGGGGATGGGTTCCTCTCTGGAGTCAGTGTTCGATATTCTGAAGCCAGGAGGTGTCCAGGCAACTAGCTGCCTTACTCCCAGTCCTGTCTGAAAAGTCCCGGGCCTTTCTGGCTCGTACTCGAGGCCGGATCACCATTCTAACTATGAACCCCGGCAAGTTCATTGGCTTTGAGAGCGCCCCAGGCCTGACTCCCTCCAGGTTTGCTGGTAATGATGTCAGTTCCTTAGGGATGAGATCAGGATATCTATTGTATAAGGCCTGTGTCTCCCTGTAGGCATGTCCTGAGCCAAGGCTCTGGAGCTGGGGGTGAAGACAATGGCTGTCTTTCCTCTGAGAGACACCACTCTAGTGGCTAAGCCATTGGTGGGGCCAGCACCAGGGCTTGTGTGTCCTGGCAGGGAACAACCAAGCTACCCTGGGCATCCAAGGATGGGTGCCGCACCTGTCCAGGACTCAGCATCCCCACCAGAGTTAGGGAGGCAGTGCAGAAATGCCCACATCTGGCTCCTGCAAACATGGCTTCCGGCAGGGAGATGGGGCTCGGAGCCTGGGGCAGACGGAGCCTGTGCTCTTGGCCGCGGTGTCTGGAATGGAGTCTCCCTGAGCTGGCGATGGGGAGGGAAGAGACGTCTTGGTTTAAATGCCACAGACTCTTGACTTTACTACTGAAGTTTTGTAGATGTCCTTGAATCGACGTTTCTTCATTTGCTGCTTACCATAGTCAGAGGCCTGAAATTAAACTCAGAGCATTTGATAGTCTCCATCAGTTTCTCTGGGAAGCAAGTTAGCAGAGCTCTGGCCACCATCATGCTGGAAAAACTCTCTTTTTATGGAAAAATATATTCTGTGCAAACAGGACTAGTTTGTAAGTGAACCAACACAGAGACAGTGGCTGGCATGGTACCTGCCCTTCTGAACTACAATTATGAGTGGACATGCGTCATGGAGGGGAAAAGATCCCCGCCACCCCTAACTCCTGGGATCCCCTCAAGAGGAGTTCTCAGGTAAAGAGGGAGCTGAGAATGGGATCATTCTTCTGGAGGCAGCCAAAGAAATGTAGGGAAGGAGCTTCCTGGGAAAGCCTGCAGTGGTGCAGGTGCTGGAGACCATGGGAAAGCCTGCAGTGGTGCAGGTGCTGGAGACCAAGGTCTCTAGTTTGCCTGGAGCTCCTGCTGGTGGTGGTGGGGGCCACAGCCCCGTGAGAGACAGCCCCTGCCCTCAGGAAAGGTGCACATTTGTTTAGGAGACAAGATGCAAACTGTCCACCTACTTATCTGTAAGTTCGCTGTGGGATCATCTGTACAATTTCTGTTTTAGAAATGGGAAAACTGAGGCTGGAGATGAACTTTTGTAAATCTCTTCAGTGGACATGATCCAGCCTGGAATGTAAGCCTCCTGCGTGACCCAGTTCTCTCACCATAAATAGCTTGTGAAACTGTCTGCGATCGGCGTGTGTGAGAGGCGAGGGCTGTGGGAATTTGGAAGTAGGGCCATCGCCGTGGGTGGCACAATCAGGGAATGCTGCCTGGGGGAGGTGGGCCTTCACTGGAGTTAGAAAGCAGTGGTTCTCAAACGTCAACAGTGAGGCTTCTCAAAGTCCCATGCCCAGGGCTCACCCCAGGAGGCCTTAGTTTTTAATATTCTCAAGGTTAAGAAGCACTCAGAGGGATAGGAGTGATGAGCAAAATTTGCAGGAAGGGTTTTCAAACAGAGAAGAATGATTACCTAATACAAAGAAGTGGAGAAGTGAGTCTAGTCTTGAGAAGACAGTGAACATAGACCTTTATAAACTTATTTATCACTGAATGAAACAAGACAACTGCATACCCAAGGGGTTTATTTCGCAGTGGTGGAAGGCTTGGCTGTTTGCTAGCCCTCTGTGTTAGGAGGTTGAAAGGGGGAAGACACAGTCACCCCCTTCCTCCAGCGCGGGCCCATGTCCGCCACACTCCCTGCTGTGACAGTCCCACAGGCCGGGGTACGTTAGCCATTCTCAGAAGGGTTCTGTCTGCTCCCAGGCTCCATCGTCCGTCTTTTCCTCTTTGGGATGAGGACAATTAAAACAACAGGATGAGAACGGAGATGCATCGCAGACCTACCACGTGTCTGTGCTTTTCATAAATTACCTCATTTAGCTCAGTACGTTAGTGGTAGGTAAGGAGTTAGGAGGTATGGGGCTCAGGCATCGGTCAGCCTTCTGATTCCCCCCAAAGTGATGTGCCAAGGCCCTAAGTCCAGGGACATGCTCCCCTGAGGAAGCCTCCTTCATCTCCTAGTCTGGTCTTCTCTTCCTTGACTTTTCCAGAAACCCAGTGTACTTCTACTGCACTGTTGTGAGATTTCATGCATATTTTTTCTGCTGAACTGGGACCATGCCTGTTTTACATTTCCCTTACCTGTCACATAATGGATATCCCCTGAATATTTGTCATCTCTGCTTTATAGACAGGAGCACTGGAGTGCAAGGAAACCGCTTGGTCAGGGTGACAACGCATTCAGTAGCAGAGCCCGGCGGGGCCCCTGCTTACCCAACTACAAATGCGCGCCCTTCCAAACGGCCTCCACAGCTCCCCCACATACCTTCCCTGTTTGGTCTTAGGGCCTGGGCCCCCGGAGGGGAGTCGGTACCCAGTGAGTGTTTACACACGGAGTGAACAAGATCTCCTGCATCCTTGCTCACTCCTGCCCGACTACAAGGCTAGGATGGTCGGCCCTCAGTGACGTGGGCTGACGGAGGAATCTCCCCTTGCTTACATCGTGCTGTGACCCAAGGACGTAGAGGCCACCTTCATGGTTAGAGAGAAGCAGGACCACAGAAATGAGTTATTCTGAAGTACATTTGGGTTCATTTTCATTTTTTTTTTTTTCCTACAACTGGACCCTTGCCACTGATTCCTGAAGCTGGCATGGGCTTCGTAATGAGGAAGGGGTCTTCACATCACCAGAGGCTTTCAGAAAGAGGGTGCTAACTGCCTCCTTGTCTGGCATGCTGTGAAAGGAATCCGTGCATCAGAGAAGGTGGGGGTTTTGACACAGACTGCGGACGCTGGTAGCGAGGGAGATTTACTGCTGCCCAGACTCTGCTCTACCCAAATGAAGACAGAGCTCAGTGGGGAAGAATGAGCCACCGGTGGAGTTCAAAGGTCATCTGGTGAATCACATGGGCAGCCAGGACCGGAGCCACTGAATTAGGGGATGGGACAAGAGGGAGGAAACCCAATCCTGTTATGTCAGCATAGTTAAAAGTGTGGATAGATTCTCAGGCCATCCCTGAACTATTCCAGTTCAGAATTCTTTGAGTGGGAGCTTAAATGGGAGGAGGAAGAGGCCTCAAATTTATAAAGCTTCCCAGGGATTGAGATGAGTCATTCAAGCCCTCAGGCACGTTCCGGCACCTGAGCATCTGGGCCAGGGTGCCTACTTCTAAGTGCCCTGCCCAGACCACAGGCCAGGCCCTGGAGAAAACACTTGACTTCCGACTCTGCCCAGACCTAGCTCATCCGACGATCGTGTCTCCCCACGTTCAGAACATCCCTCAGTCCAGACGCGCTTCTGGTGATTTCCTGAGTTCTCTGGACTCAGGTGGGTGTGCCCTCCAAGGAGCTAGTGTGGGACAGGCACCTTTTTCCCATCTCTGCTTTGACCGAGAAAGCCTTTGCTCCTTCTGTGTTTTATTTTAATTTGCTTTGTAATATCCGTGCTCTCTGGGTGCCCATAGGTCAGCGTGATGAAAGGAGGTTTGAAAAAGATGAAGCTATTCAACACCGGGCCTTTGAGAACCACAGCACGGAGTGCAAAGGGCTCATTCTGGTCATCTCCTGTCTAGGACGCAAAGGCTAGAATGTCGACCCTTCTCTTCAGCAAAAGGAATGTTTTAACCTGACAGGAGGAAGAGCTTCCCCTTCATGTCACGGTAGTGTCAGCCGTCAACCACAAAGGCCCACAGGAGCGATGCACGGACTCACCACCAGGTGGTTCTTGAGTGCGTCTGCAGCCAGTCTCCTGGGCCTCCTGGGTCTTCACGGGTAATTACAGGTGAGCCACAGGTCAGAGCCAGAAGTCCCATCGTCTTTTCTGGAATGTGTTATTTTTTAAACCTAATAAAATGCATCACAACATATATGAGAAAAGTCAATCCTGCTTATAAACTAGTTTGCAGATATAGATGTATTCTATGGATGTGCATAAAACTAGTCAATATACACATACCGACAGATACCCCAAAATGATGCATTGATCATTACTTGCTAATCATTGTATGTTGTGCAATTACCTAACATCAAAGCGTTTTGGCTGCATGTAAAATAAACTCATTGACGTTTGTCTTTTTCTTTCATTTTTTCTCAGTGTCTCTGAACTGAGGAGTTCGAGATCACTACAGGCAAACCTAGTCACTATTTCTGGCGTGCGGTCCCCAAAACCAAGATCCCCCAGACGCCCATTACACACACTGAACTCCCCCAACAATCACATCAATCCTGACCTCTGCTGAGTCCACAAGGTCTGATTTAAATGCTGAGGGTTCTGGTTCACTTGGCTTTTAAGGAAAATTCTTTACGGGAAACTCTGCTGCTTTCCAGCAGGATAAAACCCATCATTAATCAGCTGGAGAACTTCTCTTGTTCAATAACGGCAAGATTAAATATTACTATTTTTACAAGGCATATCATGCAGGGATCATAACTGGTGTCATTTAATCTGTATCTATAGCTGGATGCTGATTTGACCTTTTTTTGTTGCTTTTGAACTGGCTTCTGGGCATTCATTTGGCGTTTGTTTGTTAAACATTATAACCCAATCGACCAGTTAGAGTTCGTCCGTTTGGTGGTTGTGACGGCCGGATCCATGGGCTGTTCCTTTCTGTCAAGGCTTTGTCTTTATTCTTGGAAATATGACTAGAATTCTGCACGTGGCTCCCACACCTGAGGTCTTGGTGACCCCCTGCCGTGAGTGGGGACTTCCATGCTTCACCTCCAACATCACATAAATTATTTTTAGGCTTGTTCACTGACATATCTCTAAAACATAGAAAAGAGGTGTTTGGTCAAAAAGAAGATGACTCATATATACGTTTGATAGTTAAGAGAAATGCTACTGATTCCCAAATCCTCCCCCAACCAAATCTTGATTGAACTGTGGTTCCAGTGGAATATTTTTATCTTAGACACCTTGCTGTTCCCTCAGATACAAGACTTCTTAAGCTAGAACTTTTCTTCTTTTTGCTACTTTCTTTATCTAAAGTACACTTGACCCCTCAATCCATATAAATATATACTGTGTGTGTGTGTGTGTGTGTGTGTGTGTGTGTGTGTCTGTGTGTGTCTGTGTATTTAATTTAGAAAATCCCACACACACTGCAAGGCTGAGATGAACTCTCACCGGCCCCAGCCCCGCTGAGCTCTAAAGATCTCTCCTTTTCCAGGTGTGAAAATACCTTGTCCATGTGACTCTCAGCCCTTGTTATACTGTATCACATTTTGCATAATGACAACAATAATTATCATTTACTGATGTCTCTGTGACTGGCATGAAATTATTTTATTACAGGCCTGTTGCAATAACCTTGGAAAACAGCATCTACTACCTCTGTGCTGTAGATGATAAATTTGGCATCAGAAAGATTGATCGATTTGTCCAAAATCACCCACACTTCTGTAGTTGGATTTAAACCCAGATTGGCTTACATTTTATGCCCACATTCGTTGTGCCTTAGCACCGTATCTCTTATAATAGTAATATACCTCTTTAGTATTTCCATGATTTGGGAGTCCGTGGCTCTGGAAGGGAAGAGGCTGGCTCTTCATCTTGTGCGTACTGACAGCCCGACGTAGCCTCCGGTCCGTATCTGCGCTCCACGGCGGTTTTCAGGAGGCTCATCTTTTCCTCTCCCTACTTTCTCCTGCGTCCCTCCTCCTGTCATTGTTTCTCATATTGATGCACACGTTCCCCAAGCACTTAGGCTTAAAATTGTGGATTCAACCCTTAGTAAGACAGAAACAGTTCTTCCCCATTGCTCCTGATGCTTTGCTAAATTAGACTCTTCTCTGGGATCAGGATTTTGCAGGATCCTCTGAAGCACGCACTGCCCCAGCTCTACTCTATCAGTCCGTCCTTCCATAATCTATCAAACTGCGGTCAGGCCACTCTCCCTAAAGGCCATTTTGATGATCCAGTTCAAAGCCTGCACCCCTCCAAGAGCAAGCTTACTGCCCAACAGTGAAGCTCAGGTTTCCCCTGGAGATCATGGCTCTCTAAAGGACCACCTCTCCTTTGTCGTCCCTGGGCCTGCGTGGGTCTGACCTTCTTGACCGGGCTTGCCCGTCTTCCTCATTTCCCCGGCATCTCACAAACTCCCACTCCGGATTCTGAATAGCACATAACAATCAGACTTAGTGGCCTAAATTCAGGCACCTGGGATCAGAAGTGAACCCTGGTTCTGCATGCTAACATTCTTACGTTCTGGGCCTCTGCTCTCTCCGCCCTGTGTCCCATGTTCCAGTTTGGTCCATGTTACTATTCCCATGTTTAAGTACTTAATTTTTTTTTAGGATTTTATTTATTTATTTGAGAGATGAGGGAGCGGAAACAGGGGAAAAGAGAAGGAGAGGGAGAGAGAATCTCAAGAAGACTTCATGTTGAGTGGGGACCCAATGTGGGCCTCAGTCTCATGACCCGAAGACCATGACCTGAGTGGAAACCAAGAGTTGGACACCCAGGCACCCCACTAAGTACTAAATCTTTACAGGGTCCGACCTCCACTTTGTTTCTCATGAAAGTGCCCTGAAGGCAGCAGCGAGGGAACCCCTGCTCCACTCGGTGGCTAGGAAGAAAACAGGTGCGTGTCGGCACCCGACCAACGCACAGAGAGGAGCACGCAGAGCTCCCACCCACCACGCCGCCTGCCCTCCCCGATTCTGCTTATTCTCAGAGTTCCTTCCCTGGGTCTTAGTGAGCAGACGCGAGTCCTGGAGACCCTGCCTCTCCAGTGCAGTCTCCCATCTTCGGAAACCACAGTGGCAAGTCTGGGTCTGTCAACCGTTACTCAAACGGATGTGTTTTTCAGACGTCGGCAGCATTAGAAGCAGAATTATCTTTCATTTTCAACAAACTGTCTTCCAAAGGCAGAAATAAAAATTAAAAGTTCTCAGAATAATTTGAAAATAATCATTTTGGTAATTGAGGTGATGGTTAAGAGCTGAAACTTATCAGCTATCTAGCGTCTACTTCAAATAAATGTGTATGATTTGGGGCAGTTCTGCTAAACCTGTTTAGCATCAGATTCTTCTTTAAAATAATAATAATAGCTAATACTGTCTTAGGCTCTCTTCACGAACCATCTTTCTGAATTCCCACAAATTTGTGAGGCAAGTGCTACTATTACTTCCATTTAATGATGAGAAAACAGAAGGAGAGTTTAAAGGAGTCCAGGACCATGTAACTAACATCTGCGCTGCATTCAGGAATTGCATTTGGAAGCACATATTCTTAAATACTATATTAAATTTTACTGGACTCAAACTATTCCTGTAGTTCAACATGTTTTTTTAATGAGATAGAATTTACTAAAATTTAGCCTGTACACTGTTCATTATAATAATTTAGAGCATCCATATAATTTGCCCTAAAGAACACAGATGCATTAAGTGAAGTGTTTCTTTTAAGTAATGTGCCTATGTGACAGTATTATATAGAGTCCCTCCTAAGAAAAACATTTGGAACTCACATTTCTTTCTAAAGATTGCAACATCCTTCTCTCAAAGACAATTATTTGTGATTGAGAAATGAAGAATAGCTTCACGAAGGCAACCTAGAAAAATGAAGGCCCTACAAGCCATTAATCATAATAAATGTTTCACATGTAACAACGCACTCACTATTTTCAATAATCCTTTGAAGTACACAGAGTTTTCCCATATCACAGGTGAATAAACCAAGGTACAGAGAAGTTGAGCACTTGGTCCCAAACTATCAGGTGGCAGAGCTGGGGTTACAACCGGAGGGACTGAACTCCAAGTCTAGGATCCAGGCTTGCCATATAGGGTTTTTCTCCCAAACAATGGGAAGAATTTTCCAGATGGTCACGGTTTATAGACACAAGCTCAAGGTAGGGGAAACTTAATCATCATCAATCAACACTTAGAGAATGGCCCACTATTGAATCAGATACCCCTCCCCATGGCCTCACGAGCAGCACCAAAATGATGCTCATTGTGAATATCTCAGTTTATTTTGATCTTTTCCTTGCTTCTTCTCTATTCCTGTATCTTAATGGTGCTTAACCTTTTATTTATTTGTTTTTAAATTCTTTATTCCTGCTCTGCCCTGACGCCTTAATCAGATCTCATATTTGCCATGTGCAATTTTTGTTGGGCTCTCCCTGTGGCACATTGTCGGTGCTCTGGCTCCAAGGCTCCTGAATTCTCAGAGGAAATCCCCTTCCTGGCTGTGTTCCCATGTCTGGGACTTTACACAAGTGGACATCTTCAACAGTCTCAGATAACATAACATATATATGTTTGGAAGAAATAACCACTATGCATTTATAGTGTTGTGGCTCTTGCCATTTTTAGAATGCTTTTAAGACCCTAGATTTCAAGATAGAGTCTCCAGTACTGGCTCTGTACAAGGACTTTATAAATCCAATACATGAAAGAAATAGGGGAAAAAATATAGGACTAGAACCTGTTTTAAGAAAGTGCATTTACCTGAGACAGAGTTTTATAAAGGCTGAACATGTTGTGACTCACCTAAATCTGTCACTTTGGAAGAAGAAGGAAGGATTGATTTTTCAACCAGTGTCTGCATCTTCTTGAAAATTAGATTTATTTTGCTTTCCGTGTGAGAAAGATGTTCCTTTTAGAGCTCACCTTTTATTTAAGCAGCCTTGGGCTGTGCTTTAAGTCAGAGTGAAATACGATCTTCACTGTGAAAGTCCCACACCATCTCCAATGCCCTGGCCATGATCCTTTCCTTTCTGAGCATGCTTCAGTAAGGCGGTGCAAATTCATGCAAAAATTGGAGTCTAGAAAGGTTAGCTTCAGATCATTTTCCAGATACATAGAGAGATTCCTATGCATTTGCTTGACATCTTCTCCTCTTACCATTTCTTGATTGGAGGAAATAGAGACTGCTTCCTCGTCTCCCTTATTAAGAAGCAGCCTTCCACAGAGCTCTTCAGTGATCCTCTGTTGCTTGGAATGTGGAAGGTGTGGAATCAAATGCATCACTAATGTATCTTCAGAAGTTTCAATAGAAGAGATTTTGTAGCTAACTGGATACATATGATTTTGCATGTCAACATAATTTAAGCCATTTGTTAATGAACAGAATGCATATAAGTAAGAGCACTGATAGCTACCGTATATTTTTAGGACATGTCTTATTCTGTTATCTAAAATGCATGCAGGTATTAGAATAGCATAGTGGAACCTAATGGGCTTCACTAAATTTCACAAAAACGTTACATTTCTCTCTGTTATATTGCATTAGGAAACATGTGGTTATTGACTCCTTTGCATTTTATTTGACCTGAATTAAATTGTGAACGTGTGACCATTAAATATAAACCTTTCACTCACCAAAATATACCATATAGTTATAAAATAATGTTAAATATGAATACACACAGATTAATACATAATCATATACAGAGATAACCATGATAAAAAGTAAGAATAATTTGACTTAGCGTCATAAAGCTTGGACGTAAATTCTAGATCTGCCTCCTGCCCCCATGTTCACCCTCTGACCCTCCATGTGTTCAGTGCACTTATCTGTCAAATAAAAAGAGCAATTTTTATGACGAAACATTATCTACGTTATGCGTTCATAAAATCTCAAGTAGAGACGCATCTACCCCTCCTCCAGAGCATCTCTCCTCCTTTCTCGTTTTGAGCCTGAATTGCACCCCGACCCCCACCAACAGCTCATTAGCTTATCTCATAAATAAAAGAATATCTACTGAAAAGTTTCTAAAAAGGATCAAATTGAAACTATAAAGAGACAATGCTCAAGTGATGTCACTCAGCTTTGTGTTTGATCTAACATTTATTAAATGCTTACTTGGTGCCATGCACTTTTGAAAGCACTTTTAAAAGCTCTTGTTCCGTTCTAGACGAGCCTAAGATGCAACCATGGCCGCCATTTCATAGGGAAGAAAACTAATGCACACAGAGTTCAAGGAATCGGTCCAGGTTGTGTGCACTCACTGAAGAGCTTTCATTTTATTTTGCTTCTTTCTCTTTTATTGTGGTCATTATTTTGTTTGAAGGTAAAGTAACTGGGTTTATGTCAGGATGTTCAGGCAGGTGAATTAAAACAACATGCACAAAGTCACATAGAAGATTCACTCTTCACAGCTGTAAAATGATTGAGAAAGCAAAGTGCCACCTGGGAAAGTTTATCACCAACATATTTCACATCTTCACAATGGACAAGACACAGATAAATCAATTCAGTTTTTTTTTGTTTTTAAGATTTTAATATTTTAAGATTTTAGGATTTTTATTTATTTGACACAGAGAGAGATCACAAGTAGGCAGAAAGGCAGGCAGAGAGAGGAGGAAGCAGGCTCCCTGCTGAGCAGAGAGCCCGATGCGGGACTCGATCCCAGGACCCTGAGATCATGACCTGAGCTGAAGGCAGAGGCTTTAACCCACTGAGACACCCAAATTCAGTTGTATACCTTTATCTGAAATAACAATAAAATTGGGTAACTAAAAGATGCATAGACAGGTTCTAGAGAATAATAATGATTATAACTAAAATTAAATGGTAAATATTAACATTTTGAAGAACCTAATTTTTTTGAAATTAGTTTTCTGTGGGGATTTTGGATATCTGATAAAACTGATCTTTCCCCCAAACTACATTATTAATTCTCTACCAAACATTTTCCAATTCTTGCTCCAGAAAACAAACAAACAAAAATCTATAAATGGTTGTTTGAGGGGAACTATATTCAGAACAGAAAGGAAAATGACCAATACCCATTTTTTTGAGTTCCCAGGCACATTTACAATCTTCAGAGTTATTAATTAATGAAAGTATTCTTATTAATTATCTTATTCGACAGAGCACATTGTTTTTATAGAGATAATATTTAGAATTTTAGTTGATTTTTCTAACTCTAGATTCTATAGTTTTTTGCACAGATCTAAAAAAAATAATTAAACTAAGTTTAAAAAATTCCAAATTACTACTCAATTTGTAGAAATAATTGCAATTAATTTTCAGGGACATTTAAGTTAATTTAAATTAATTTGCATCTGAAAAGATATCCAAAAACTTATATATCCAAATTAAAGTGGTTATTGGTATGAGTAGTTAAGTGAGGATCTTAAAAGATGAGGTTTATGTTAACATCCCTGGAAAATAATTTTGAAAGTAGAACTTTCTCACCTCTCTTGAATGGTAACTCATGCTGGGCATTTCCTGCTAACCCTCATGATGCTTTTGTGGGATGAGAAATGCAATCCCCATTTTCATTTAAGGAATCGAGATGAGAATGATTGATTAGGACTTTCCCAGGGACTTTGAGTATCATTAGTGATTTCAGGATTTATATTCAGCTTTCATTGACTCCAAGCATAGAGTGTTCCTGTCAAACCAGTAATTAGATGTGACTGCGTCTATGAGCCCATGCAGGTTTCGTAACTGCTGCCTGACATGGGTCCTCACATGCGTCAGCCTGGGCTCATCTGCCAAGAGCCACATGATGCTTTGGGCCATCACATCTGCTTTCCCAGCATCTCTTCCCTGAATCATTCCACCATGCAGCCCACTGCATTCATGAGAGACCATACATCACCTGCTACGGGAATTGATGTCCAACCTTTTTCAAAGATGCACCAAGATCACCTCTCTAACACCTCCAGAATCTGGTGCTAAGAGTCGGTGTGAAACTGAGAAAGTGTGTGAATTTGAGAAAGAGGTCAACACTATCTGGCATGGTGCAAAACTCCAAACAGGCTTATTTACCTTTAAAAACATTTATTGCATGTCCATATGACAAGAATTCCAAGTCTTCTTCTTTCCAGAGACATACAAATGCTACTCATCTCCTGGGAAAAGGAGCTATCCAGTGTGGATGGTTCTTCACATTTGCATTGTGGAGAGAGAGGATGTAGTGGGGACACGTAGACAGAGAGAGAGAGAGAATCCCAAATGGACCCATGCCTAGTGCAGAGCCCAGTGCAGGACTGGATCTCACCACCCTGGGATCATGAGCTGAGCTGAAATCAAGAGGCTGATGCTTACCAGACGGAAGCACCCAGACACCCCTTCAATTTTATATTCTTAACAGCAGTCCCTAAGCAGATCAGATTTGACTGTCGATCAGATCAGATAAAAGGAACCAAGGGCCTGAAGCAGTATGGAGTCGATGTTGAGTGGTAGGATCATCAGCGTGAATGGGTCCATGGAGTTCCTGGAAGAGGGGGTATGGAAGGCCAGTTGGGAAAGCAGGAGGAAGAGTGAGTTTTTCCTTTGACTGACAGTCAGGTGGTGAGGCCACGAATTAGCTGGAAAAAGAGGTATTTTGATGGGTAGTTAAGAGGTACTTTATGGAATTGTGAGTTAAGGTATTTTTGAATGTCTAAAGGAATTTTGTATTAGAAATAAAGGCCTATCATTAAGAGGTAGAAGACCGGTAACCTGAGGACCTTGGCTATTGGTTACTAGAGAAGGACTTTCCAAAAAGTGTGAGTCCAACAGCTGGTTCTTTCCAGCAAAATGGCATCTTCCAGACAGTAGGACGCATTTAGCTGCTATGTTTAGATTTTACTGACATCCGTCCGTGAGGGGATGACAGTGAAAGACATTCCCGGGGATGGACGGCGCTGCAGAATCCTGACAGAGTAAAGAGGCAAGCGGACTGCTGCCAACGTGGCATCGAGGTGGCTCAGAACAGGGGCGGCAGGAGACGGGGCGTTGCCTGAGACTCCCCAGCGTGGAAAAGGTGTCAGGGGAGCTGACCCTCTGAGCAGAATCGGAGATGGTCTGAGGAACGAGTACTGAGTGCACGTCCCAGACCCACTCTCCTGGGAGCTGTGCTTTTCCTGGGAAGATGAGAAAATGGCATAAATCATCTCTAATTTAAAGAATACGGCATGTCTCAAAATAAATCCTGCTGGCAAATATTTCCTAAGATTAGGGGAAGTTAAAATGTTATTTTAAGGCCTTGATTGTCAGAACAGTGTCTCTAAGTAGACGGAAGAAGAGGCTGCCGAAATCCACCATCATTTCCACGCCAAACGTCTCAGGGCCGCTGGGCCCTCGCTGTGCTGTGTGTTATCACGAGTGGCCTGGACAGACCTTCAGTTAAACATCGCCCCTCATCTCCCCGCATATCAGTCATGCAGTCTTGTGAACATGTGTGCGTGAGCGTGCGTGTGTACACACATTTACACGTTCACATGTATACATGAACTTTCATATACACACATGCTTAATATGGATTGCATGTACATATTTATATCTGATATATATTTTTACCTTAGTATCTTTTCTTCAATTTTGAAAATGCATTAATAGTCACTGTTCCCCTAGGATTACAGCTAAGATGCAGAGTTCTGTAAAGAATGTCAATCTGGTGGCCCCCATGTGCTAACTTTTCCCTCGCAGGTGTAGACCCCACAGCAATGGCAGCACGGGATGCTCTGCCCCACAGACACCTGAGACTCCATGGTCCACTTGGAGTCATGACTTTGTCCTTTAAGATTTCACACCTTCTGCTTAATGCAAAGACTATTTTCCCCAAGATATCTCATTTTGGGGATGAGCCACTAACTTCTGGCCAGAGTTCCATCAGGAAAAGATATCTTTATCTGTAAAGAGGTCTTCCCCATCTGCAACTTCCTGACCTCAGCTGATTCAAATATCTCTATGTACCCATGTCAGGTACTTGCAGAAGTATCTCCTTCCAGAACTCCCAGGGTCAAGAGCATGGACTGCTCTGAATGGTCCCTCACTATTCATAGATGCAAGTTATACTAATAAGCACAATTCCCTCTCTCTCTGTCTCTCTGTCTCTCCCTTTAGGGTGAGGATAGCTTCCTTTTGAGAAGTACTCCAGTTCTTGAATCCAAGAACAGCAGTGATGTCATCCTAAACTGTCAAATTACAGAAACTGAGGTGACATGAACTTTGGTGTCCAGAGAAAGACAGCAGAGAGCTGATTCAGGGCCTGAACGTGGCTTACATGTGGCCGCGTGAGGAGTGGTGCTTCCGTGACTCGGCAGGGGCATCTGTGAGAGGAGCAGGTCAGGGGAGACAGCAGGTACACAGGAGGGACCCGCAGGGAAGGAAGGAGGAAGAAAGACAGCAGGCAGCCCAGGGAGGCCAGACGCGTCCAGGAAGTCATGGGCCCCATGACCCAAACCCGATTTTCATGGGATGGTATTCAGAGCGTCTTCCTGAATTGAAGCAGGATAAAGGGGTGTCTGTGCTGCTGGGGAGGGCCCTGGCCTCCTTAGGGCTCGACTCCAGCACTGTCTGCTCCATGAGGCCTTCCCAGCTGTGCCGTCCAGCAGGTGCACTGACCTCCGTGAGAGCAGTTATTACCTCTTCTTCTACATCCCCTAAACTCTCAAGATGCAACAACTATGTTTTCCTTGGGTGAATCTGCATCCCTAACATTTAACAAAGCAATTAGCACACAGAAACATATGGGACACATTTGTCGCACGGAAGAACATTGCAGTGACACAGCTCTGAGCACCGCGGAGCAGGGAACTTCGCCAGCTCACAGATCCCGAGAAGGGGAGTTCAGGAAGGCGCAGCACTGACATGCGCCCTGTCAGATTTCGATGGTCTTCATCCCGTGTTGGAGATTCCTGCCGCTCCTGTTTCTGAGCCCCAGATGCACCCAACACTGGATATTTCCTATGCAAAGTGTTCTCTTGCATAATCAATTCAGATTATCGTGAAAAGAATACACAATTCTTTGGTACAGATTTTTACGGAAAGACCTCTAGTCTAAACAAGTCATGAAGGAAGAAAGTGTTTTCCACCTCTTTCCCTTCTGAATTCGGGGCTCTAAGGTGATGCGTAGCCAATGCAATTTAAATAAAATATTTAAAATAAAATATTTAAAAGCTGCCATTAATTTCTGTAGCAGGCAAAATGTGGTTAGAAAACCTCAGTTTAACAACTTTCTGTGTATTTTGAGTTACACAGACAGTGGATGCATGTTGCAGAGAAAAACACACTCTCTTTTGTATTTACATAAACCCTTTATGTGTGATGGGGTAGTGTATGTTCCAAGCACCTACACATACTCTAATTCATATATATTCAAAAACATTTAGTTTCCATGCCTTCATTTCTAGCTTCAAGATGATTGTCAAAATGTACCTAATAGAAGTGTTCTTAGAGATTGCTTTAACTAACAGATTAAAAACTAAGTCAGTGGAGAAAATCATTTGCCATATTCAATGGCTCATTTTCCTTTAAAAAAAAAACAGATTTTCAGATGGTGTCTAAGTGCATAGCATTGCAATCAGGCTATAATGTGAATTGCACATTGAAGACTCTGTGCTTCAGAGAAAATACGCACGTGCATTTACATCTGGGCAGTTTTCTGCTCCATTTTCAAAAGAAAGAATTTCATATGCTAATCAATTGTCATTAACTTGCATAATATTTTCTAGGAAAATATATAGGAGAGAAGCTCAGGTCAGATGAACTCTATGGCTCCTTCTAATTCCATGACATTCTAATATTTTTCCAAAGGCTTCTGAAATAAGAGCAAAACATTTAAAACCCCCTGTTGGGGATAGTCTAAGAGATACAGAAATGATGGCATCCAAAGGTCTCTTTCCAGCATAACCTCTAGTGTATTTATGAAAAGAATGTATAAGAGAGTATGATAGAAATGCAGAAAACATATGACCTTGACATTTATCATTCTCTGGACGCAAATCCCTCCTGATCTGTGTGTTAACAAGAAAAGCACCACCAACAAAAATCACATTAATCACAGGACACAAACCGCTTCTCTGTTATCTACCTAATTCTCCCTCACAGACTATATGTCACTCTTACTAAAGTCCACAAGGAACATTTTTTATGGACTATTTTCTTTCCTGCTAGATCATTTTTTAAGCTATGAACTGATGGCGTTCACGGGGACCCACTGACTCAGAAGATAAGCTGACTCAAGGGCTGGTCATTCTGCGTTAGATAAGAAACCCGCTCAAGGACTCAGGCTGCCAATTGATATTCATGGTTTTCCTGCGGTTTAACCAGATAAGTCCTGTCCTCCTATGGCCTCCCTTGGGTCCTCAGCATTCTGGCCAAGCGCACATAGCTCAAAGCTCCCATTTTCTCCTACCTGGGGACATGTCCGTGTAGGTCGCAGAGGCCCAACTAAATTAGCAAGGGTTTGGGGATGAGGGGTCCCCCTGGGTCAGTACCGACTAGGTCATATTGTTATTCCACGATTTAACAGATGAAATTCCACCTATGGAAACAGACCTTCCACTAGACCTTCCACGCAGATGCTGGAAGTAAGAAATGTACTAGCTTGTGTGCCTAAGAGTTCCCAGATCAGACGGAAACACACAAAACCCCACTCTAACCGGGCGTCTGTGTGCTTCAAGTGACAGGACAGAAGAGCTGTACGGAGTCTGGGAGAAGAAAGACAGGAGGACGGAGGACCTTGTTGTGAAAGATGAGCAGGAAATACCAAGCGTTGAGTAGGGAGAGCGTTTCGTACAGTGGGAGTGGCCTGTGTGGCACCATGAGGATAGGGAAGTTCTAGAAACACAGGAGGAGTAGCGTGAGCCTCAGCGTAAAGAGGAGAGGTGCACCGGCAGCAATGTCATAACGTCTGAGATGAGACGGGGCACTCTGACAATGGTTGAGCAAAGCTCCAGGAGCGGCCTGAGGAGCATACATTTATTGAGGACTTTCTGGACATCATCCTTACAGGACTATTTTGTTTTAATCCATAAAGTCACATAAAGGTCTGCCGACATGTACAAACCAACTGGTTCTTGGAGGACATGGTGATTTCAAGTTAAAACCTTTGGTTGACAATAGTATGATTCAAATTTTCCATTTCCTCTAAAGTTTTTGACACAGAACTTTCCCTAAAATGGGCCACACCCCATTTTCCAGGTGTTCGGTTATGTTCTTTGAATGATCTGTGTGACCAAAACCATCACTTCCCTCAAGTGTGAATATTGCATAATCAATAAAACTCATAATTTAAAAGCGTTTTGTATACTATGCATTCTAAAAGGAGAAGAAACAGCTAAAAGGAGCCTTTGATACCTGTTTAATGAACCACTTAAAGATTTGTCGTTCTTGTGTTGGGAGAGGAGTATATTAATGGCTGAAGGTTTTTTTTTTTGTTTTGTTTTCTTTTTTTATTGCAGGAAAAATAATGGGAAAAAGGAAGGGAAGACTTGTTCTAAATTCAAAGATAATGAGATGAACAGGAAGCTCTATTTTAAAAGAATATTAATGTTCATGAAAATACTCACAAAACAGATAATTATGTACACAAAATACCACTTTGCAAGGCATACACAGCAAGTAAAAGTTCAGAGCGAAGGCAGTTTTTCTTTTTCTTTTTTTTTTAAAGATTTTTATTTATTTATTTGACCCATAGAGACGCAGGCGGGCGTGGGGGGCGGGGCGGGAAGCAGGCTCCCTGCTGAGCAGAGGGCCCGATTCAGGGCTTGATCCCAGGAGCCCGAGACCATGACCCGAGCACCCACTTTTTCTTTTTCTTTTTTTTTTTTTTAATAATTTGACATCTGTATAACCTATCCCCTTATGTTCTGTTCAGAGAAAATAAGAGTTGTGGAATTGTGTTTGTATTACTCAGATAGCAGAGCTGAAATCGGAGAGAAGTACATCGATCTCATGGTGCCCGTGCATGGGACCCTTACTCAGAGCGCGTTACCCTTGAGACAGAGTGAGGAGGCAGACAAACTTTCACCCCCTCACTTTCTCTGTATAATTAAAAGGTTTTCAACCTCCTGTGGTCTTAGTGTTCCTATTTTTAAAGAATTGTTTTCACTCTACCTCGCATTTAATAGGGAGTCGAGCTGGTTCTCATGAAGGGATCAATGGATGAATATTAATCAGTTCTTCTGTCTCTCATTATTATATTCTCAATTTACTGGTTCATTATTTCTCACAGCACATTTAGTAAACAAAAGGTTTTAGAAAGAAACACTTCTTAATTGTGTGTGCATTCCTCTGAGTAACAGACTGCTCTCCATTGATTTGATGTCAAGGTCCTGATAAGGCATAAGGAGCACACGTAAAGGACCCGCAAGCAGGGGAGATGTGCCACAGCTGGCTGTGCTCCGTGACCCTCCATGCACTAGGACAGAGAGCTGAGGCTGGTCTTCTTCAAGGTGGGAGTTTCTGGACAGAAATCCTAGTACCTTCTCCTCAATCAAATGTGGGAGTTCCTTCCTTTGTGGAGGTCAAGGGGGTCACAGCAGCACCACAGCAGGCAGATTGAGGTCTGCATAAAGATTTTATTAGGAAGATTAATAAAATTACAGGACTTTAAAGGTTGACATTTGGCCAAAGTCTATACAGTGAGGTCCTCATTCCTCACCATCAGTTCCAAGACAAGCAACATTTATTTTCCCTTTTCCTTTGCTGGCCCTACAGCTTCCTTCAGATACTAGCCGTGGGACTACCTTCTCTTCTTCCCTGTTTCTTCTCCCTCTTCTTCCTGGGGTCTGTGGTGAAAAATTCAGATATGTCAGCTCACATGGGACAATCTACTTTGAGAACATGGACCTTGACTAAGTCCCTCAGGGTAGGACAGAGCACACTGAAGCTCAGAAGGGCTCACTCCGACTGCAGAGCAGTATTCCTGTCAGAGTCCCTGGCACCCCATCTCAAGGGTTCCACACGGCCTCGAGCTGTTTCAGGCTCTCCCGTGTGGCTTTGGCCCTTGGCCTCTCTGTTCTCCAGGGCCCCCAGGAGGCTGACTGTGGGCATTCTACCTCTCAATTTCTCGAAGCGGCAGAGGGTGGGAGGTTGAGGGAACCAAGTGGTGAGTCTTAGAGAGGGCACGGATTACATGGAACGCTGGGTGTGGTGCAAGAACAATGAATTAAAAAAATGTAAAAAAGAAATAAAAAATAAACTATGGTTAAAAAAACAACAACATATGCAAAGGTTGATTCAGGCAAGGTCACTATCAAACACTGAAAAAAAATAAAATAAAATTTTTAAAAAAGAAACATTTCTCAATGAAATATAAGCATAATATAGATAAATATAAATATAAATATAAATGATGGTTAATTTTCAAGTTCAACCAGATCCCACAGTATGGAGTGATAGGAGACATTGTTTTGGCATGGTGGCCCGTTCTCTGCATAAACTCGGTGAAAGAGTTTACTCTAAATGGTCAGTGCTCTTCTGACTGGTGAAATAAGAGCTTGAAAAATCTCTAAAATCCCTCTGGCAGCAAAATTCTACAATTTTTATTTTCAAACTCATAATTGATAAATATGCACTTTTCCTTTTAAAAATTTTGTCTCAAATATGTAAAAATACAGAAATTTACTGGCCAATTTCTTCAATTACAGGCCAATTTCTTTCTTAATGAAGGATATTCTTGTATAGTTCCTTTTTATATTCAAGAATATTTTAATTAAACTCTTAATTTTGAGGTACTTTTAAATTCAGAGGGGCCTTTAAGAAATAATGGAAAGAGAGCTCCTCTACCTTTTGCCCAACTCTCCTCCACGCTAAGATCTCAGAAAACCATCACCCAGTAGCCCAACCAGAATGTTGCCACTGACACAGGCTGGAGAAGGCGTCTGTCACCACAAGGGTCTACCAGTTGCCCCTTTGTAGCCACGCCCCCTTCCTTCTGTCCCTGCCGCCTCTTTAAAACCCTGGCAATCAATCATCTGTTCTCCATTTTCAGAATTTTGCCCTTCTAAATATTACAGAAATGGAATCATCCTGACAATCCTTCTGGGATTGGCTTTATTCTCTAAGCCCAGTTCCTAGGAGAGGCGTCTACACTGTGTGGGGCAACTTTGGTAGGTTTTGATTACCGAGTCGTGCTCCTGGTGTGTCTGCTTGGCTGCTGCCTAGCGTTCACCTGTTCTCATCTGCTCTGAGCACAACTGCATGAGCATTTGTGGGCAGGTTTTGTATGACCATACCTTTCCAGTCCTCTGGCACAAATACCCAAGTGTGCCACTACTGGGTCATAGGGTGGTGACAGATTTCGGTAAGCAACCACCAAAAACTGCCAAACAGTTCTCCAGAGTGGACGAGCCACCGTACATCCCCATCGTCAGTGCATTAACATAGTTACTGTGCAGCAGTTGCTGCTAGTGCTTAGTGTTACTTATATGTACTGACAAAGCACTGCAGGCTTTTTTTTTTTTTCCTGGCTTTATTGAGATATGATTGACAAAAGCTGTAGATATTTAAAGTGTATAGGCTGATATTTTATATATGTATCCATTGTAAAATAATCACACAATCCAACTAATTAATATATCCATTGCATCACACAGTTACCACTGTGAATACAGCTAAAGTCTACTTTCTCAGCAAACTCATGATGGTTGCAATTTGCATTGCGCTAACAGCTTATGTATAGACCCAAATGCATATGCTGAAGTCCTGACTCCCGGTATCTAAGAATGTGACTGTATTGGGCGACGGGGTCTTTGCAGAGCTGATTAAGTTAAATGAGGCAGTAGAGTGGACCCTGATCCCACCTGACTGATGCTCTTCCAGAAGAAGAGATTAGGAGAGCAGAGAGACAGCAGAGTGTGTGCACAGAGAACGACCACGGGTTTACTGTGAGTTACAGAATTGTGATGGATTTTTATGTGTCGATCTTATATCCTCAAACCCTGTGAAAGTCACTCATTAGCTCTAGGAGTAATGCTAGTTTTACGTTCATTGGGATTTTCTGCACAGACAACCCTGCCATCTGCAAACATGGTTGTTCCCCTTTTCCAGTCTGTATGCCTTTCCTTTCTTTTTCTTGGAGTTACTGCAGGTAGTGTGTCATTGAGCGAGTTGTGGGGGGCGCCGACTTCATGCTGAACTGCTGTTTTGCACAATTAGGTGCACAGCTGGAACATTTATGTATTTCGAGACCTAAATGCAATCCTTCATGTTTTACAAAAACAAAAACAAAAAACCTAGGTCGTTCCTCTTTCTGAGACTCTGTGGCTCTGCCGTCAGTTGACGGTGCTAGCACCGTGTGTCAGTCAGGACTCTCAGTAGCAAGTGACATTAAACAGCTCAATTTGGCTAAAACAAAAAGGGGAATGTATTAAATGAAGAAACTGAGCGGTCTGAGGTCAAAGCTCAGCAGACCCAGGGGCTCACCGATGTGCAGCTCTGTTCTGAATACGATTAGGCTCCTTCCCTGCACACTCGATCCAAGCTTGGCTCCCACGGCTATCGGCAACTCTGGGTCCGCATACTTGGAAATGAATGAGCAACGAGGGAATGGTTCTTGCTCCGTATTTTCAGCAGAAGTTAATAGGAGACCTCCTTGGGCCCATTGCCATGGCTGCTGAATGCAGTCCTCTCATTGGATTACTAGTCCGTCAACACACACAGGAGCCAGAAAATGGGATGTTTCCCTCCTGGTCCCATTTTCTGAGAGTGAGGAACATGTATCTCCTGGGAAAGGAGTGTGGGTTCCGAAACCAGAAAATGAACACATGAGCAGGAAAAGAATTAAAACTAAAGAAGAACCCAAGCGGCATATGTCCACCCTAGGAAGCCGTCTGTTCACAGTAGTTCTCCCACAACAGCAGTGGACGTCACTTCTCACTGTGTTTGTGATCTTATTTAATGCTCATGAACACAGGGGCCAGAGCTATTAAGGGCCTTTTATTGATGAGGAAAAGCCACGTGAAATAACCGAGCAACTTGGTCACCAGGCTTGAGAGGGCGGAGTCCGTCTGTGCATCCAGCTCTTTGTCACTGAGTTTATACAAAGTCTTAATGCAATACACTGAGTGCGTGCGTCCTTTTGGCTTACAAATAAGATGCTATGATTAATTAAGACATTTAAGAAATGGCATATCCCAAAGGACCTACCTATCCTGTCTCCTCTGGGGACCCACACAGTAAACTGCCATGAATCAGAATTGCAGGCTAGGGTCACACCCGCGGCCCCTGGCGCTTGCCGATGCTCTCTCATCACAGCCTTTGTGGGAATGACCTGTGTACCCGGGATGGAAGTTTGTCTGCTGGGGCTCTAACACGGATCGTCAACATCCAGATCTACAAAGAGTGCAGCAGCGTAACAAGCCTCAGTCCACAGCGCAGCTCTTCTGGCCCGTGTTTTCAGCACCTCACAACAGAAACTTCCCACATTTTCTGAGGAAGGTGGAGGACCCCAGCCACCTCACCTTGACGCTACTGTGCACAATCCCACTGAGGTGACTGGCCCTCCGGCCTGAGCACCTGCACTGACACAGCTCGTCTGCCTATGTCCGTGGAACATCTTTGGTTTTTCCCACCGAGGCCCCGTGTCCTGTCTCTGATCAGGAGAGGCTGAGATGGAGAAGACACTACAGAAGGGAGCACAAGGAAGGCTATATTTGCTCCACACTCAGTGGCAGCCTCAATCCCCAGACAATGTTTTAGGTATAGAGGATGGTGCAGAAAAAATAAGAAATGACTTTTCACTCACGCACAGAACAGATTCCACTTCCCACCGCCTTTGCTCACTCAAGTCCCATGCAAGGCCCCTGCCGGACTTCTCTGTGGGTACCCACCCCCTGCCCTGGTCTCTTGGTGAGTGCCACAATGCTGAGCCAGGGAAGGGCCGTCTGGCCGCTGCAGAGGTCAGGGTGCATCTCACAGTCATCACACGCTGAGCGCCTTGGAATCAAAAGACGTCTTTATAAACGAGAGCGCCCAGGCTTCAAAAGCAAAACACACAGCATGGCGTTTTTTGGCTGTGCAGCAGAGTTAACGTCTGTGTGGAATTGTAGAGAGGAAGGTCCTACTGCAGATTTTCAAGCTGACATTCATTAGTTTCAAGAATGCAGGATTTAGCACATTACAGGAAGGATTTGCAGAAGGAAATCTATGTTGGAAAAGGATCATGTGGAACAAAGCTATCTTGTGGGAGGGATAGAACATCGGAGAACATTGAGGACACTAGGAAAGGTAAAAATGCCTCCAGGTTCCCAATGTCAAGGAAATGCTGGCGTGCCCCGGCTGAGGTCTCCAGCGACCTGTGCTGCAGGGGGGGCGGGGCTCTGGGACTCCAGGTCCATGCTGGCTGCACACCAGCCCTGGCCCACACCCTGCGGAGTGTCCTCCATGAAAACCAAGTGCAGCACACCCAGGCGTGCGAATGTGGAAATGCCATCACCTACGGGGACCTGCAGCATCCTTGGTAACGCTGCTAGTGGTCACATATGTAGTTTAGTTCCGCACCCTGAGCTTGGAAACAGACATGTGGAAAAGGTCATGTCTGCCAATGGGGGACCCACAGCTTAGAGGGACAGGTAGTAATAGGGCAGGGATCCTCTGGAAATTGGATAAGGAGGTGCGTATGCACGACTGGGATCCTGCTCCCTTTTTTCTTCCTTGGCCCAAATATTCGTGTCTTATGAGAGGAGCCTTGAAGGCCCCAAAGCTTAATTTCAAGCCCCATGAAAAGCAGTGGACAGGGAAGCTGAGTCAGGGCTCAGTGGGACACCGCCAGCACATGTTCTCATCTGTGGGCAACCCCGGTCCTTGTCTTGGTAGACTGCTAATCTGGAAGGACTCGGTGGTCAGCGACATACAACATGCTGCTTGGTTTATACAATTCCAAGGTGTTCGGTTTTCAAAGAAACTCATGCAAAAAGCTCCTAAGTGGGAACCTGTTTTAATGTTGTTGTCAGTGGTCTCCTGAAGTGGTCTCCCACGATCGCCAGCCCAGACCCCTTCCTGAATTCTCTGTGCCCTTCCACTCTGTGGATGTCTTCCCAGATACTGCTCTGGTGACAGATTACTTCAGGTTTTCCTGTCTATGCTATTATTTCAGTTCCTGCCTAACAGACAACCTGACTCTAACTCCAGAGGTCCAAAGATGACGGGATACATACCAGAAAATCTGTACCTACATATACACAATGGAATAAAATTCTGGCCCCATTTATTCTTATCATCCAGACCCTATAAGCCTCATACAGCCCTTGGATCTCTGAGGCTCAAAATGGAAGCTAGTCTCCTAGGTCCACTAACTGTTAAAATGTGTACACGAGCACACAGGGACCTGAGGGAAATCAGAGGTGCTTAACTCTTCCTTCTAAATGATACGCTTTGGATACTTTTCAAACAGAGCTGAAGGAAATAGCTCAAGCATTCCCCAGGCCAGCGCTTCACTGTCCTCCGGCAGACGTGTGGGGTAAGCAGAGGCGAGCCTGGCCACAGCCTACGGAATCAGTGATGCCTATGCTGTGCACCTGTTCAGCATTTAAAATTATGTTTATGTGAAAATCACAAGTAAAGTTAATGAACCATAAAGCTAGGAATAGACCAGGATCTGCTTTTAAAGCTAAGGTCCTACAGTAATACTTTCACTACTCTGCTGTATGTTTTTAAATTTGTGTTTAATTATGTTGCTCTTGTAATTATGGGGAGCTTTAAAATGCCTGGGATGTTTGCAAAGACCTTTATTTATTACCCCTAATTGCATTCTGAGCAGCCAAGTCTTACATTCATCAAGAGGAATAAAAAGAGAAGGCTTGGAACACAAAGGTCCTTGGTGATTCAGCTCAGGCTGGTGGGCTGGCAGGACCTGCAAGCCTTTCTTTTTCAACAGCCCCCCTCACGTGTGTCCGACTTGGAGACAAGCACGATAGCCGAGAAGGAGGGTGACATGCGTGCATCTGGTTTTCTCAAGCAGGAAGCTCTCGTATCTGGTCTAAGTATCTGGCCCTTGGAGTACTGGCTCCTGTTGCATTTATTCGAAACACATGAATGGGGGGCGTGTGGGTGGCTCAGTGGGTTAAGCCTCTGCCTTCGGCCCGGGTCATGATCTCAAGGTCCTGGGACTGAGCCCCACATTGGGCTCTCTGGCCTGCTTCCCCCCTACCCCCCTGCTATGCCTACTTGTGATCTCTCTCTGTGTGTCATAAAAATAAAGTCTTAAAAAGAAAAAAAGACACAAATGGAACACACTGGTATTTGAGCTCAAATTGGACACAAGGGGGTCTTTGCTGCTGATGAAACCTCTATGTACATTTAGCAGAGAAAGGTGGTGAAGGGAGGGCGGGCCTTGAAGCTACCTTTGTGCGTGATCCTCTTAATGAGACTTGGTGTTGAGCATTTTGACTTTTCACCGACTGCCCCAGCCTAATTATATGTTTAAATCAATATGTTAAACATCAGCAAACAGCTTTTCGCTGCATCGCTCGGAATCCCAAGGCCTTACACGGTGGTCCTCAGCCCTGCTGCCATTAGAGTCTCCCGGGCATTTTGCAAGTCTGTGCTCAGTCCTCACCTAGAAGACTTTTCCGGAATCTGCAGAGGCCTCCGCAGGTGTCCATAATTTTGAAGTTCCCCACCAGGTAAACTCGAGGTACACACGGGATTGAGAACTAGTAAGTACCTCAAGCAACAAGTTTGGAGTGCATGTCATTCTACTTAAGATAGTACTCCCGCCTTAACTGATAAATTTGAGTGCATTTTCAGGCAGTCCAGTGAATCGTAGTAGTAATGATAATGATTATCTTGATGGTGGGGACAATAGCTATTTGGTGACAACTAATTCTGCTTCCCAGGCCCTCTCATAAGCTCTTTATATCTTCTCTACCCCTCATCGCCCACAGTCATCTTATGAGGTAGGAATGGTGTGGTGTCCATCTCAGACATGAGGCACTGGGGTTCCGACAAGGTAGGTGGCTCCTCTGAGATACATGTTCGTGCGGTGGTAAAGCCGGGGTAGGATTTAAACCCAGGTTTGCCTCACTCTAGGCTCCTAGATCTTAAAATCACTGAATCACTTCCCCTTATTAAAAAGCTTCTGACCTTAGCGGAAAAACTTTCAGTTTTTCTCCATTGAGAATGGTATTTGTGGTGGGTTTTTCATAGATGGCTTTGATGATATTGAGGTATGTGCCCTCTATCCCTACACTTTGAAGAGTTTTGATCAGGAAGGGATGCTGAAAAAGCTTCTCCTTATTAAAAAGACTACAAAGGTAGCATCCCATCACGCTGTTATGGTGGGTTTATTTTACCTAAGACAGCACTATGTCATCACTCCTTCCATGGCGGCGTACCTTCGTGACTCCAAATATACCACAGCGACTCTATTCCTAACCCTTCCAACATGGATGATCTTCCAGGAATGGACACCACTCTCCTGATATGGAACTGTAGCTCTCTTCCAATCACACACACACACACGATTCATGGTGAGTGTAGGAGGTGTGCTCTGTGTCAAAGGCTTTTCTATATGTAGACACAGAACCTGACCTCACTTAGTTCCTTATCAAGTGAAATACACTGGCATTAGAACATACAGTGGTGAAATATTGTACATGCAGTGATCATGAAGAATAGAAATGTTGCAGAGGCTGCCGTGATTTAAGACGGCTGCGGGAACCAAAAGTACATGGAGTACGAGGCAGAAGTGCTCAAAGAATTATTAAGTGATTTTAACACACAGTGTATCCAAGGGCAAAAACACACACAAAGAATTCCTATATTGCATTTTTAGCCTATCACAACTTTTCATGCAATTTGTTTTACAAATAATATACATAGTACTACTTGCTACTTAAAACTGTTACATATATACATAATAGTTTAAGAAAAAGAGAATATTTATATCAATATTATTAGGAATTAAAATGTCCATCAAAAGGGAAAATTAATACAAAAAATCAGAGAACTTAAGTGAAAATATCATAACATTTACATGAATTGTAAAACGCTTACGAACTCATCATTTTTTTCTCTTCTAAGAAGTATATATTGAAGTCCTGGAAAACAAGTACCTTTTAACACATCTCCCGCCTCCGGTTTCTTTCTTTCTTTATTTCTTTTTTTTTTTTTAAGATTTTATTTATTTATTTGATAGTCAGAGATCACAAGTAGGCAGAGAGAGAAACAGAGAGAGGAAGGGAAGCAGGCTCCCCACTGAGCAGAGAGCCCGATGCAGGGCTCGATCCCAGGACCCTGGGATCATGCCTTGAGCCAAAGGCAGAGGCTTTAACCCACTGATCCACCCAGGTGCCCCTCCTGCCTCTGGTTTCTAAATACAATTTCTCATCTAAATAGCATTTCCCCGGGCTCCTTGGAGAATGGCTGACCCCAGCCCGAAGCAGAAGGTGTCTGAGCTGTATGAAATCACATTTTCATAGGTTAAAAATGACAATTTCCATGGCAGACTGTGGACTCTGAGAAACAAACTGAGGGTTTTGGAGAGGAGGGGGTTGGGGGTTGGGGGTTGGGGGTTGCGAGGGTCTGGTGGTGGGTACTAAGGAGGGCACGGATTGTATGGAGCTCTGGGTGTGCTGCATAAACAATTAATCTTGGAACACTGAAAAAAAATAAATTAAAAAAAAAGGCAATCTCAAAGGGTTTTCCTAAATTCAAATGAGACTGGGACATTTGGTCATGTCAAAAGCAAAGAAGTTGTGGCAGATGAAGTGGGGACCTGTCTCTGTGTAAGCAGTAAGTTGAAGGGTAGAGTCTCACAGCCTGTGGGGAGAAAATCTAGAAGCCAAGAGAACAATGACCTCAGTGGACTGAACTGCACAGAAACATCTTAAATAAATAAGTACATGCACATGCACATGCATCCCAGCATTAACAGTGATAATATTTTTTTAAAAAAGCAGTGACAATTATCATATGGTTTCACTTATTTGTGGAGCATAACAAATAGCATGGAGGACAAGGGGAGATGGAGAGGAGAAGGGAGTTGGGGTAAATTGGAAGGGGAGGTGAACCATGAGAGACTGCAGACTCTGAAAACAATCTGAGGGGTTTGAAGGGGCGGCGGTGGGAGGTTGGGGTACCAGGTGGTGGGTATTAGAGAGGGCACGGATTGCATGGAGCACGGGGTGTGGTGCAAAAACAATGAATACTGTTACGCTGAAAATAAATAAAAAATAAATAAATAAAAAAGCAGTGACACCGTTGTTCAACGTTGTTCAATGCCTATGACACTGCTCGAGTAGTAGTAAGTAGAGTAAATTATAGACATTATAAACATTCATCCTGCCTTTCCCGAATGCACTGCATTTCAAGACATGAAATGGTTGGTAAGGTTAAGTTTATTATAGAAAAAATATATATATAGGTCCTCAATGCAGGGGAAATGATAGAATTTAGAAACCCTTGTCTCACTACTCCTAACAAATTACCGAATCCAGAAGTATCACTCGTGGATAGAATCCACTTGGAAAGATAGACAGGAAAACTTGAAGTGCACGGATCAGACTGACAACGTTTAATTCAATTATCAATCTTACCTCCTCAAAATGGCACAACAGGAGAGGGAGTGCCTCCTGACAACATACTCCAGGAAATGCTCGGTGCCATATTTCAAGTATTTTTATAGAAGGGAAAAAGGAAGCGGGGGGAGGGAGGGAGATGACGAAAGGGAACCCAAATCCAATCAAGCCTCTCACCTCACGCAAATATTAACGGAGACCAGAGTAGAGGAAAATGTTCAACAGCCCAAGATGTGGTGAGCCAAATCCAGACAGGGGAATTCTGCAATTTCTCCAAGAATTGCACAGCTTGGGGGATGCATGGGGGCAGGTGGGGACCCTGGTCCAGACAGAAGGAGACCTGTGATACGGGCCCACAAACTGTGGTATGAGAATCTCGCTCACGTCCTCCTTTGAACAAACCAACCGTAGACATTCTGGGAGCGGATAACCTGCTTGGGAGTCGGTAACATCCAGTGGCGGTTCCTGGGGCGGACATGGCCCCGTGTCTGGAAGCATGGATTTGGGGGGTTGTATGCTGACTCCCAGATGTCCGACATTTGTAGTCTCACGTTCCGGCAGACACCGTGAGAGCCGCAGGGAAGTGGAAGAGAGGACAGGGTAAACGGACCCAGACTGACAAAGGCTGAAGCTGAGCGCGCACTCGGACCTTTCCACAAGAACAGTTTACAGAAACTATGAAAAGACACCACGGAGATGCCGCTGGGGAGAATTTTACAGGATCGGTGGGAGCGTAACGTCCACGGGGAGAAGAATCCCAACAACCAGAACAGTCAGAGAAGCCCATGCGTGTGAACGGACACCACGCGGCCTGGTCAGCGGCACCCCCGCGTCCCCGGAGCGTTCCACGAATGGGGTGTGGGGGCGGCAGGACGAGTCAGATCGTCGATGAACAGAGAAGCGGGAAAGGGAACCGTCTTGGAGCCCGGGATCTAGCCCGGCCCATTCCTGATGCCCCTCCTTGGGTGAGGGGCCTCACCTCTTTGGGCCTTGAGCTGCTCAGTTGGAAAACACAGTGATGCTCTGCCTCTCAGTGTACCAAAGCCAGAGTAACATGCCTGCCAGGTCCGGTTGCTCTGACGGTTTGTTATGGGCGGTGCACGCACCTAACCCTCTGGGCCCAGGAAAACGGCTCCTGGTGTGAATTCCTATCTGCCTTCGTGCTGAGTTAGTGCTCGTGGTTGCTGAATCATGGCGAGGCCCCCTCTGAAGGCCGTCAGGGAATTTTAGCCATAGACCCAGAATGACCAAGTACGGTTACTTTCTGTGCTCACTAAACAACAAACACAAAATCACGTCCTATAATGGAGCATATTCTGAGCACACTGAGAACTAATGTACTAGAAATCAGATTTCACCATTGTGCCCCGCAAAAAGGTTCATTCACTATTTGGCAATTCTTTTGGAAAAAAAAAAAAAAAACCTGTAATTAATTTATTAAATTGTTAATTGGATTTTCACACTATACATTATTCTTATTACAAAGGGTTGTAGGTTCTTCCCTAAGGAGGAAATTAAATGATTTTATCATTTTCTTTTATTACTTTTTTTTAAAGATTTTATTTATTTATTTGACAGAGGGAGATCACAAGTAGGCAGAGAGGCAGGCAGAGAGAGAGGAAGGGAAGCAGGTTCCCTGCTGAGCAGAGAGCCTGATGCGGGGCTCGATCCCAGGACCCTGAGATCATGACCCGAGCCGAAGACAGAGGCTTAACCCACTGAGCCACGCAGGCGCTCCTTCTTTTATTACTTTTTAACTAAACTCCAACCTGTAGTCTTTCCTTATACATGCATTTGTGTGGGTTTGGGTGTCAAGAAGGTCTCCTTGGTGCTGGTTCCAGCTCAGGGACTTCTGGTTAGCTGTGACGCTCAGCTGTTGTGGCTGTCAGAGTGCCGCTCTCCGTACTTTCCAGAGAGCTCTGTAGCCCCTGTGTCACCCCATTAATCCAGCCTCCCTGACTCCTTCCATGTGTCATATAACCAGGATACTGAACCAGGAAGTGGCTCCTGGAGAAATGCACAATAGACAGAACCGATCCATCATGTTCTGTTAAATGAGAGAGTAACAATAAAAACAAAATTGCCGGTGACAGTGTGATGCCTTTGGAAGATTTAGGATAAGCTGATGGACACACTGCGAGCCAACCAGCAGTGGCCTCTGCCCAGAGCACCAGGTGACTCTTAAAAACTTACAGCGCACATCAGTGGACTTTACCAAACCATGTGCAAGGCGTGCACACTTATTTTCATTTGAGCAAACACCCTTGAATGAATGCTGTGACCCAGGAGTTTTTGCATATGATGCCAGAGTCTTTAGAGATAAAGCAAATGAGGAATGGGTGCTGGTCGTCCATGGGAAGTGAGCTCACAGTGCTAGGTTGGAGAGCAGGTGGGATTAAACGTAAGGGAACAACATTCCTGGACTTACAGCATCACTGAGTTGAGAAACGTCAAGATTTCGCGCTCTCCGCTAGCCAAGCCCAGTGAGACCCTCACTGACTTCTCCGTCCGTGTTTGCACAGTGCGAGTTACCTAAATACTTCCTCCTGGGTTCAGATCTGCTTCCCTCGAGTTATTGACTCCTTCATACTAGTTTTACCTTTCGGGGTCAAACAGAGCCATTCTACGTAGTCCTCAAGTACCTGAAAACGTAGAGCCCACTTGTTTGCTCCTCTAGCTAAACTCTTGGCTATTTTTCTCCCTTGGAGAACTTGCTTTCTTACACGCATATCATCCTGGCCGGGGTCACCCTGACTTGGTCCAGCTGCTACACCAGTCTAGATACTTTCTTAATAGGAGCTGGCTGTGAGCTCCCAGGGAGTCAGAGTAAAGTATAAAACAAACAAACAATCAAACTGACGGTGACACAACCTTCACTGTCGCTGAGGAAATATCATGCCAGCGATTCTGATCACCAGGTTTTGAAATCATGTTCTCATTGGAAGCTTTATATCAGCACCAGTGTATGTCTGGAGTAGTGAGATCTTGTGCATATATATACACACACACACACACACATACACACACCCATACATACACACATACCTATATATTATAATTTAAAATAATATATATTATTCTATATAATACATATTGTATATTCCAATATACAATATATGAATATACATATATAAATATAAAATAAATATACATATTATATAAAAATATATAATATATATTGTATATAATATAAGATAATATATATTTAAACAAGATATATAATATAATTATATATATTCCTAGAGTAACAGATTTCTGTAGCTTGGTAAGACAGACTACAGGGTTAAGATCAACTCTTCCACTCAACACGGATGCAGTCTAAGAGTTTGCCATGATGTTCTAGGACCAAAGCTCACCAGTTAAGCATTCCTGAGTTATCTAGCTTTACTGTACACAATTTCATTCCTTGAGACGTCTGTATTTGACCATCTTTAACTAACATCCTGGCTGCAGAGCCATGCTTGAGCGCTAGGGACTGAGAAGGTAGTCACGGATGTGTTAACACAGCGCGTTTACAGAAGTGGTTCTCATTACATCATTGCGTCTGCTTGTTGGTGTGTAGGCCCTCTCCCTGACCGCTCAAACAAACGTCCAGATACACAAGAAGAAATGAACTCTGGTGTAAGAGAACAGAAGGGAACACATGCTATCATGATGTTAACACGATCGACCTAAACAGTGTCTGTTCGTGCAACTTGATTTCCCAAAGTGTATTTCCGGAAAATGATATTAATGGCCATTCCCTTGAAAAACATGTGTTCCGTGGCCAAATATCTTTAGGAAGTATTGACTTTAAAAAATCCATACTATGTCCTCAAAGAGCAATATAGTATGCCATGCTTCCAAAGCATGTTTTCTTTTCTCTCTACATTAAAAAAATTATAAAATATTTCAAACATGCAGAAAAGTAAAGAAAATTTTAAAAGAAATCCTTATACGCACAGCCGAGATTAACGTCCTGTTAATGTTTGTACTGTATGCGTCAGGGTGTTCATTTTTAAAGAAATGAATTGAAATAGATACACGTAAGCTGCCGATTTCTCATTCTGTCTTCATCCCCATGCCCGGTAGGGATCACTTTCCTGGAACTGGAGTGAGATTCTTCCCATCTATTAATTTAATACTAAATTCTCTCTAGGCACTGGTCCAAGAACTAGGATAAAACTGTCAAAGGAAAAAAAAAAAAGGGGGAGCAAGTCATCATCATGTTGACTATAGTCTAGGGGGAGTAGACAGACAATAAATAAGGTGAGCAAATAAAAAGAAGGAATGATTGATTGAGTAGTCATGAAAGTTTTGCAGAAAAACAAAGCAAGGGAAGAAGGTCAGTGGTGGCCAGAGGAGACTGACCGGAAGACGACGTGCTAGCCAGGCTGGAGCAAGGCCTTGGCCATCAGGTTGAGGGTTTGAAACAGAGGGACAAGCACACCAAGACCCAAAGTGTGTTCAACACCCAACCGGAAGCCAGTGGGACCAGAGTGTAGAAAACAAGGGGTGGGAAGTAGCGGGAAGTAGAGTCAGAAACGCTCCCGGGGCTGGATGGGGTGCGGCCTGTGGACCACGGCAAACACCCAGATGAGACGGACCTGGATGACCTTCCTGAAAGGAAGGTCACATGGTTTGGCCGTGATGTACCACGATCACATGCTGCCACAGGCTCCGGGGCCCTGCCCGTTCTCTCAATGATACGCTTTGAGACACTCATGTCACTACGATAACTACAGTTGCTTTTACTTCCCTTGTGTGTCACACCATCTGCATAAATATATGACGGCGTGTGTGTTCACACTATCACGGGTGGACATTTGAGTGTGTCCTAGGTTCAGACTGTCTCAAAAAATGCAGCTATAGAATTTGTTGACATGAATCTTGAGGCACACGAGCAAGCACTTCTCCAGGGTCTATACGAGGAAGAGAATCGCTGGTCATCGGTGCACACCCGGTCAGCTTTTACTAGACAATGCCACAGACTGTCCACAGAGTGGGCAACAGAGCTTACTCTCGCCAGCAAGCTGTGAGAGCTCCCGTTGCTCCACAGGACTTTGGTACGTGCTATTATCAGATTAAACATAGTCTCAGTCCTGACATCCTACGCTTTTAACTTGAATTTCCATAAGGACAAAGCTTATTACTTTTTCACTCATTTAATGGGATATGAACATCTTTTTAAAAACTTTATAAAATTTTAACAATTTTATGCTTCTACTTGTCTTTTATTTGTAGCCACGTTGCAGTTCTTTGTACAGTGTGGGTGTTAGTTGTTTGTTGGCTGGGTGTGTTACAAAATTCTCCTCCTATTCTGTCTCTTGTCTTTTCATTTTCTTCATGGTGTCTTTAAAAAAAAGAAAGAAAGAAAGAAATCGTTAATTTAATGAAGTAAATTTCATTGTGTTTTATCTTATGCTTAATGAATTATTTATCCTTTTAAAACACTAAAAACAAAAAACAAAAACAAAAAAATATACCAAAAATCTCTTTCTCTCCACTGATGTCACGATATTTTTTCATTTTTTAAAGGCTTTGTATTTTGGCCATCAGTATCTACATTTTAATCAATGATAACCTGAGACTCCAGGTGCCAAGCCCATAGGTTTCACCCACAGTTTCTGCCAACTATTCAACAATCAGTGTAAAAATTCTCGGACCATTCTCAGAGGCGGAGGATGAAGGCACGTCCCCAGTCCCTTTCGGAGGGCTGTCGTGAACCCGCTCGTCAAAGAGAGCTGACCGACCAGGATGCGGTGATGAAGGGCAAATCCTAGCCACGACAGGAACGGGAAAGTCTAGAAAGTCTAGCAAGCACTCGCAGCCGTACCGAATGTGACCCGGTCACATCCTCCGTCCTCTAGGAAGGAAACCGACTTTAACTTTGGAAAACAGAGATATGAGTGAAACAAAGAAACACAACACACACGGCAGAAGAGGAGAAAGGATTCACGACTCCTGTAGCTGACAGAGCACGAAGGCCAGACCACATAAACACTACAGCCCATCAATTGTTAAAAAGCCTAATACAAATGTAGATAAAAATGTAATTGAATGAGGAGCACCTGGGTGGCTCAGTGGGTTGGGCCTCTGCCTTCGGCTCGGGTCATGATCCTGGCATCCTGGGATCGAGCCCCGTATCAGGCTCCCTGCTCAGCGGGAAGCTGGCTTCTCCCTCTCCCACTCCCCCTGCTTGTGTTCCGTCTCTCACTGTGTCTCTCTCTGTCAACTAAATAAATAAAATCTTTAAAAAAAATTTTAATTGAATGAGCCTAACAGAGACGCCTGTATCCCATTAATTGTATGAAAAATACTAAACCCATTGGAGAACAGTTCAATAGTACAGAGAAAGCTTTTAATAAAAGTTAGAATGCGTGAGCGCGAAACACTGTACACAGGACAGGCGCACCATCTTGGAAAGGGAAGGGGCGGGAGGGAGGGCGTCCTCCGTGACAAGCATCCACAGAACATCCACCGGGAGCGGCTTGGGTGGCTCAGTCCCGTAGGCGTCTGCCTTCCTCTGGGATCAGGGTCTCAGGGTCCCAGCATGGAGCCCAGGCCCGGCCCGGCTCGGCAGGGTGTCTGCTCCTCCCTCTCCCCCGCCCCTCCCCCTGCTTGTGCATGCTCTCTCTGTCAAATAAATAAATAAAATCTTAAAAAAAAATAAAAAGTTAAACCCCGCAGGGTCCCTGCCTTCCTCCCCCTCTTCTCCCCTCCCCTCCCTTTCCCTTTCTCTCTCTCCTTCCCCGGGACAACCCTGCGTGAAAACACCTAACTCTTGCCAAGCACAGCAGGCTCTCCCACTGCCGGGGTGGAGGAGCTGTGGGCCAGGGTGAGTGTCGAAGCCAGCCGCCGGCGAGGGGCGTGGTACCCAGGAGCGAGGGCCCAGCCCCGGCCGGCCGAGGGACACAGGCTGCGGAGGATGACCTGGCCAGGGGTCTCCGAGCCTGAAGCTACCAGCTGGACGTTGACGTGCACGGCGCAGGGTGGAGGAACCCGGGGTAGCGGAGGAGGAGGTCAAGGCCCCCCGGAGTGCAGTGAGGACGCAGAAAGGGCTGGGCCTGGACTCTAAGTGGGGCAGTGCCCTCGGGCCGGGAGGACACTGGTTACACACTGGGGAGCGGATCAAATCAAGAGATGTCAGGAGGAAGTGGGGTTGGTGAAGGGAGTGACAAAAATGGGAAAGAAAAACAGGAAAGAACGCTGGGTGGCAGGGTGTGAGCTGGCGGGTGGACAGGGAGACAGACGGGGCCAGGGACGGACGGCCACGCACGGGCGCTTGGCTTGAAGGACGCAGCCCTGAGCCATGCGCATGGATTCAGTCCCTGATGGAGCCAGGCTGTCCCTTTCCCCGTGGGCAGTGTGGCACCACCTGGGTGTCAGCCTGATGTGGAAGAACCCCGGACACCCGCTCCCACCAGTCCCGGGCCGCGTGCACACACACGGATGGCAACGTTCTCTTCCCCTGCTTCCAAACGCAGCCCTGTCTTCAGGAATGGGCCCTCGCACCTTCTCTCTGCCCACCTCAAGGAAAAGCTCCTGGGAGCGGCTGCAGCCCAACGGCCAGGCCGGGTGGGAGGTTTTCCGTTCAGACGCCGAGGTCTGGTCGGCCACAGTCCCTCTGACCTCCCACATGGAGCAGACAAGGTGCTGAGAGCCACTGGAAGCCTGTCTCCCAACGTCTGGTCCAAATGTCAAAACGTTCCTATTGGCTGTTTTCCGACACTCTGGAGATGCACTCGGGGGAACTCCTCATTAAGGAAAAATCCTTTACATCTGTTTCGCTTCACTCTTCTACGAATCCATCCTCCACGGCTAAGAGTCTAAAAACATGGCTCCTTTCAAATCTGTTTTTAAATACCTTCATTGCAAGATCTCTCTCTCTCTCTCTCTTTTTTCTTTTTTGGCCAATACCTTTCTTGCATTCTACTTTCAAATACAACTTTAATAATATTCATCTCCGTCAGGATCCAGAGCCAGGCGTGTCCCTTCAAACACAACTTCTGGGTCATCGCCAGCCAACCGTCGGCACGGGAGACGTCAGCAATACGTGTACCAAAGTCTGCCTGTTGACACTTGATACTCGCCATTAACGGCACAGGTAACAGGACAGTAAACTAGTTGTGCGCTTCTCAAGGCAGCTGCACTCTCAAAATGAAGAAGTTTGGCCACCGATAGTCCCGTTATGCAAGTGGATTCCCCAGATTAAAGGCCGGCGCGGAACTGCGGTAGCAGAAATGATAATGCCGGTTCTCATTTTCTCTTCGGTGTCTGCCACGGCTTCATACAGTCACCGTTTCTCCCATCTTTATAATCTACATGTTTAGTTTGTCACCAACTGCCAGAGGAAGAGAACGTGCCCCTTCTGCAATGTTTTTGTTTTCAGGATAGAATCAATGTCTTGGTCCTGGTTTATACAAGTCACTGTAGTTTTCATGTTGTCTATAGATAAAAGCATTTTTAATGCTAAAAATTTGCATGAACATCTTGTGACTAATGAGACAGTGGTTTCGCCATAGATAATTACTTTTTCTTTATTCAAAATCAACTAGTTCTTTTGATCTCAACTATGGAGAGAACAGTTGAGAAAGTGGACATAGATTTTTTTTTTTAAGAAAACGTTCTTACGTAATCCAAGTAGATATTACAAATCCCACATAAACATATATTTCATAACTTATATTATCTATATTAAAGAAATCTGCTTAGTGTCCCTTTTGACTATCTTGTTTTCCACCAATGGAAGATTAAGTCCAACAAGTTGCAACAAGGGCCCCTAGAAACAGAAAGACTGAGAGCACGAGACAAATATAGCTCGCAATCTGACAACAAAAGCAAAAAGATGAAAATAATAAACCAAAAGCAACATCAGAGATTGTACAAGTGTGGGAACCTGGCAACTATACCATACAGTAACAGCCTCAGAAAGCAAAGCTCGATTACAGCAAAAACTGGGCATTCGTAGCACGTTACAGTCCACAGTGAGTGGTTTGCACAGAATGTTCACGCCTATTCCTCAGTCTGACCTTGTGCCTAAGCAGAGAAGATGGGCAGCAGAGCCTTCGAATGACACATTACCTAGTGACATGCAGAATGGTTGTGTCCACCCAGAATTCATATGTTGAAATTCTACTCCTCCAAGGTGGTGGCATTAAGAGGAGGCACCTGTGACATTTAGGAGTGGGTGAGGTCATCAGGTTGGAGTCCCCACGAGTGGGAAGCACGGAACCATGACTTGAAGAACTCAGGAAAGACTCGTGGGGGAGAATAACCATTGGTGCTGAGATCTATGAATTACAAGATCATTTCCAGCTGGTCGGGGGCATGGGAGAAGCGCAGGTAAGAGTGACTTGGTTCTTCTTCAAAAATTTGGATATAGTAGGAGAGGGAAGTGCTGGAAGATGCCAACCGGAGTTGACAGATTGACAGATGACGAATGGGGTTGTACGTGAACTCATGGCTCTGTTGTCAAGTTGGCTATTCTGGAAACTAAATTTCCTAGACTCCGGTTCCCATTTTTTTCTGGCTTGCAGTTTCCACAAGCAAATCTGTGCTCGATTGTGAGATGGCCCTGAAATCCGAGCCCTCAGACTCCCAAGTCCTGAAAGGCCGGGAGACACAGGTGCTTGTCAGATGCGAGGTCTCCTTTCCCTTTCCTGCTCCACACAGCTCCCCTTGTGTGCAGACCCTGTCCAGCAGGTCCCTCGCCAGAAGGCCTGCTGTCAGCATAGACGGAGACAGTAGTGGCCACAACCAACACTCTCCCAGTTTTCTCTACCTGCCTCTCTTCATGGCTCTCTCCAGCACCTGGTCGGTTCTCACGTCGAGCCTTCCTCTCAAATTCCAATGCCTACATGGTCTCCACAGCTGCTTCTTGACCTGGGTGCGTGTGGGCATGCTCTTTATCTCTTTGTAACTTTGTAATTTTACTTCTCAGCTGTTCACATGACTTTGTACAGTCGAACTCCTTAACCTACAGTATTTTATAATTCCGTTCTACTTCTATGTTCTATTTATAGGGTTGTTGATGTCTAGGGTGGTTCTAGGGATTTGGCTAAAAGGTGTCAGAGACCCTGTTATAGCAGTAAAGGGTCCTGGGGGTCTGTATCATGCAGTGAGAGTTATTAGCTATAGGTACCTATCAATAAGTACATATACAAGGCAAACCCTAAAGGATAAATTTTAATGAAAATAAGGGGTATGGTAAGGTAGTTTGTATAGTAGTAGTAAGTATAGTAAGGTAGTTTGTTGACTGTAAGCTTGCCAGAAATCTTGGACAAAAAAATAAATAAATAAAATGAGTCCTGCAGTTAGATTTTAAATTCAACGTCCATAAGGGACCAGAAAGCTTCTGTAATTGCCCTAAAAGCAGCCTGACTTCTGCTAGCTTCAGAACTGAGATGTCTGGAAAACAAAAAACAAAAAACAAAACAAAACAAAAACGAAACAAAAAAGGAAACCTTTGTTCTGATCTACCGCATGGCTGAATCACCAGATAAATTAGTGCGGTGATAGACGGGGAACATAGGACAGATTTTTTATGTGGCTGAAAATCTTGAATTCCTAAATTCTGGAGTATTATCAGCCATTTAAACCAGGAAATCCTTCTGTTTGCAACAACATGGGGGAAGCTCGAGGGCATTTGTTAAGTGAAATAAGCCAGACAGAGAACGGTGCGGATGGTACGACTTCATGTATATCTGGAATTTCACAAAAAGCAGAACTCACAGGAACAGACTCAATGAGGAGTCCGCTAGGAGTCTGCTACAGGTCCTCCCTCCCTCCCCCTGTGCATGTGAGTGCTCTCTCTCTCTCTCTTTCTCTCTCTCCAATAAATAAATCCTTAAAGAAAAGACGTTTGGACTTCAATCGTCACTCCTTCATTTACAGCCGTTTCATAGCTATTTGAAAGTAAATGATGCAAAAAAATGCACTTTATTCTTAAGTAACCATAATTGCTTACAAACGGCATGTGTGTACCTGTTGGACACTGCTCCACTTCTCAAACCTTGGAATCAGATCTGGAAGCTGCTACCCTCATTTCATGTTGCAAATTGATTTTCACACGGTGCTTGCTTTTTATCCCGGGAACTGACCTCAGTTTTAAAAAGATAAAACATCACTGAAAAGATTGCATGTGATCTAATGTTGAAACTGGGGCACAGTTTAAGCTACTAGCTCACATAGTGTTCCACAGAAGTTGAGTCTCTGTATTTTCCTTGAAATACTTTGTGGCATCTTTGTGAATTTGGTGTGGTACCCTGAGACACCTTAGCACACAGTTTGGGAACTGTAATTCCGCACCAATAACCAGAACCAAGTTTGAGTGTTCCCAGAGAAACAGGAACAAAATGGTACCCATTAGGAAATGCAGTATGTACCCCCAAAATTACCAGATTTCGCCAATTTACACAGACGTACTCGAGGGGTATATACGCGAGTAGATCTTAAGTGAGTCAAATTGAAGGGGCGGGGGATGGGAGGTTGGGGGAACCAGGTGGTGGGTACTATAGAGGGCACGGATTGCATGGAGCCCTGGGTGTGGTGCAAAAACAATGAATACTGTTAGCTGCAAAAAATAAAATGAATTAAAAAAAAAAAAAAAGCCCTGCCCAAGTGTAGATTCATGTACAAACGCAGCAGCTGCTTTTGTTCGAAGCCACTCAACTTAGGGTGGTGCGTTATACTTTTTGTTTGTTTGTTTTTATTCTTTTAAATGTGAGAGCTAGTAACACTGGGAGGATCTCTGAGTGCAGAAGTGGGGTGTAGTTGATCATCGTAGGTAGGCAGCCTGTGTGCCCTCTGCTTAGGACGCTTCATGCTCATTTTGCCTCCTCAAAGTCCTGCTAGTCCCCGAAGGTCCGGCTCCTCCCGAGACAGCCCAGAAGCCCTGTCCTTGCAGTCATCATCAGTGTTCCCTCGACCCTCTCCCTCGGCACTTACAGCATGGTTTTTAATACTTCGACAGATTACCAGAACGTAGACGGCAAGATGGGCTACATGGGGACCCAGGCTAGCCCCGCACGGAGATGACGCAGGCTAATTCCTAAGCGACAGTCAGCAAATACTCACCAAAGCACTTTGCTACCCAAGGGAGGTGGAGGGGTTCAGAATAGTCTGGGGGTTTATGCTAGAGTTCATATTAAACTAAAAGACAGGACACTGGACTCATGATTTAATAACTGTGGGGAATAGTTTTTGTATGGCAAACACAGGGCTCTGACGGGTTGAGAAGTCAGCGTTAGAGTTGGTGATGTTTCGTCTAAGGGACTGACATTCAACCTGAGCTCTTAAGGATTGAGGAATTAGCCGATGACATACGGTGTGGGGGGTGGGCCGGTAGAGGGTGTTCAGTCTTCGGAAAGAGCATGCTGGCCACGTGGCCACGTGAGGGGGCGGCATGTTTCAAAGGGCAGCGAAGGGCTGGCTTCAGTCCCTGCAGCACACTTATGGGGAGTTCTCCTGTCCCCAAATATGCCGAATGACAATCTTAGGGCTATGGCAGTTTTGCTTGATTTAAAATGTTACTTAATAGGATGCAGATTTGGAATTTTTGGAGTAGATTTCATCCTGGCTTTTCTTTCTATCTAAATGAGTACAGGAATCTCCTCTGTGTCCTTACCCATATGCCGTCCTGTCGCATTAAAAACACTGGCAGCCATTTGTAGAGCTCATGAATCTCCCCCATTAATCCGCTCGGAGCTAGTGCTAGACAGCAGATGGGCAGCAATGTGCTGCACCAGCCAGACTCTCCCCAAAGACTGCGGCTGTTCCCTTCCCCAAAACCCAAGTGCTATTAATTACCTGGGCAGCCAGAGGATTGTGACCTGCTTCGAGGACGGGGGCTGCAGTGTCAGATCTCACAGACGTGTGAAGGCTGCGAGTGGCTTCTTTTAGGCTCTTCTTGGCTCGTTTCTTGGAGCTTCGAATCCTCCCTCCCTAGTCTGCCTTTTGTCACCTGTAATGGCAGCACCGCCCAACCCCAGGTCAGGCACCCCCAGGCCTCCTCCGCACTCAGCTCTCATTCAGCATCCTGGCACGCCGTTTTAGGACTCACGGGACAGCAGGTGTGGGGGCAGGCTCTCCGTGTTCTGGATGTCGGTGCCAGATAGAGGAAAGACGATTGCAAAGTTCCCGTGCGCAGCCCGTTAACGTCCCCTCCAACCTTTCAGGTGCACTTGCTACAAAAAGGGGGTTCATTTGGGGGAAAGCACATGCCCTCTGTGGGGGCCCCTGATCTTGATAGAGGCTGGGGGGTAGGCTGTCCTCGGAGGGAGCTCCGTCCTGTTCATTCAGAACACCCTTGAGCTCAGATGGGTTCTCCGTACAGTGCAGGGCATGCATCCTGACCCCATGACAGCATCTACATCACCTTCCCAGGGGTCGAGAGAATCGAGAGGAATGCTTCAACAAGCCAATTAACCAGAGAGGCGTCCCTCAGTCTAGGGACGGTGACTAGAGCCGATCTTCAATCAAACTTCCAGCCAAGTGTCTTCTCTGCCTGTCTCACTCAGCAGAGTACAGAGAGCTTATTGGATACCCTCCGACGTTGAGGTAGTCACTGAGGACACAGGGATGACTATAATGCCTGGAAGTCTCCGTAGCCTGGAGAGGAGTTAGGGCAGCACAGACAGTGACCCCTAGCTTGTGGTAAGTGCTACTATGGAAAACCAGGAAAGAAAGCCAGACGGGGCAGCGCTGAATGCTGCCTGGTCCATCTGAGATCATTTCCAGGGAATGTGGTGCTTGAACTGAGTTTTGGAGAATGCACACATTTTCCCACTAAACAAGGAAGACCTCACTGAAGACATGTGTGTATAAAGGTCCGTGGTTTATTATATGGCACGATCATTCTTGCATGAAGGGAGTGTCTTGTGTGGCTGGGAAAGAGGCAGGAGACAAAGCTGGACATAACAGGGCTGCTGGCCTGGTTGTGAGGCCTCTTGGGTGCCAAAGACTTCACGCTTTATCCTAAAAGCAATGCACGTGTGTGTGTGTGTGTGTGTGTGAGTGTGTGTGTGTGTGTGTGTGAGTGTGTGTGTGTGTGTGTGTGTGTGTGCACGTGTGTGTGTGAACGATGTTAAACAATGGGAAAAGATAAATAGATTTCCCTTTGTGGACTTTGGAAGGAAAACTCCCATCCTTATCTGAGATAAATCCTCACGTATTTCTTTAATATTAAAAGGGCAACACCAAAATAATTACAGAGTATGTGCTGTGTTATGGTTTTTTAAGTACAGTAGGAGAGTATCTCATGTCAAAGGCTCTTGGCCCTGGGCTTAAAGCCAGCCACCGGCTCTCCGTCTGGGCTCTCTGCACTGTCCCGGCGATAGGCTACTTGTATGTTATGCACACTCTCTCTACATTTAGGCACGGAAAAGAGCAGGTGGTGCCTTGCATATGTCCTATGATGAGCTGAGAACTAACTCACAGGCCAAGGGTTGAGTGTCTGAATTGTTCAATACTGAGAGCAATTAGGTTAGAAACTTTTTTTCTGTGTCTGGGAGACTTTGAAATAAATACTCTTCACGTCTATTACTCTAGCTGTGTAATGGGTATGAGGCAGCACTTAAGTCAGATTTCTGCCATAAGGTATGGTGCACATAAGGTGCTCAGCACAGTGCCTAGTGCATACAAACTGCTGAATAAACACTCTGATACAGGAGATGCAAAGTGAATTAAAATACTATTGTCTGTTCCCACTTCACCTTCAAAATGTACCAAATCTTTTTCAGTATTCTGTAAAGTCCATGATAGCCTTCCTGGCAGATGGGTTCTGTTGTCTAAAACTTGCCCTAAACAGTCTCACTAAATGGGAAAATGGCAAGATTTGGCAACCAAGAAATGGATCCTCTAGTATACATCTTTCCAAAGGTGGTATTTATAGAGTAAGTGTTGATCCATGATTCCTCAGCTCTCTCTGTTAGCTCCATCGTAAGGAATGAGGGGATAGTTTCCCTACACAACTGGGCTTGCTTTTATGACCAGAAGTTAAGCAGCCAGATGTCTGGAAAGGAATAGGGTTGCCTGCAAGGTTGGAGTTCTACCCTTCCTCCCCTCACTACCCCCCTTTATTTTTCCTTCTTATCTTCACTTTTTCTTTATTTTCTCTTCTTTTCCATTCCAGGGAATTTTTAAGACTTGTCAGCACACTGCAAGATTGTTCTTCTGTCAGCCTGTCATCCTTCCCGGTGTTAGCACCCGTCCGTCAGAGCGTGAGTCAACCAGCATGAGAGAAGGGTTGGGTATGGAACCGTTGGTTGCCATTATAATCAAGTCTGCTAATGTTCTAATCAGAAGCTATTAGAGTGAGGCTCGGTCTGTCCGGAGACTAGAAGGCATGGGGGGCGGTTGGGCAATAAGTTAACATCACATGGTCTACAACCCCCAGCCTAGGTCTTCTCAACTTCTCTTCTTTACACCCATCCACTCTTCATTCTCTGATTGTAGGCCACCTAGATCACCAAGACCACATCACTTTCCTAGCAGAGTATTCAAAAATAATTCTCTTCCTCTCATTCAAAATTATTCATAGGGGGCGCCTGGGTGGCTCAGTGGGTTAAGCCGCTGCCTTCGGTTCAGGTCATGATCTCAGGGTCCTGAGATCGAGTCCCGCATCGGGCTCTCTGCTCAGCAGGGAGCCTGCTTCCCTCTCTCTCTCTGCCTGCCTCTCTGTCTACTTGTGATCTCTCTCTGTCAAATAAATAAATAAAATCTTTAAAAAAATTATTCATAGGAGTTGCTTCTCCAAATTTTTGTTAGAAATTCCCACTAAGGGCCTGGGTTGGATTTATCTTGAGGAGACAGTGGAACGGACAAGGCAGTGGGTGTTCATGAGTGGCAGTTCTTGGAACGTTTGAGATGAGGTCATCTAAGCACCGAAGTCAGAGGTTCAAACTTAAAAGGGAGATAGAAAAGCATTACCTATATATATCACCATTTGTCTTAGGCCAGTCAGTTAAAAGGGGGAGAGAATCTATTTAGAGATCATAAAAACCTCAGAAGAAAACATTTGACCTAGGTCCTCACCTTCACACGGCTCTAACCGTCAAAGTAGGATCCTGGAAAGGTGATGAAATTATCATCAACACTAGGTAGAGGGCACTAACAGGTGAATCTCCTATGCCTTTAAGGTAAAATAATAATAATTCTCTGGTACGGTGATAATTGTTTCTGGAGTGACTAGGTGTCAAGAAGTATACCAACCTCTTTGTAAATACCAAAAGTTTGTGCAGCTTTTTTAAGCTTTACCTTATGAGATAGCATATGGAATTATTAGTCTTCTCCAAACCTGCTTCCTCTGTGTTTCCTGGACACAGGGAAGGACCTCCCACCTTCTCACAGAGCTACTTTGAAGCCATTGGAATCATTCAAGCCACTGGGATGTGGGCAGAAGTGCTCTGCAGCCTTTGTGGCCAGAGACAGTTGAGTACAAGTGCAAGATTTAACAGGACACGTGGTGACATCGTTTAGTGCAGGGAGCCTGGATCTCTGAGTCACCACGTGACTAGGGGATTTCTAGAGGAAATCTGACCCTCATTCGGCTCTACAAGAGCAGTATGCTAGCAGCATCTATGTTAGGCTGCTGGGGTTCTGAGCAGAAGTTTCTCCCATCCTGAGTAAGACAAATAGAAGCAGCCTTGGTGTGGAAAGGGTGACAACTTATCCTAGGTCACACAGTCGGGAAAACACGGGGCCAGGATTTGAAATTATGTTAGGCTTCTGCTTGCTTCGGCAGCACATACACTGAAATTTTGTTAGTCTGACTCTGTAGCCCAGTGCTTGATCAGTACACCCTACAGCTTCCCTCAGGAGGGGAACTCGCTCAGTCTCCAGGACTCGAAGAAGAGCAAGGGCTCCCCAGGGAGTCGGGCTGCATATATCAACAGATGGCTTCCATGCATGTGTGTGCAAGCCCCACTGGGAGAAAGGGGCTCAGGCGATTTTTCCTTCCAGTTCTGTGACTTCTGACATCACTTTAAGCCAATGTTTGTCTTAGAAATAATCTTTAAAATATGAGTTCACAGCACTCACCAAGTTAATAGATTATAACGAATGTGAGTAATGTTCCACAGGTTTGTTGTAGCTCAGAAGCAACAGTAATGGATCATGGCTGTGTCTCTCTAGCAGCAAAATTCTTAGACTATTTGTTTGTTTGTTTGTTTGTTTGGAAAACCTTGCTGCAGTCGATGACTATTTTATCTTCGCCATGTACTTAGGCCGGTAAAGATGCCAAGCCAGGGAGGTGGTGTGTGGGGGCCATTGTCTTTAGAAGCTCGTTTCCCCTTGGTGAAGGTGAGAGGAGCCCCTCATTTAGCCTTCCACAGATCACATTACAGAAACAGAGTTTGGCTGCCTCCTTCCATCGGAGCATCTGCTCCACTCATGGTCCCTCGTGTACCCATTTTGTTTTGTCCAAGATAGTGATCGTGAGTAATGGATTGGGCCGAGCCTGCTATTGCATGATGTAATTGTCAGAGGGATTTAATTATCAGCACATCACATGTGGGATTACTGTGCCGCGCCATCTCTAGTTCACTCACGGGCAGTTTAGGACCAGCATGACTCAGAGGAGGTGGAGTTCTCCAAAAAGTCACTCTCGGGATGCATCTGCTCTTCTCACACCTGTCCGAGAACGTGGAGCAACAGTGACTTACGTTATTGCTGATTTCAGTAGGAGAATCTATACTAGGCTACCTCTTCTCCTGCATCAGCTCTGCATGAAAGCCATTCACCTACCACTCAAGGATTTTTTTTTTTTTTTGAAAAGTAGTCTGTGTGGAAGACACTCCCTTACTGAGTGCTAGCCACTGAGGCACGAGACCCACAGAAAGAGTAATTACCAGGCATGGTTTCATTTCTGTAGAAACAAACCAACTAAGTAATAAAAGATAGCTCTTTATGGTTTCAAGATAAGTCAAAGAAAGACACAGCAAAGGAATCAAATGGTATGCTTCACCCAGCAAGCTAAACTAATCATCAATACCAATAATTACCAGTTTATTTATAAAGCACAGGAGGCAGGAGATTACACACATGGAAGTTGAAGGTATTTTTATATTGAGTGCTATATACTAAGCTTGCCATAACATATAAGCATTAATACATTCTACGTGTATAAATATTTATACTCATGATGATCAAAGCCACCATATGGGTAGATGGGGCAGATTCAGAAATATTGAGCAATTTCTCAAGGACAAGAGATAAGAAGAATTTATTATATGAGAAGTGAGGACAAGGTCAGATATTCACATCAGAAACTACAGTTAAGGATATCTGCAGCACCTAGGTGGCTCCATTGGGGAAATATTTGCCTTCATCTTGGGTCATGATCCTAGGGCTCCTGCTCAGAGGGGAGCCTGCTTCTCTCCCTCCCTCTGCTGCTCCCCCTGCTTGTGCTCTCTCTATCTGTATCAAATCTTAAAAAAAGAAACTATGGTTAAGGAAATACATATATTTTTTAAACTTAGAAATGTTTTTTTGGGGCACCTGGGTGGCTCAGTGGGTTAAGCCTCTGCCTTCGGCTCAGGTCATGATCTCAGGGTCCTGGGATTGAGGCCCACATTGGGCTCTCTGCTCACTGGGGAGCCTGCTTCCCTTTCTCTCTCTCTGCCTATCGCTCTGCCTACTTGTGATCTTTCTTTCTTTATCACCAGGACAGCATGGTACTGGCATAAAAACAGACACATAGACCAGTGGAACAGAGTAGAGAGCCCAGATATGGACCCTCAACTCTATGGGCAATTAATCTTCGACAAAACAGGAAAAAATATACAGTGGAAAAAGACAGTCTCTTCAATAAATGGTGCTGGGAAAACTGGGCAGCTATATGTAGAAGAATGAAACTCAACCATTCTCTTACACCATACACAAAGATAAACTCAAAATGGATAAAAGATCTCAACGTGAGACAGGAATCCATCAGAATCCTAGAGGAGAACATAGGCAATAATCTCTTCGATATCAGCCACAGCAACTTCTTTCAAGATATGTCACCAAAGGCAAAGGAAACAAAAGCGAAAATGAACTTTTGGGACTTCATCAAAATCAAAAGCTTCTGCACAGCAAAGAAAACAGTCAAGAAAACAAAGAGGCAACCCACGGAATGGGAGAAGATATTTGCAAATGACAGTACAGACAGAAGGTTGATATCCAGGATCTATAAAGAACTCCTCAAACTCAACACACACAAAACAGGCAATCATATCAAAAAATGGGCAGAAGATATGAACAGACACTTCTCTTTCTTTATCAAATAAATATGTAAAAATGAAATCTTTAAAAAAAGATTTTTTAAAATTTCTTTTCAATGTAACATTATTCATTGTTTTTGCACCACACCCAGTGCTCCATGCAATCTGTGCCCTCTCTACTACCCACCACCTGGTTCCCCCAACCTCCCACTCCCTACCCTTTCAAACCCCTCAGATTGTTTTTCAGAGTCCATAGTCTCTCATGGTTCACTTCCCCTTCCAATTTCCCTCAACTCCCTTAAAAGTTCCTTTCAATCCCAACAATTTATAAATCTATGAGTACTTTAGGGAACAAAACAAGAATGAGAGATATGATAATCCACCAAAAATCTCAAGAGATGTGATAATCCACTGAAAGTCTCAAGGCCCCAAAGAGCTCTCTGACACAGCCAACTGGTAAGTGATGTCTTTGACTATTTCTACAGAAATAAGATCACAAAGTGACTTCTCACCATCTAAAAGTCAATCAAAGAGAGATACTGGTTTCAAATTAGTTTATAATTCCTTCTCATAGACTCATTTATCCCACTGTTTAAGACATATTTATAACACACGAGTGTCACATTTGATAAAGGAATGTGTTTTCCATTTTGAAATTAAATATTAAGGTTTGAATATACTACAGGAAAAGAAAAGGTAGAGCCCCATCAAAATTTCCATATTTGACCTTGGACAAGGGGTCTATTCTCTAACTGGTTTATTTTTTGTTTGCTTATGAAACAGGGAGTAAAGTCCTCTTCTGTCATAAATCTTTCAAGAGGCAGCCATCTAAATAACAAATTGATCCAATTTAATACACTAAGTATCGAGAAGCACCATGAGGATGATAAAGGTGGGTCATTTCCCTCAGGTCTCCATGCTAATTTTCCATTCTGCACTGCTATGTTCAAGGTCAAAACAACCATCTGATGTTTACCTTGTCAACTCAACAAACCTTTATTTGAGTTCTGCCTACAAACCAGGTGCTGCATGGGTGATGGAATGAGCAGTCCCTCTCTCTAGAAGGTCACCACCAGCGTGCATGTAAATCACCGTCATCTTCACACCCAAGTCCATCGTCTCAGCCAAGCTCCTAAATCCTATGCAGACCATTGCATGAAACATAAAGCTGGTAGTGGGTGCCTTTGAGGGGTCCAGATTCTTTGGAAAGATACATTCAGAAAGAAAGAAAAGGAGACGCACATTCAAAAATACATCAGGGGGCACCTGGGTGGCTCAGTGGGTTAAAGCCTCTGTCTTCAGCTCAGGTCATGATCTCAGGGTCCTGGGATCGAGCCTCTCATTGGGCTCTCTGCTCTCTGCTCTGCAGAGCCTGCTTCTCTCTCTCTCTCTGCCTGCCTCTCTTGTGATCTCTGTCTGTCAAATAAATAAATAAATTTAAATTAAAAAAAATACATCAAAGCATCAGGGTTAAAGAAAATAATCAGAAATGAGATCCAAATAGAAAGCTGTAAGACCTTCTCCAGATGGTATCGAGTTGACGTCTCAGGGCTACACAGGACATCCTTATAATTCAGCACATTCTTGCTTTTTTCTTATTCTCTCAAAGTTGAGTTTAAGAAATGTTAATGAGCCTGACACCACTGACCTTGTCACAGAAGGAAGTGCCTGTTGGGGCCGATCACTATTTAGAAATATAATCTCCAGCTGAGTGGGGGATTGGGGAAAGTTAGCTAATATTTACTGTTCTTAATTTTTAGACCTGCCACTATAAAATGATATAATTATTTATTAAATACTAACCAATACACTACTATGTGGAAAATACTTATTGTAATATATGTTTGCTTAGGTCATCAAAGGTAGTAGCAACAAATGTGCCTTCAACACCATGGAGGGGGTTTTTTTTGTTTTTTTTTAAGATCTTATTTATTTATTTGACAGACAGAGATCACAAGCAGACAGAGAGGTAGGCAGAGAGAGAGAGGAGGAAGCAGGCTCCCTGCTAAGCAGAGAGCCCGATGTGGGACTCGATCCCAGGACCTTGAGACCAGGGCCTGAGCCAAAGGCAGAGGCTTTAACCCACTGAGCCACCCAGATGCCCCCACCATGGAGTTTTAAATGGGTTATCCATTTTCATGCTGACATAATTCTACGAAAAGAAAACTGTCTTTATCACCACTGTCACCACCCACCGTCTCTTTATGAAGGATGACGCTAAGGGAGGGAAGTTTACTTGCACCTGGCCGAACAGGGAATAAGTGACATAAGAGGGATTCAAGGAGGGGTCACCTCCAGTCCCCGTGATTAATCGTCACCCTATGCTTCTCAGTCTCACTTCTCTTGGAGGCCTGACGTTAATATTTCTCCCAGTTTCCTCTTCCATCAGACATTTTGGAGTTGAGGTCATGAAGCCACAATGCTGTTGTCTTCCCTTGTGCTGGAGAAGCAGCAGACACCAGAGGATGCTCTCCGGCCAGTGATGGCATGGTGAAAGGATGATGCAGACACAGAGAATGTCGGGAGGACACTAAATAATTGAAGAGGTGGGTGCATGGCCCCAAAAAAAAACCCGTGGAGCCTCAGCTGCCTGGGTGAGTGCAGGGGTGAGCATTCGGGATGCAGGTGACCGGGAGCTAACAAATGGACAAGGCACGGGGCTGATGTCAGCAAAACTCGGGAGTTCTACTTGTGTGTACTTTCAAAGGAAGGTGTTTTTTTGCTCCTTAAGCAAATTTCTGAGGTGATGCCACACCCAGGCATGTACCCGAGGTTTGACCTCAGGAAATGTCTGCAAACATATATTTCAGATGTGGTCCAGGGAACGGGCTTGAGAACCACGCAGCTCCGAACACAAGCCACCGCTCTGTCTCTCACAGCCAGGGTGACCTTGGCAATCTGATCCTCCCATTTCTTTACACCTGACAATGCTGACAGGTCTGGAGGTAGTTACTGACAAGATGGAGTTTGACTTCTAACCTTTCTGTTCCCTTTATTTTCTGCTCCTTTATCCCCAACTCAGAATCAAAGATCCTGAACATGTGCTTACTTCAGACCAGATTTTCTGAAAAATCAATAAAAATTTTCTTTGCTCTCTAAATAAGTACTTAGTGTCTACTATGCCAGGCGCTGTGCTGGATGAGGGGGCTCTGTGATGAACAGTCAATAAGGTCCTTGAACCCATGGTCCCCACCACTGTCAGATGGAAGACTGTGAACTGGCCAAGTTCCTTTCATTGGGAATAGTGTATTTTAAAGTCATAAAATGGAGATGACCAATGTATACCATGGGTGTAGCTTGAGGACAGTGCATCTTCAATGTGGCAGCTCTTAATCCCATGTCCGTCTCAACTCAGCAGTCCGCTGGAAGTCTCTGTCAGACCCCCAGAAGTACAGACATGCCTTCTGTTCTAATCATGTTCTATGGCACTGTGTTTGCTCACCGGCCAGACTGTATCATTCTTGAACTCAGACACACTCTCCCTAACTTATTGTCCTTTACCTCCCTTTGTATAGGTAATACCCAAATGAGCTATACCCTTAACAGAACTGAAAAAAAAAATGTATATATATGTATGGATTGAGGGAGGGAGGGAGGGAAGAAGGAAAAGGGGAAGAGGAAGAGGAAGAGGAAGAAGAGGCGAAGAGTAGATCTTAACCGATGCTCTATCCGCATTTTCTAAATATTTTAAATATTTGGTATTTTAGAAAAAGTCCAGAAGTCTATCAGTTCACTGCATTTAAAAGGATTTTTGTTTGTTTTGTATTTCGGTTAAAAATGTAAGACTTTAGTAATTGCAAAAATGTGCATTCCCTTGGGGAAAGTAATTTCCCTTTTTCTTCCTTTATGTTCTCCTCTTCTTTACTTTCCTCTTTATACATTTCCACAATTCTTTTTTTTTTTCAAAGATTTTACTTTTTTATTCATGAGAGACAGGGAGGGTGCAGAGGGAGAAGCAAGCTCCCCAGTAAGCAAGGAGCCCAACTCAGGACTTGATCCTGAGACTCTGGGATCATGACCTGAGCCAAAGGCAGATGCTTCACCATCTGAGCCCCCCAGGTGCTCCACATTTCCAAATTTCAGTCATTATGTTAGCATTTGTTAAACAGTGCACAGGTGCAGGGATTTGGATTCAGATGAGAAAAGTATGTAGATGGAAATCGACCTCATACCACTTCTACGACCTTGGGTAAACTCTTTACCTTTCTAAGCTATGTCTTGTAATTCATAAAACTGACATGCAGTCCACCCTTAATTTTTTTTTCTGACTAGATCACCTCTTTTATTATTCTTTTTTTAATTAAATTTATTTATTTTCAGCATAACAGTATTCATTATTTTTTCACCACACCCAGTGCTCCATGCAATCCGTGCCCTCAATAATACCCACCACCTGGTACCCCCAACCTCCCACCCCCCCGCCACTTCAAACCCCTCAGATTGTTTTTCAGAGTCCATAGTCTCTCATGGTTCACCTCCCCTTCCAATTTACCCCAACTCCCTTCTCCTCTCTAACTCCCCATGTCCTCCATGCTATTTGTTATGCTCCACAGCAATGTGGCAGGATACAAATTCAATGTGCAGAAATCAGTGGCTTTCTTATACACTAACAATGAAAATACAGAAAGGGAAATTAGAGAATCGATTCAATTTACTAGAGCACCAAGAACCATAAGATACCTGGGAATAAACCTAACCAAAGAGGTAAAGGATCTGTACTCAAGGAAGTACCGAACACTCATGAAAGAAACTGAAGAAGACACAAAATGATGGAAGAACATTCCATGCTCTTGGATTGGAAGAATAAATATTGTTAAAATGTCTATACTGCCTAGAGCAATCTATACTTTTAATGCCATTCTGATCAAAATTCTTCAAAGAGCTGGAGCAAATAATCCAGAAATTTGTATGGAATCAGAAGAGACCCCGAATCGCTAAGGAAATGTTGAAAAACAAAAATAAAATGGGGGGCATCATGTTACCTGATTTCAAGCTTTATTACAAAGCTGTGGTCACCAAGACAACATGGTACTGGCATAAAAACAGACACATAGACCAGTGGAACAGAGTAGAGAGCCCAGATATGGACCCTCAATTCTATGGTCAATTAATCTTCGACAAAACAGGAAAAAATATACAGTGGAAAAAAGACAGTCTCTTCAATAAATGGTGCTGGGAAAACTGAACAGCTATATGTAGAAGAATGAAACTCGACCATTCTCTTACACCGCACACAAAGATAAACCCAAAATGGATAAAAGACCTCAATGTGAGACAGGAATCCATCAGAATCCTAGAGGAGAACATAGGCAATAATCTCTTCGATATCAGCCACAGCAACTTCTTTTAAGATATGTCTCCAAAGGCAAAGGAAACAAAAGCGAAAATGAACTTTTGGGACTTCATCAAAATCAAAAGCTTCTGCACAGCAAAGGAAACAGTCAAGAAAACAAAGAGGCAACCCACGGAATGGGAGAAGATATTTGCAAATGACAGTACAGACAGAAGGTTGATATCCAGGATCTATAAAGAACTCCTCAAACTCAACACACACAAAACAGGCAAACATATCAAAAAATGGGCAGAAGATATGAACAGACACTTCTCCAATGAAGACATAAAAATGGCTATCAGACACATGAAAAAATGTTCATCATCACTAGCCCTCAGGGAGATTCAAATTAAAACCACATTGAGATACCTTCCTACACCAGTTTGAATGGCCAAAATTAACAAGACAGGAAACGACATGTGTTGGAGAGGATGTGGAGAAAGGGGAACCCTCTTACACTGTTGGTGGGAATGCAAGTTGGTGCAGCCTCTTTGGAGAACAGTGTGGAGATTCCTCAAGAAGTTAAAAATAGAGCTTCCCTATGACCCTGCAATTGCACTCCTGGGTATTTACCCCAAAGATACTGATGTCGTGAAAAGAAAGGCCATCTGTACCCCAATGTGTATAGCAGCAATGGCCATGGTTGCCAAACTATGGAAAGAACCAAGATGCCCTTCAACGGACAAATGGATAAGGAAAATGTGGTTCATATACACCCTTACATTTTGGTTAAGGTTGAATGCCAGAATCTGCAAGGACTCGATCCGATGTTGCCTGTACAGATAGCGGATCACAGACTACTGTTCAGGAAGATTCAACGTGTTGCCATCATTGTCACTGTTAATCAATAGGATCCTGACTTTGTCTTCCCATCGTACAGAGGGATGGATAGGGAAATAGTCCGCAGCTATACTCACACAGAGCCAAAAGAGCCAGTGGCTGCTCAGCTTCACCCGCACTCACTGACTCAATGTCGCACCACAGACTCAGCCTGGTTTAGGAGAGCATGGGTGGTCTCTAAGTGATGATCTGACCCATCTCCTTATTTACAGATGAGGGATGTGCAGTGACCTCGTCTGGGATAGCAGGTCCCAGTCCAGGCTTTCCAGTAGCCGCTCTACTCCTGCCCACCCCACCACCCCACCATGGTCTACATTGCTTCCTCCTGTGGCAATGGGCTCAGGTTCCCAGATGTGATAGTCTGCAGGTGCCCAAAGTATCCTTCTCTCATTATTGTAATCTGCTTCTGTGGTCGTTTCAGTGTTGTGTGTCCCAGCCTAATTGAGGGCTAAATGATGCAATACAGCTATAGTTGCTTGAAGCTTAATTTGTGCCTAAGTATTTCCCCTGAGCTTTGGATATCTTGCTGCTGCTTTAGCCCCAGAACGCATGGAATAGGCTCACTTCCCCCACATCTGATTGTGGTGTCCTGTATGAACTCTGTGATGGCTTTATGACTTCCGATTGTTTTTGCATTTCTAAGTTTGGTCTCGGTATCACACTTCAGTGCCTAAATTCAGGACATGCTTCTTGTGAGATGGATTAACAGACTACTCTGTAAGCCAAGAAACTTAGAAGAAATCTGTGCAGTCCTTTTACAGTTGATCACAATATCTCATTCTCTGTCTTCTCTGTACTCTACATTTTCCTCTCCCCAAAGACCCAGCAAGTATATTGAATTTTTGTTAGAAAATCAAAGAAATCTCCTGAAATTAAAAAGGTGGCAATTATCCAGTGAGAAAAGAGTCCTGGGCATAACTGTGACTCATCAGATGTTGACACGTGTCATTATCTCATTTCAGAAAGGGCAAGAAGAAATTTCTTAGTCACAACACGCCATTCTATACAGCATCTGTCAGTCAAGGCACTATCACTAAAATGACTGGCCATTCATAAGTAGGTTCATATTTTAATTTTCCAAAGAAAAGCTTATTTCCATGTCACCACATTCAGGATTCACAAGCACCTGAACGTTCTTCATTCGAAATAAGCATTTGCTGGATTTCTACTGTTCAGCAGGTAAATGCCCACAGTACTTGAATGTATGGAGGAAAAGTCAACTCATGCACATGATATAAACTGAGTTCCTAAATTCTAGTGCTACATTTTCTTTTTAATGAGCAGCTATGACTTTTTAGCAAAATTTCTAAGCCCCAGTTAGGGCTCCTAAGCTCTCTGCCATCAACCATCCGTTTCTTCGGTCAGGGCAGGGGTTTGACTGTCGCTTGTCCACTTGGCGCTGTTTTGTGAGTCCTCCTTTCTCTGGGACCTGAAGAGCAAAGCCCTGCTTCAATAGTGACTCAGGCCGACATGGGAACAAAGACAAGAAGGGCCCGGAAAGAACGGGGAAACACTTTGCGGAGCTCATCAGATCCTTTGTTCTCATCCTAAATCCCACAAAAAGACATTCACAAAATTAGGAATGTGATATATCAGGGCAAATGCGGAAGAAAACGATTTGTCTCCTTTACAGAACTGCCTTTGAAGATCCAAGAAGTAGCATTTATGAGAAATAACATGAGACTTCTTTTCGTCGGGCTCCTTATAAATTATTCTCACCTTGTCAAAATTCAGCGGCACAAAGTCAGGCACTTGAAACTCTTGGAAGGGGCAGCATAGTTGTCCAAAAATTCTGTGGTTTGGACTTCGGCTTTCAGCTTGCTCCTGCCCGACCGACCACAGGAAGCCACGCTCAGAGCCGTCCATGTGCTCACCCAGGAGATCCAAACTCTGGAGCCCAGGCCGACTGTTAGAATACGGCTTTTCTCAGCTGAATTTTTAAAGGTTCTGGTGACTCAATCTTGATTGCACGTTCCTAAAGTTTCCTCATTTGCTTTAAGCTCGGATGACCATTTAAGGGATGTATAACTGGTGATTTCAACTCATTCCGTTTGTTTGTGGAGTGTCAGTGTGTTAGTCACACTCTCTGACCCACGGGGGTCCATTCAGTTCCAGCCTTTGGAGGCCCAGTAACACCTGGAGGAAATGGTGCTGCTGTGTAACACCTTCCAGAATGTTCTAGGCACATGCTAGGTTTCAGACCCTGTTGTTGTCGGTCTCTGAGTGGGGGTGGGATGCCTACCTCACAGGGTTCTCCTGGGGAAGTGCCCTCTTTTGAGACTGAAGGTTGTGAGAGGCTAGCAGGTTCTAGCCTGTCCCCTGAAACAAGTCAGGCACTCCCACTGTCTCCCGGGGCGCTCTCCATGGCAGCAAATCCTGCCTGGGAGGTGCGGGGGGAGGAGGGGTTGGGCAGCTGCACTGGTTGGCAGCATCCGAGCTCAGGTTCTCTGGGAAGAAACGCATCTGCCACTTCCCAGGGTGGGAGACCCTGGACAGTTTGGATTTACCCCTACTCACTTACTAGTTCTGCTTCCTCTCCGCATCAGAGCTGTCCTGGGTCCCCCATGAAGGAGACCGAAGGAAGGAGAGGTGAGGAGGTGACAGCTGGTTCCTGGGTGCTCTGCCCGCTGGTCCCAGTGGGAGCTGAACAGCGGGATTTCTTGGAGAGCAGACTTGCTAGAGGTTGTTTGCCCTCAGTGGGCCCTGGGCCATGGCTGCTGGCCCACAAGGGACTGAGGTCTGCTGGCTCCTGGCGCCAACGTGGCCAGGTCCCCAGTCCCGCCTGCTCCCAGGAGGGCCAGGCTTCTCCAGCTGGTGCGGCAGGAGGAGGAAAAGAAAGATGGGCCCAACTCCCAGGCAGCAGGAGCCTTTCCATGAAAGCAGGCTGATGGCATCAAAATGACTTTTGTTGCCTTTCCCCCCCGAAAGTCATCCCAAGGTTGGAAACAGAGGGGCACGCAGGGCACGAGGGTGGTCAGGATGAGCGTGATCCGACGTCAATGGGGTGAAGGCAGAGCTGCCCCCACTCACCCCACACTACGGGTCAGGCACCGAGAAGCCCCAAATCGGCGTTTCTCCACCTGGGCACCACTGACATCTGGGGCTCAGCCATTCTGCACAGTGGGGCCATCCTGCATGAACGAATGTAGGAGGCTTGGCAGCATCCCCGGCCCCCACAGGCCTGGAGCCAGGAACACCCAGCAACTATGACCGCAGAAAAAATATCCCCAGATGTAGCTGAAGTCCTCAGGGGGCAGGGGGCAAAATCACCCTGGCTAAGGCCCGCTGCACCCGGGGTCGGATTTCCTACTGCCACCCAGTGGCTTACACATCCTTTCCCCGATTTCTGCCTTAGGACTTGTATCTGTCATGTCCCCGAGCAGAGCAGGCAGCATTCTGAAAGTGTCGGCGCACGTGGGGCCGTGCTGCCCCAGGGTGTGTGACGCAGCTCAGGGATGGGAGGTGAGATGTCCGTAGGGCAGGGCCAGGCAGGACTCCGCATTAGCCGCTGACCCCGACTCGAGCTGGTTCCCCTACACAGGCCTTGAGGGGCTCCCCGGATGGTGTCTTGGCCCAAGTCTTCAAGAAGGCTTTCCTTATGCCCCTTATTTCATTCCGGTAGGTGTTATGATCCCTCTTGACTTACTTATTCCTGCCGTTGGCTGATGATCCCGAGGGGGAGGGCAAGACGAGGGCGCCGGGGTCCCCAGTACTGCACTCCTACTCCAGCCAGCCTCAGGGCAGTCCTGGGCTCTCTGGGGGTGAGGCGTGCTCTGGTCTACACAGGTGGGGAGTTGTTTGACTCCAAACCCAGGCCCTTTCTACTGAGTGCTGTGGCTGCTCTGTAGGGACGAGAACTCTCCATCTCTGTGACCCGGAGCTACGCCGAGCAGGCTGTGCGCTGTGTGGTTTCCGTGTGTGTCTGCTGTGCGGCGCCGACGTGAGGCAGCCTTTCTCTCCCTCCCTGCACGGTTTCTCCACAGCTCCTCTTTCACAGAAACACAGATCTCCCCAGAAGGAGCAGCGAATTGCCAACACCCTGTATCTGGAGGTTCCAGGAGCCTGCTTTGCTGCATGGCAGACCCACACACCCCCGAAGCCCCACGTTGGCTCCGATCACTCACTGGGACTGCCCTGCGCCTCTTCAAGCCCGCACGGCGTGTGAACTGTGTCATCCTCTCCAAGACCATCTGTCAAGTCCCTGGACCGCCATTGAAATTCCAAGTTTCCCTATAAAAAAGCACATCACTGGAGGGCGCGACGGACCACAGACTCTCCGGTTCGTGTGTGTCCCCACCTAACCCATGGTTATCAGTGTTGTCGACGGGATAACTGAATGCGAGTCTGATCGAAGCTCCCGTGCCAAGGCTGGGGGTTCTGCCTGGTTTCCAGAGCATCAGCTAGGAGAAAGGTAAAATTCCTATTCCTGCTTTAAAACCTGAAAACTGGCAAGATGCTCCCTGTCTCTCCTCCCTCCGCCTTGTTGATTAGCAGATACGAGTTCTGGGACGAACTGTAAGTCGATCCATAAAAGATGGCTGTTCTCTTAGACACCCACGCAGGCTTCACAGAAAAGCTGCATATAATTCATCCAGTGAGTTCATTTTTCTGATGGTGTGGCCGGCCCTTCGGAAACCAGGCAGTTTTGTTTGTAGTGTCTATGGACACCTGACGGGCCTGGCCACATCTGCTGGCACCATCACCGAGGTGACAGATATCACACCGGACCTCCCCGTCCCCTCCTCAGTGGGTTCAGCGGGTAGACGCTAATGGAGTGATTACCGCTCTGAGGCTGGCCAAGACGCCACCCTGGCACCAGGACCACACAGCCTGTCTTTCCAAGAGGTAAAACCGGAGTGGAGTCCACACAGACAAGGCTGCCTGGGACAGGAAACAACCCAGGGGAAGGACGTGGCCAGGAGAAGGTGCCTGGGCCAAGTCCAGTGGCGTGCAAGCCCCTGGCATCCTGGGCCAGCAGTGAGCACCTGCAGGCGTCCGTGGCCGAGGGCCGAGCACAGACCGAGCATCTGCTGTGTTACTGAGCACCTTTCGGCTGCTGGCAGTGGGGTGGGGGGGCATGGAGGGCAAGTCCCACACCCTGCCAAGCCTTACGCAGACCGGATGCAGGAAGTCAAGGACAGCTATGAGGTCAGGGGTGCCATGTTGGGAGAACATAGGTTGGTTTTGGGGTGCATCTTATAATCAGCATGCTCATTTCCCCTTGGGGGCTGGTCGGTAGCCACTGTGCTCCTCCCCTGAGGGTCTGCTGCCGCTCTTGTAGGGGCCTTCAAGGGGCCCAACAGACGAGACTACGGTGCACATCAGGCCCTCCCCTGAGACCCCCAGGTCACTGCAGACAACATTCACCAGCATCTCTGTCTAAGGGGTCATGCTCGCTGTAGAGATGCTATGATGTGCCTCTGCATCTCAGTCCTGGAGGAAATTACTAGAGCCGAAGAGAGAGACAATAAGGAAGTAGGGCACTAACTGCGCATCTTGTCCGGGGCACGGAACCACAAGGCACACAGAAATACACGTGAACATGCATGTTTCTCTGTCTTGGCACTGTTAGCATTTGGGGCTGGTGGTTACCTGTTTTAGGGGCTGTCCTGGGCATGCAGGACGTTGTCAGGATCCCTGGATTCCACTGCGAGGTGCCAGGAGCACCTCCTCACCCTCCTCCCCACCTGATCTTCTCTCCTGATGGTGCCAAATCCTCCCAGAGTGGGCGACGGGGAAATCCTGCAGGTCAAAAACTGGACATAAGTGATCTCCATCTAGATGCTGTGTAGACAGATCTACACAACAGATAGCCATCCAGCGGCTGTGACCAGCCAGTGTTTTCTCTGCACCTGGGTGGAGATGCTGTGGCAGTCAGGTCGGGGCTCCTCTCTGGGGCCCCAGGAAGCCCACGTCTCCCAGTGCAGGGGGTGAGTGAAAGGACTCTTCATGTTACAGTAACCAAAGCAGAAGCATGGAGTAAGCAAGAAGCCCTTCTCTTTCACTGGATCCAACTCTAATGTCGTTGAGAAAATCAAGAGAACAGAATCGCAAGAGGTGAGACACGTGGGAAAAGCAGACAGAGAGAAAACAGACACTGACTCCGTAATTGGGAGTGATGCCAAGAGTAAGACACACGGTATTTACCGAGGACACCACGGCCGCCGGGCGCTTCCTTGAGCATTTGCTGTGGTCATACTCGAATGCAGTTGTACCTTGAGAATGAAAAGCATGCTTTTGGAATAGATTCATTTTTATAATTGTGGAATAATCTTTTGTGTGTATGAGGGATAGGTCATTATTTGTAATATGAGGAAAATATAACAGACATCAGTTATGTCTACATAACTTAGACATTTGAAAGGTTTTACATTACCTGGCCTTAAAATGTCTTTAACTGCTACTAAATATGCAGATAATATCTACGTTCTCTCTCCTTCTAAAATAACCATTCCGAAAGACTTGCCTTATCTTCCCGCTGGGAAGTTGGTATCTCACATACACTTGAAAAAAAAAAAAAATAACAGAATGTAACAGGACACTGGACCGCAAGTAATGGAAACGAGCTACCCATATGCTACAATTTGTATGAAACAGAAAGCTCAAAAAATGTCTTCCCACCCGGCTACACCAGCAGGGGAAGCAATTCCTTAGGTTAAGCCACTGTGTGCAGACGGTCCTGCGGAAAAGCAAATATGTTCCTCAGGACAAGAGAACGCATTAATCAACACAGTATCACCAGGTTATTAACGAAGTCAGCCAATTAGGACACTCACTCACTCAACATTCGTTGCAGGACTACCATATGCCGACCACTGGTAAGTGCTGGGACGCAGGAGCAGCCCAGGCCAGAGCCTGTGTCCGAGGGAGGACGCAGGGTGGACAGACTTCTCCACCTCACCCCGACCCCTCCCCGCCTGCGGCAGCTGTGACCTCACACCCTTGCGCTCACACTGTGGATTCGCCTCTGCTTCCGTGGTCAGTCCTCACTCCCAGCACACACGTCCGCGCTGCGCAGGCCAGGCTGTGCGTTCAGTCCCCCAGGCACTCCTCAAACCCACGGGTGTCCAGTCTTCCCCACCCGAGGCAGAAGAAATCGAATCTCCAGGACGGTACGAAGCCACAGCATTTGTGAACTTCCTGGAGGCGATGCAGTGTTGGCTAAGGGTGGAAATACACCGTTCTGCTTCCTCTCCCTGACACAACTATGCCCCGAGTCTGCGCTGCTCCGTCTGGCCCGACCCGATCGATAGAGTCATAGAGCCACGTGCTGAAATAGGATTTCTCAAGGGTCTCCCTGGAAGGACCGATTGATTCAGTTTGGTTCAAAACCAAAAAAAATGTGCACTTTTAAGAAAAACTTCTGCATGATTCTTATGGCAAGAAAAAATTTAAAAGTAACTGAGAAACATACTTAAAACTTCAAAATCGCCTCTCCTTCTAGGAGCGCTCAGAACGACCTCCCTCACGCGGAACCAGTCCCAGGAGCTCCCCCCAAGGCTCCACAGCGGGTCACAAACAATGCGCTTCCTTACCCAGCGCCTCCCTCTCCTGCACTCACCTCCAGACCCCTGGGGGACATTCCCTGTTCCTCTGCGGGTCTTCTCATTTCCCGAGCTCCCACAGCCCACGGGTGCGGCCGGGGACAGGGGCTCAGCTCGTGACGGTGCATTTCTTCCCAGCGCCAAGTTCGGTCAAGCCAGAGCCCTGTGTTCAGCCAAGGCGGGAGCCGCGACACCACAGACGCCGGCAAAGACCACACATCGTGACTCGCTGTGTTCCTTCCACATAGCTGGTAGCTCAACATGCACCAGCCAGCCGCCGGCCTCCAGCATTTTCCCACAAGACAGAGAGATGCCCTTGATGAAGTGATGGGCAGAATCTGGAAAGTCGGGGGAACGGTTGTGGTGAGAATCGTGGAAGTTCTTGAGAGCAGCAGACAGGCAGGACGCCAGCGCGAGGGAGGAATCCGGGAAGGCGGCGCGGCCACCACGGATCTCACTTCCAGCTTCTCCCAGGGCCGCGTCCGACCAGCTCTGCTCCTCCTCAGCGTCATCTCTCCCCGCTTGTCACAAACGCGTCAAGACTAAATGTGGCAGTGCCTTTGGCTCACATCTAGAAAGTGCGTACCTTGTGGAAAAGGTTGGGAATGTGTTGCTCTCGCCTTCTCTTGGCAAAATTATGCGTATTAACTATATTTAGATACAAATCATCTGTATCTTCTCACATTTTTTGGTTTTGATCATTATTCAGCCACAACAGCTTCTTCCTGATTGGATGGCTCCATTTTGATGGTTCAAGTCCTCAAAATGTTATTTCATACGTAAGGAGGACTTTGAGATGTTGGGACTAGCGGAGCCCACGCTGGCATTCAAAACTGCCTGGGATGGCGGACACGGGGAGGGGCAGACAGGAACGGGGCACGGGGTTCATGTCCCTCCAACACGCTCTGGGGTCCATCCATGCTCCAGTCACCCTGAGTCAGATCTCAAAGCTGTTTGCGAACAGTCATGGACCTCTCTTGTTTCCCTGGAGAGAATCAAAGGCAAGGCGTGTGTTTTATGGAGCAGGAATTTATTGGGTTTGTTAAGCTATGTGGGTTTTTTTTCTGTTTTAGAAGATTATTATATTTATCAATATTAATGGTTAATTAATTTGTCTGCATTCACAAAACAAGTTGAAATCATTAAACACCAGAGTCACATTTCACTTGATTAATCTTCACCTTAAATGAATATGTTGTTGATGAGTTTATGGATATAAGGTAGATACTTCTCAACTTACTGCACTTCAGACATAAGTCATCCAACTCTTACTGTTTTAATATTTATTTCCTAATCCAACAGCAATACCACGTTAATATTAAATGAACTGAAGAGTCTTTTCAGTTTTTAGATTCATAGAGTCTTTGCTCCTGGGTCGTGAGCAAGGAAATGGCCTATGGGGCAAATTGTGGTTGTTTGTGGGAATTTGTATTTTCAGAGCAACTCCCACCATCCTTACTTCTGACGAGAATGAGCAGAAACAGCAGCTAATTTGGATCAGGTATGGTTATCAAAGCTTGTTCTCTAAGCATGGTAGAACTTTGAAATGTGACCTGCTTAGAAATAAAAGGAGGCTGGAAATGCTTTTATATTCATGACCCTACTCTCTACTCACTCATATCTTGGTCCTTCGCCATTCAATGCACAGATTCAAGTAACAATTACATAAGGTAGACGGAAATAAATATCATCTGATTCAAACACTGTGTTATAGAAATTTAACTTCTTTCTCTTATCTTCCTGAGAAAATGTGAGCCACTGTATTCTTTAAAAAATTACAGGAATACGGGAGCCTGGGAGGCACAGTCTTTAAGCGTCTGCCTTTGGCTCACGTCATGATCCCAGGGTCCTGGGATCAAGCCCCGCATCGGGCTCCCTGCTCAGCGGGAAGCCTGCTTTCCCCTCCCAGTCCCCCTGCTTGTGTTCCGTCTCTCACTGTATCTCTCTCTGTCAAATAGATAAATAAAATCTAAAAAACAAACAAACAAACAAACAAATACAGGAATAAGAGGACTGAGCCTATGATTTTTTTTTTTTACTTTTATTTCTTCCCTAGAGTACTTAAATGTGTTTGCACACATACACCTACCATATATGTACCCTTTCATTTGGTTTGTTTCCTGATTTTGCTGTCCTTAGAACAGCTCCAGTGGCACAAGGACCGTGTTCTGCACACTCAGTCGTCACCTGAAACTCTCCCTTATCACAAAGTCTTTACAGAGAAGATGCTCATTAAGTCTATTTTGACTCACTGATTACCTTCCTGATGAACTAATTAATAACTCTACACCTGAGTGGATAGCTAAATAAATTCTAGGGAAACATGTTGAAGAAATAAAGAGATTCTTTCTGACAATGTAGTTTGTATTGAATGGACATTTATGCCTAAATGATAAAGTTAGTACTTGTAAATTAGTGCATATATATTTAAAAAAAACAATTATTAGCAAAAGCAGGGTCATATAGGTCCCATTGCAAAGAATAATCATTCCTTAGTTTGATTCTAGACGTTGAAACCTACTACTGAGTAAAAATATTGGGATAAGTGTGCCTTCTTCTGGGAGACATTACATGTCATTGTGAAATTCATGAATTTTAGCTCTCATGAACAATCCAAGAACTCAGAGATTTTTAATCTAGTTTAAACATGTTTAAATATCTGTATAAATAGAATTATTTATATCGGTAAAAATAAAGCAGGTGTGAACATGGAGAATGAACGTAATTGTTAAGGATTTTTACTCTTTTATTAAGAAGTACTTATCGGAGCACTGGAGTGGCTCAGTCAGCAAAGCGTCCGGGTCTTGGTTTCAGCTCAGGTCGTGATCTCGGTGTCCTGAGATCGAATCCCACATCAGGCTCCACGCTCGGTGTGGTCCCTCTCCCTCCCTGCTCACTCTCTCTCTTTCTCAAATGAGTAGATAAAATCTTTTAAAAATACATGTGAAAAAGTACTGACTGAGAGTTGGCGGAGTGCTAGGCTCTTCCCTGCCATCAGCACCAGCTTGACTATTTGCTATTATATGACTTGTAAGTGTTTATTTTTTCTGTATGTGGAATGGTTATGACGACAGTGGCCAGTCTCAATAAAGTCTGTTTTTTTTAAATAATATTTATTAGAGGAATAATGGCATAGTTTCTGGAATAACTTTCAAGTGCTCTTTATGTCTCAAGAAGTGACTGATGACTGGGAGCTCAGACAGTCCGGAGACTCACCTGAAGAGTGTCGGACCCGCACTCCAAAGACAGGCGGTGTGAAGAGCCGGCCGAGACTCTGGGTGGGTTCCTGTAAGCATGGAGTCGGAGGGGAAGACAAGGAGGCTTCTGACAGGCGCCTGGGTGTTCCAGTCTGTTGAGCATCAGACTCTTGATTTAGGCTCAGGTCGTGATCTCAGGGTCATGAGGTCAAGCCCTGCGTCAGGTTCCAGGCTCAGTGGGGAGACTGCTGGAGATGGTCTCTCTCCCTCTGCCCCTTCCCTCACTCTCTTTCTCTCTCTCAAATAAAGAAATCAAACATTAAAAAAAAAAAAGAATGCTTCTGAGAAAAATTGAATATATATATATATATATATATATATATATATATATATATGCAGGACAGAGGTGGGAAAAGAAACAGGTACAGAAGTTACTCAAAACTAATCCGGCGAGGGAGGCTGGTAGTCAGAATTGGTAGCAAAATATTATTAGAGGGTCACAGAGACAATCTAGGAGAAATTAGCTTACAAGATACTTCGCAAGCCAAAGATGAGTGTATCCGGAAGGTGGGCAGTCCCGTGGAAGATCCTGAATGAACCAGGGAAACAGGAGTCAGAGAAGGGACCGCAGGCATCCGTTCCTGAAGGCAGACGGGGCCGTGACAGACCCGGGCTCTCCCCACGGTGACTGTCCCACTCACAGCCACGGACAGCATCCCTGCGGGAATCCTGCAGTGGAGAAACCCAAGACCTCTGAGAGCAGGCTTGCGATTTAGCAAGTACACGTGTAGGGTGTCCGCTTACATTTCAATTAAAAATAAATAATGCAGAGTTTTTATGACACGTATGTCCCAGCGAAGGGCCGATCTGAACTGATGGGAAAGAAAAAGTGAAGTGAACCAAGTGAGCACAGAGGCCGAGTTAACAGGACACATATTTAGGAAATGGTGAAGATGATTACTTCATCTAAAGTAGAAAGTGCTAGATCCTAGACAACGAGAGTAGATGAGCATATTTTTTCTATGCATAAATTCTATGTTAGATGCATTATATTCTTATCTCATTGGCTGTTCTTTATTTTTGCTGGGTCAGTATTATGACTCCCATTCTGGGGCACCTGGGTGGCTCAGTCAGTTAAGCGTCCAACTCTTGATTTCGGCTCAGGTCGTGATCTCGGGGTCGTGGGATTGAGCTCTATGGCAGTCTTTGAACTGGGTGTGGAGCCGGCTTCACTATCTCTCTCCCTCCGCCCTCCACACTCTCTTCCTCTCCATACAAAACAAAACAAAAGAAAACACTACTCTTTTACTAATGAGTACACTGAGCTTCAGAGAGCTCAAGTACCATGCCCATGTTTATGCAACAAAAAGTGACATCCAGATACACGTAGGTCTATCCAACTACAAGTAAAGCCCTTCTAGTGGGTCACATTGCCTCGGTGTAGGTAAATGACAAATTTCAGGCAAAAATTGGATACCGGTCAGTGCTCAGATTCTAAAGACTTCCAAACTTGAAAAAAGAAAAGAAAAAAGCACATTATTCAAGGTGCATCTGTGTGTGTGAAACAAGTAATCACGTGCCTCCAACCGACATCACTCCCTCTGGCTTCCTCACACACGTCTTAGCGAATGGTTTGAGCTTCACCCAATACCAGGACAGCTTTTCGTTTAGGAGCCCATTCTGAATTCAATTCTCACTTTCTCACAGGTGTTAACTTCTAAATCCCTGATCAAACACAACTGTTAATTAAGAATACTCAATACAATTCTCACCTCCAGCACGTGTTGACTCCAAACTCCCTGATCAAACTGAAATCTGGTACGGTCCCCCCAATAACTGTTTACACGCTAAGATCACACTTCCTCACAGCGAGGTGGACAAGTCCCATGCTTTCTCCATTTGGGGGTGATTGTATCAGTTGTTGTGAACGTCACCATAGCAGCCTGTAGGAAGATCAGTTTTATGGAAAATATAACAATCACAAAGCCAGGAAACACAGATTTGGGCACAGCGTCTTGAAAGATGAGATTTTGTTGTTCTCTCAATCTCTCGTCTAATATTCCAGACGACATGTCTAAAAGGATAGCCAGGGGAATTTAGCAGCTTTGGCTTTGATTGGACTGTGGAAAAATAAGTGTACATTTATGAGATTTCTGTAGGTTTTTCTGTTGTTGCTTTCAAAGTTCAGAGAAATAGGCAATAAAGCATGAATACCGAAAGACTTCTGAGAAACACGGATGTCCCTGAGAAAATTGCAAGTAGGCAACACCTTTTGGCTTTAGCTGTGTTGGTCTGTTTCAGCTGTCTGGCTTGAGTCTGGTAAATCACAGCCTGTAAGAACGGCATTAGAGGAAAATTCAAAGGAATGTTTCTGATAGACATTTAGAAGTTGTAGTAGAAAACAGACAGGATTTGGAACAAGATTGCTCTAGTGTCAGTAAGAGTGCTATAAAGGACTGAACAAGGTAGACTAGCATGCAAAATGCACGTGGGGTGTGCAGGCTCAGTGCACGACCTGAGCCGCCTGGAACGCATTTCCCCGGTGAGTTCGCGGTACCGTCTCCTCTGGCTGAGAACCGGGGCCAGAGTCCGCAGTTTTCCTGCCCACACTCTTCTTCTGTAGTCATGTGTCTCCAATCTTGTATTCAGACCCAGGAAGCACAGAAGCTCCCTGACAGAGAGAGAACATACTTTACGATCGAGATGTCTGTGGGTCTCCTTGTCTTGTATTTGCCTCTTTGGTTCCGTCCACCTTCATGACCCTCCGAACTGTGCTTTCTTTCCCTCTGAGGATCTGTGCGACCCCGGGTGTGCGCTTCTCCTCTCAAATCTTCATATTCTTCTTGCCAACTTCGATAATACTATTATCTCAGTTAGGGGGTTCTTCCCTCTCAATGATCTGCTTCTCCTTTGACTTATGACCACCTCCTGCTCCAGCTGCCTGACTGGTTTGGAAGCCAAGCCCAGCTTCAATGGTCTTGAGCTTGTACTATTTTCACTTCACTGCTTGGTTTCTGAGTCACTGACTTGCCCCTGACTTTCTGATATTCCTTCTTGGCTGGACAGTCACAGCTTGCAAGGACCCCGTTGGCCTACCCTGTGTATATACATCCTTTGACAGTAGAACCCTACAAAACCATGGATCCGGCAAGGACCTGAAGCCCCTTCCCTGGGCAGGGAAAGAAAATATAGAATGGTTAAAACATGTGTTATCTTATGTTTAATTTTGTTTTTTATCTTCATACTGCAATAGTTTTTTTTTTTCTAGAAGAGTCACCAGACCGCATTGACATGCTATAATATCGATAGTGTTGCTTCAGAAGAGAGATAACCAGAACATCAGGATCCCTCTAGTTCCCCAAACCAAACCTCATATGACCCAGAGCCCTGATAGGGTCCAGCCAGAGACTGGAAACCTGCACCTTGTCACTACCTTTTCCCTGATATTCAGGATTCACAGGTGTTGCTCAACCAAGATGAGATGGAAGACAGGACTGAGTCTTCAGGGGTCACTACAGAATTAATAGTAAGTTAGTCCCATCTCTCATGTCCCAGCTCAGAAGTTATGAAGAAATTCAACCGTGCTTCCTAGGGGCATCGTAAAGTGCGCCTGCGGTAAAGATATGTGGGTTTTGCATTTGGAGTCATGAAGCACCCTCTAGGGGAAAGCAGAGTGTCGACTCTCGCAGGCTGGGTTTCTGTACACTTCAGTGTGCTGAAGTAGTTCTAAATTTCAGTCACTTTGGCCAAGTAGCAGCCCATGCAGCTTCTATTATCACATCATGTAAGAACAATCATACTAACTTTAGAGAAATGTGGTATTTTTAGATGTTGTGACAAAATACAGATTAGGGACATATGCTAAATTCATTTTTACAAGGACTGGAACCACCACAAAGACAGTGGTGACGTTTCAACGGCACTCTGGAGTGAGTTTCTCCCACAGGACCGTGTGCCTGTGGTTGGAAGAGATTTGTGAAGCGAAGAGCCTGAAGAAATAGGTGGTGGTGTGCCCTACGCACCACACCCAGCATCACAAGGATTGGCCCTAAATATTCCAAGGGCTGTTTTCCTCAAGCTCCTTCTCACACAGGCCATACTATTAGGGTGTGCTCCAAGGGGAGAAGCCATCAAGATTTATGCAGTTAACAGGTCTGTTTACAATGCTCAGGAGGCTGGCATAGTCATACATCTCGTTCTTTGGGGACGGAAAGGATGGCTATTATAAGACACTTATTCATCACTATCAAAGACAATGAAATTTTGAATCGATATCTATGAGGAAGTTCTAGAACGATGTGCCAGAAATGTATGTAAATCCTTAGTAATAAGACATCAGTAAACATATAAGACCTAAAGAAGAGCCATCTCAGGTCTGACAATGGCATTGTCAAGGCTGAGAGTTGGGGGCGGCAAATCGGAGACTGACTCAGACTCACACCCACGGCCGGGGAGGAATTCACGCTGGAACCCCAGCACTGAGTCCCATGAGGAATGTGAGGGGTGACAAAAAGTCAGCATACCAGAATATCAGGAAAAAATAAGGCCAAGTCCAAGTTTCCATGAGGTGATCTCGAAAAGCAAGAACTAGATCCCAAACCAGGGGGTTGACATGCCGTGGGCTTGAGAAACGAACTTGGGACACATGGAGAAGGGGTGATCTAAGGAAACGCATCTGGACACTTGGATGGATGGACCCTGCTCTTAAACGTGTCGAGACAGTGGAGGACTGAGGTGCGGAATGCTTGGGTCCGGCTCCGAGGGAGGACGGAGGAAAGGGGGCGAGGGTTTAAACAGGGAAACAGCCGAGGTGGTCTTCTGAGCCCATGAGAACAAACGGGCCCTCCTTGAGGCCTGTGTCCCCGAGCGAACCCGGGCGCCATGCTCGGGGGTGGACGCGGCCGACAGCAGCAGAGATGGTCTGACCGCCCCACATCCGGGCCCTCAGCCACCTGGGGCTCTTTCAACTGATTCCACTAAAGCACAGTTTTCCTTCCCAGAATTCATCTTTTCCTACACTCTGTTCTTCAATGCACCTTCTGTCGAGTATTGTCATCCTACGAATGATGATTTCTGGTTTCCCTCCAAGTCCCCACTCCTTCATCCTCAATCTGCGCGGTTCCGAGCCTTTTCTAACGGCCTGTGATAGGGGGCCCTTCTCCGTCACCTCATTCTCAGTGGCAACTGCAGTCAGATATCCAGGCACTAAGACAATATTCCTTACATAGTTCACAGTGCTCACCGACTGACCAATTCTTTTTGTGTGTCTTTATGTTTATAAAATGACCATTAAGCCTCTGAAGACGTAAGAAAATAGTAAAATCAGGCTACTGGAAACTCTTGAAAATGTTCGACCAAATGGCAAATGTTCATGATAAACTGAACTGATTTTCTTGTTGGTGATTGAGCTGTGTACAGCCTCAGTTCTTTAAATGGCACAGCCTTTCCCCTGGGGCTGGGGAGGTGTGCTAGGATGCCGGGGGTCTCTCTGGCCCAACTCAGAGCATCCAAACCCAAGGCTCCTGGAACTTCTGGCAAAATGTGTGAGGCAAGGCAAAGCACCAGCTGCTGGGAACCTCCCTGGCAGGCTCTGGAAGAATCCTCCAAATTCAAGTAAAAAACGCAGACATATGCATTTATTTAGAATACCTAAGGAGCACTCGTCACGCATACATGCACATGTCACACACTCCCACGCACAGCCCCCACTGGAAGGTCCAGGAGTCTTACAGACAGACAAAAGGTTCTTCATAAGGAGTTTGGAAGATCGAAGCTCTGTAGACCTTGAATGCTGTCACTGTGCATGTGTCGTGAATGGAAGCTTCTGGAAGACCACACTGTTGAAAGGGTGTGAAGGATTGAAACAAGACAGCTCAGGTCTAAATTCGGAATCCCTCGGTGAGTTTTGTAAATCTCTCGCCGTCTCGGAGATTCTGCTCCTACGTCTTAAATCAAGACTGTGTGGGCTACGTGCCTTCTAAGATGAAGCCCAGCCCTGAGACTCCGTTTCTACATTTGAATGCAGTGCATTTCATGGTTTCATTGGAATGTGCATCCATTTAACTGTCCAGTAATTGGAGCAATCTCACTGTTTGATCTTTTCATAATTTTTCTTTTTTATTTTAGCACTAATTTTGACTTGCAGAAAAATTTTGAAAATAGAGTTCTGGTAAGTTCCACATTCAATTTTTTCCTATTACGACTCTCTATACTTGCATAATAAGCTTTTACAGTTAATAAATTGCTCCTAACACATTATTATAAACTAAACTCCATGTTTTCTTTGGGTTTATTTTGTTTTTACCTGAAGGCTTTTTCAGCTCCAGGTTCCTATCCAGGATGCAGCCATGTGTTCAGCCCCACGTTCCTTGAAGCATATCAGGCTGGGACAGCTTCACAGACTTCCCTTGTTTTTGAAGAACTTGATAGTTTTGAAAAGGGCTGCTCAGGCATTCTGTAGACCATCCCTCACATGGGATTTGCCTGATGTTTTTCTCATAATTAGACAGGACTTATGGATTTGGGGCAGAAAGACTACAGAGATAAAGCATTGTTTTCCTAATGTCCTATAGAGGGTACACTGCTATCAACATGACCTATCGTTGGGGAGGTTGACATTGATTGCTGGCCCGGGACTGTGTGGGTTGGATTGCCCGTTTTCTCACTGCACTCTTCACAATGATGGTGCCATGCACAAGTCACATGGGAGGCGTGGGGAGCTGAGTTCCCCATCCTTAAAAGTCTACATAAAAGAATTTTTATTGTTCCTCATTTCCCCTCTCCATAATTTATCCCTATCAGGATAGACCCCTGGGTATCAGCTTTTTATTTGAGTTTATAGGCCAAGACTGTTTGGTTGCTCAAATTGTCCCAGCTTTGGCCATTGGGGGCCTTCTTAGTGGAACATCTGTCATACCCCCATAATTATGTGTGTGTTTGCTCTGCTTTTGGTTTTGTTCTTGTTTGACACTTCCTTACTTACTACAGGAAGTCTAGGATCATTGTGTTTATTTGCTGCCCCAGCCCCAGGATCAGTCATTTCTATAAGAAACCCTAGTTCTTTCTACTAGAGAAGATAGTAGACATCAAGATCTGGGTTTGGGTGCACTTACTGCTACTAAGATATTGTTTCTAGAGCTTCTTAGCAGACAAAACAGGAAAATGTATGTGTGTCTCATAAACCATGCAATTACATACACACACACACAGTACAGTTTGTAGCCATATGTATCTCTATTAAACTAAAAACATTTGTCTATACTTAGGTCTCCAACTTAATCCATTATTAAATGGATTATTCTAGCTCCCTCTGCCTTGCTTATCTGTAAATTCACATTCCATCAGTGAGAAGCCTGGTTCCCAGCACCTGCCGTCCATTTACCTAATTGTTCAGTTCCAGTGTACAGTGGTGGCGGTTTCAGAACTGTTAACACGTAACCCGTGGGAAACATCGGTAACATGCAGAGTGCCGTGTTTATGTAGTGTCATTTGCCTTCAGTATTACAGACATTTCTCATTCCCCAAGTTACAGAGGCCAGCATCTTCCCCATTCTCTTCAGTGAGCTTGTTTTACACATTGATAGGGCAGTTAAATTGTTTTGTCACATTCTGCATTCCATCCAGAGGTCCCCCTGACCTCATAAATGATTTTTAATTTGCATACATTAAGGGCCACTCTTGGGCTGTAACGTTCCATGCATTTTAACAAACGCAGTGTCATGAATCCACCAATGTCATGCAGAATATTTTCACTACCGGGATCATCTCATGTGCTTTAATCTCTTCAACCCACGGCTGTCCCCAGGATCCTTGGCAACCAGGGATTACTTTTTTAACCATTGCTATAGTTTTGCCTATTTTGGAATAACATACAATTAGAGTTACATATGCCGTCCTTTAGGTGGGCATTCCACTCTGTAATATTGCATTTAAAATTCATCGGTGTCCTTTGCTTGGGAGCTCATTTCTTTTTATTGCTGGATAATATTCCTTTGTATGGACTTGCTATAGTTTGTGTATCAATTTGCCTATGGAAACTATCTCGGTCGCTTCTAGTATTTTGTAATTAGAATAAAACAGCTATAAGCATTCAGGTGCAGGTTTTATGTGGGGAGACAATTTAAAATCAGTTTGGATAAATATCTGAGATCCTTATTGGTGGGTTAATCAGATTATGTTTAATTTTGTAAAAAACCTACAACCCGTCCTTAAAGTGGCTGTGTTGTTCTACACCTCAACCAGCAAGGAATGATAGTCCCTGTTGCTCCGAATAGTCACCAGCAATTGTCATCTTTCTTTCTTTTTTTTTTTTTTTTTTTCATTTTTGCCATTCTTATCGGTGTGGTAGAATCTGTTCTGATTTTGAATTCCATGATGACAAAAATGACAAATGATGTTGAACGTCCCTCCAGATGTTTGTCTTCCTTCTATGTTCTTCTTTACTGATGTGTCAGTTCATATATTTTCCACAATTTTAAATTATTATTATTCTTATTATTACTATTGAGTATTAAGTGTCTTTTCTGCATTTCAGAGACAAGTTCTTCATCAGATATATGTTTTCCAAATATTTTCCCCCAGCCTGTATCTTGCCTTTTGATTTCTTGCACCATATCTCCCACAAAGCAGAAATTAAAGTTACTTACCATTTTTTTTTTCCTTCATGGATCATATTGTGGTTTTGATCATCAATTCAGTACAATACAGGTTTTTCTCCTCTGTTTTATTCTGGACACTTTACAGTTTCATGTTTTATATTTAGGCTTATGACCAATTTTGAGATAATTTTTGTGAAAGGTGTAAGGTCTATTCCTGAATGATGATTGTGATGATGATAGATACAGACATCCAGTTTTTCCAGCATTACCTGTTGAGGTTACCTTCCCTGCATTGAACTGCCATTGCTCCTTGGTCAAAGATCAGTGACTATGTTTACGTATCTATTTCTGAGCTCTCTATTCTATTGGGTTGAATCCACACATGTACTTTTTTTTACTCCCTGCACTTCCTTGATTGTGGCAGCATTTGATAACTCTGGAAATCAGGTTGTTAGTCCTATAATTTTGTGTTGTTATTGTGTGGGATATCTAGGATCTTTTTAAAAATTAATTTATTATTTTAAACTCTTAAAGATTTTATTTATTTATTTGTCAGAGAGAGAGAGAGCAAGTGAGAGCACAAGCAGGGGGAGCAGAGACGGAGAGGGAGAAGCAGACTCCCCACTGAGCAGAGAGCCCCATGCACACTCCATCCCAGGACCCTGGGATCATGACATGGCCCGAAGGCAGACCCTTAAACAGCTAAGCCACCTAAGCATCCTTTCTTTCTTTTTTTATTTTTTTTAAGATTGATGTATTTATTTCAGAGATGGAGAGAGCAAGCGAGAGCTCGCACCGTAGGGGGAGGGGTAGAGGAGACGGAGGGAGAGAGAGAGCGAATCCTCAAGCAGGCTGTGCTGAGCGTGGAGCTCAGACCCTGAGACTGTGACCCGAGCCGGAATCAGGAGTCGGACGCTTAACTAACTGAGCCACCCAGTGGCTGAGCACTTCGGCTATCTAGGATCTTTTGTCTTTCAAAATAAGCTTTAGGATCTGTTTGTAAATATCTACAAAATGATTTGCTAAGATTTTTATTGAGAATCGAATTTAGAGATCAAATTGGCAAAAATTGATTTCTTAACAATATTGAATCATCCAATCTATAAACATGGGATAGATCTCCATTTATTTAGCTTTTTGATTCCTTTCAGTTTTGTACCTGTATATTCTGCATTTATTTTGCTAGACTCACAGCAGTGTTCCATTTATTTGATCTTATTTCAAATGGCAATTTCACTTTTAATTTAAATCCAAATTACTCACTTTTTCATGTATCAAAGCCATTTTAATACATTGACCTTATGTCTTGCACCCATGCCATATTAGTTTGTTAGTTTCAGAAGTTTCTTTGTTGATTCTTTGTGACTTACGTAGAGACAACTATGTAACCTTCAAATGCAGGGAGTTTTATTCCATTTTCTCAATCTGTATAGCTTTTGGTTTCTTACCGTGCCTTCTTTTCTAGCTAAGACTCCCAGTGCAGTGTTGAATAGAAGTGATGAGAGAAGATATGGGCTCCTTGCTGTCCTCCTAATCCTTGGGGTAAAATGTCCATTTTCTCACCAGTAACTGTGAGGTTATATAGGCTTTGGTAAGTGTTCTTTGACAAATTGAGTAGGCTTCTTCTATTCCTATATTGCTGAATTTTTTAAAAATCATAAATGGATACTGTTTTATCAAATGTTTGTTCTGCATTTCTGCATTAATTAACATGATTATATGATTTTCTTCATTAAACTGTTGATGTGATAGATTATATGAATGGTTTTTGAATGTTGAACCAACTTTGCATATCTGATATAAATTCCACTTGGTCATGGCATACAACTCTTTTTCGTAATTTGTTAAATTCAGTTAAACCACATTGTGCTGAAGATTTCTGTAACCATTTCATAAGATATATTGGTCTGTAGTTTTCTTTTCTTGAAATGTGTTATCAGGTTTTGGTATTAGGGCAATGCTGGGCTCATAGACTGGGTTAAGTAGTTTTCTCTTTGCTTCTGTTGTGGAAAGAATAAATAAAATAAAATTATATAAAATGCTTAATAAAACCAGAGCAACAACAACAACAAAGCAAAGGAAATATCTGTCATTTTTAATTCATTTTTTCTTTGCCTTTCAGTTTGGAACATTTCTATTGACTCATCTTCAGTCTCATTGATTTTTTCTTCCCCCTCAGACATGTCCAATCTACTGGTGAACCCAACTAAGTTGTTCTTCATTTCCATCACAGTGTGTTTCATTTCTGTCCTTTCCTGTTGGTGCTTCTTAGGATTCCTGTCTCTATTTACATCACCTTCTGTTCCTGCATGTTGTCTACTTTCTACATGGGAACCCCTAGCATGTGAATGCTAGTTATTGTGTATTCACTATTTGTTAATTCTGAAATCTGAGTCAGGTGCTGGTGCTTGTCCTGTCTCTTCAGATGGTGTCTCTCCCTGCATTTACTCATGACCTGCATTTTGTTGTCATTGTCATTCAAAAGCAGTATGATACAACAAGTAATACAACCCAAAGTAAACAGACTTCCCCTGGGAAGTTTGATGGTAATTAGGTTGGGGTGAAGCTGTGTTTAAAGCTTGCTATGTTGCAGAGGCTCTGAGCTCCCCCAGTGTTCTTGTTCCTGATCCCTTGTTGAAGCCGGTCTTCCTTAAGACTTGTCCTGAACCAGCTTCTTCTTCAAGAACCACTTCTGTCCCCCAAGAGCTCAGCTGGCGTGGTCTTGAGGTTCCAGAGAGGGGAATTATATAATCAACAACCTCGTGGCTGAGTCTCCGGCTTTTAGTATCACTGAGTCCCTGGGATGTGGTCCTCAGAAGTGTTTCAAAAGTTCCTCTTCACCCAGAGAGGGGAGACAGGATGGCTACAGGAGCCTGGAGGGTGAGAAGCCTGCTCTGATGAAGGCTTTTTGCTGGACAGTCGGCTTTAGTAGTGAAGACTACTCTGGTCATACTCCACAGTGGCTCCTCCTCCTCCCCGCTCTGGAGCAAGACCTGAGTCATTCTCTGATCCCACCCTGATCCCACATGGGCTTCTGTAGACAAAGCCCATGAAATGGCGGTGAAGCCCTAAGATAGTGACCCCTGGCAGTTTTTCCCTCTTCACCTCCAGAAGTTAACTCAAACTGTCAGTCCATATTTAGTCCATATTTTCTCAGCTTACAATTGCAACACCATTTCCTCCAGGTGAGCTCCTCTGGGCTGGGAATCATCCATGTTTACCTTTCCGTCTAGATCTCCGAGCCGGTCCATACACTGTACCCTTGGTTCTCTGAGGGGTCTCGGAAAAGCGGATTTTTCGTTTGGTCAGCTTTTTTCTTATTTTAAGGATGGAGGGACGACTTCTAGCCTCCTTCGATGTTGGGGGTGGAACAGGGTGTGCCCTACTCTGTTTTAACCACTTTACCCTTCCCCTACATTTGTCAGAAAATTTTATTTTTAATTTATTAAAAAAAACAATTGTGACAACAATAAAGAATTAAGTGACAGCTTACAAACAATTTCCCACACCAAATGGCATTAATTTAACATATTTACTAGTGATTATAAATGGTGCTGGGCTAATTCCCAAGCTCTGGTTTAAGAAGATACATTTTATGACAGATGATGAATGTCGATTGCACAAAATTGCCATTTCATAAAACGGTAAAGCCTTCGTGATAATACAGGGAGATAAAACCGATTCCAAGCAAGTTCTGCCCATCTCTCTACTAAGAGAGTCAGGCTTTAGCTCCTTAAATATTGAGAATCCTCTATGTGCCAAGAGCTCCGTATTTATTAAACTTATTCTCATATGATCCTTGAGAATACCATGCTTCGTGGTCATGATGACATTATTTGTATAGATGTTAAAATCAAGATAAGTGAATATTTTGACTGAGTCCACAGAGTGTACAAAATGGGCTCCATATTTAAATTCCCCTCCATTACCTCATTTTATCCTCCCAAGGGCTCTGTGAAAGCCGTACTCAGTAAAAGCACATCACTGCAATTCCACTAAATTCAGTTCTACTCAGAGCAGCACTATCTAACTAGCAACAACGAGGTGTTAGGTGTGACCCGTCATGTTGGGAATGAAGGGATGGGTGAAAACTCTCTCCAATCTCAGGAAGCCCCGGAAGATGAGTTTACTGATAAGCATTTTCAACCTCTCTCTGGATGCTGAACTATAGGTAGGGACAGCCTGCAAAGACAGTAGAGACATGAACTAAATCTTCAGAGATAGAACAGGAGTTCAACATATTCAGGAGAGAGGTTTGGCAGTAAGTCAGAGAACATTCTAGAAAGAACTTAACAAAGATATGGAATCATTAAATGGCATGTCAGTGTTCTATGAATTCTTTTTTTAATTTTTTCTTTTATTTTAACTTTATTTTAATTTTATTATTTATTTATTTACTTAACGCACACCGGAGTAAGGACGACAGGTGTGGGAGCAGGAGTCGACGGCGAGCACCAGGAAGCCATACCTCATTCAGCGTCCAAAGCTCAGGAGCTTGAGTTCAGAAGGATTTGATATAACCTGCTTCACTGTATCAAATCTCAGTTTTAGAAAGCCTGTGTTCTTCTAAATATGGATGCTAAACTGAGACTAAAAAAATGAAATAGACTTTTCCAACTTACACTGTAAATTCTGAGAAGGTCTTCTATGTGAGTCCTGGACTCTACAGCCAGACCTCAGGTGACCGACTTAGTGACCAACTCCTACTGATGTGTCTTCCACTTTGTATAAAACTGTGAGTGCAGTTTGTCTTGTAATCAAACGTTCTTATTTAAAAGACATTGAGAATGTGATATTACTTAATAGCCATATGCATGAAGAATTTTTAAGTTATTTATTTTTCTAAAATCCCCAAACTGGATTAAAAAAAAAAAAAAAGACTAATCTATTGCCCTCAGATGATCTAAGACATTTGACTGATTCGTATTTAGATACGTGTTTATGTAGAGTTGAGCTTCTGAAGGGAAACTAGGGTAAGTATCGCTATTGTTTTTGCTCCAGATCAGATTTCTAACCCTATGGGTATCATGAGCACAAGTTCCGGAAGCTGCATTGATACGATCTTCAGGGAGAATGTGCGGATGGCTTCCTATACTCTTCCCTTACTAGAACTATTGTCATTGGCTCACAGACATCATCAATGCCTTAATAAAAGGAGACACCGTGGAACAGAAGAGCAGGAAGAGTTTGAGGTAAATATCTAAGGACTCCAGAACTCCATAGCCCTGGTCCCTCATCTACACTCTGGCCTCCGGCATGGGAATGTTGGTAAAATCTTACCAAAGAGAAAAATATAACTAGTTTCTAGTCCCAATCTTATGTATTAAGCCAGAGTTCTGTTGTCTGTCCATCCACTCTAACAGGTATCTGTCTCCAGGCATCCAAAACTGAGGCCACATATTTCTTGCTTAAAATGAATTTTAGGGCACCTGGGTGGCTCAGTCGGTTAAAGCATCTGCTTTCAGCTCTGTTGGGCTCCTGCTTATGGGGAGCCTGACTGTCCCTCTACTGCTCCCCCCACTTGTGCTCTCTCTCTGTCAAATACATACATAAAATCTTAAAATAATAAAAATACGATGGATTTTAGTCCTAGGACTAATGCCGTATGTGAAATGAACTGAAAGGGAAGAGGGGGATTCTGCCCGGCTGCAGCTTTGTTACTCTACCATGCAAATACTGTGGGACTCTGCTGCGGGGCCGTAGACCACACCTCACCAGGAGCACAGGGTCCGCAGGCCAAGACCTGCCATCCCTCGCCGCGTCAGTATCCTTCCTCCACTTCCCTGTGCGTTAGCCTGCTTGTCTGTCGACTAACAATAACAAAAACTAGCTTCTGGAGCTCTTGCGAATATTACGACATTGAGAAAAAATAACGTGAAAATCTGAACACAGCACCTGCCTTTCCTTCCAAGCTGCTGTGGTCATGGTGACGATGATGACGTTCCTCGGGTAACGGTGTGGAGGCGAACGGGCGTGTGGGTTGTCGGGGTTCTCCGCGGGGTTGTTCTTATACACGGGAGGATCCCTGGATCATTTCTGGTGGTCACAGCCAGTGGGAGGGGCTGCTGCTGGCAGCTGGTGGGCTGATGGTGCTAAATCTCTTCCAGGACATCCCCCAACAAAAAACGGTCTGGCCCATGGCATCAGTAGTGATGAGGTTCGTGAATGCCATTTAGTTGCCGGATGTGGATCTAGGCATGTGGAGCCAGGTGTGTCACCGTAACCGTCATCTCTTAATCATCCTTAAATCCTAATTGCTCATCACGGAAATACGTTTCATAAAAGAATGCTTCATGTACCTTCTTTGGATCATTCACTTCTCATTTAAAACAGACACTACTAAACCGGGCATCATGCCGTGTGTTAGAGGGTCTAAGATGAAGCAAACGTCATCTTTAATACACTTACGCTGTATAAGGTCACGCAGGGAAACAAATGACCACTGACCGCTAAGACACGAAAGTCACGATGACCACATGTTACTTAGGAGGGTGAGGCGTACTGAACAATGGAGCACACAGACGGCACAGAGCTGCGTCTCGCAGGGTATCGCTGCTGTGCCGAAATCTGTGTCCTTGACTTTTGAAGGCCAGGGAAGCAGACTGAACAGCTTCAAGCAGGGAGTTAGATTGAAAAAATATGTTTGTGGAAGCTTCTCTACAGAGCTCATACAGAAGAGAGTTAAAAAGGCTAAACAAGAGGAATGGGAGCCAAAGACAACGGGTCGACCAGCTCAGGCTGGCCATGGACAAGTTTCAACCATGGTGGTGAGGGGATGGGGGACAAAACAGGAGGCTTCCTTGGGTGGGGGGGAGGCCCTGACAGCCGACCAAGGGGCAGACATGGGGGAAAGAAGAGGAGTCCTAGGAATCCTGGATGGCTGCACTGCTGGCAGCACAGACAGAAGGAAGAGAACTTCCTTGGGAAGAAAAGACCTTGGAGTTCTTGAGGTCGGCTTGCTCAGGTAGAGGACGGGGTCGGACGTCTACAGAATTTGGAAGAGGACCGCTCGGAGCAACAAGACTAGAAAATAACTGACAGACAAATTGAGTTAATGGGACTGGCCGAAGCCAATGCAATAGAGCCCTGCGTCTCATTAGGTTATGGTCTAGTCTCTCCAGAGCTTGATCTTGTTAGGAATATGGATGTCTTTTAGGCTTTGATGGATGGGTCTGGAAGACCCATACGTAAGAGCAGCGGGGTCAGGACGGGAACGGGACACACACCAGCAAACAAGGAGAAATGGAAGAAACAGACGACAAAGGGCTCTTCTGTTTGTTTTTTTAATTATCTGACGCTCATTCCAGACGTCTCGAGTCAATACAAATATATAAGCAGAAGTTGAGAAGAGTAGTGAATTCGTAAGGATGCAATTCTTAGTATTAACATGCCTATTGTGGTGTGGTGTTCTGAATTCACAATTTGCGGGCAAACTTTCTCTTCCACTCAAGTATACCTGGTAAGGTATTGTATTCAATTATTGTTCATTGTGTATTTATTGAGTAAACAACTAAATGGCTTTATGCAGCAGAAGGACTTCTCTCAAGTCAGATTTGACTCATGTAGGTTTAAATTACATGTATGTGTGTCTGTGTATTTATGCACAATTACACACACATGATCATGCACGTAACACTTACAGTACACAAGCAACACATGCACAGACCTCCTTGAGATCATGTAAAATTCAGAAGAAGTTGTAATTGGTCAAATCATGTCCAAAGATTATAAAGAATTACACAGATTTCATGTCTTAGTTATATGCAGTTACACAAAATAGGACAGAAAGAAGGATAGCTAGCCTTTCATCTCAGTCTGCTGCATTCAGGAATAATTAATTTAAAGACAGACTCGGGCCTTTCTCGGGAGACTTCTGGCAATGTTCAGACCCCATCTCCAGGACCTCCTGGAGACGCCCAACACTTCCCTGAGACACCCTGATGGCACTGATGTTAGGCAAGATTCAGTTTTCCAGAAAGCCTGTGCTGTGTGAGGTCATTAGGAAAGTGTCTGGCAGAGGAAGGCTGTTCTAAGGTGCCTGAGGGCTGAGAAGAACAATGGAGCATGCCACACCAGCACATCCTCAATATTCTCAAGGGTGTGCGGGTGTGTGGTTAAGGACTCGTGGTCAGTTCGCATTTGACCAAGAGCTTTTAAAGGCAAACGTCTTTTCGGTGTTGATTTTTGGAATAACTTTGGGCCTCTGAGTTGAAGGATTTCAGACTGAGAGCAGAGCCCACGCTGCTAAGATACCAGTCTCCAGCCCCAGGTTCTGCTGGTGGGAAGTGGTGGGTCCCCCAGTTCTTGAGCCGAGATGGTCGATGTCGCTGTGCTGCAGGACAAGGTGTTCTCGCTCTGAGATCCACCGCAGGGAAAGAGCCTCACATTCTTCCTCAGAACGCAGCTGACGCAACGGGGGCTCGGCCGTCCTAGAGCAGAGTCCGCGCTTGCGTTCCCCCAGCTTGGGATGGACTGTTCTGGGTGATGGGCTGAGTGAGGCGGGGTGGTCTCTCAGCACCATCCGTAATTACGTAGCTCATTTGCTCACTTGAGAAATAGCCGTTACGTGCTCAGGTTGTGAACTCTGTGAAACTGCGTCAAGTGTGGCCTCGCTTCTACACCTGGGAGTGCTCTGGACAACCGCGGCGGATCCATGCTCCGGCTCACAGACCTGAGCGGACGGCCTGGTAGCACCTGAGCCACCAGAGGACTCATGACCTTCTCACTGAAGAGGGAAATCCTGAAACAAAGCTGTGAATCAATGCAACCGAAAGGCACATATCTCATTAATTTCCAATGACCGATTGGAAAATGTCTTGGTTTGAGATTTTGAACCCAGAGAACCAGATTCTGGCCCTGACTCGACCATCCCACATCCTTGAGACAGGGGATGGATCCCAGTGGATCTGCGAGACTCAGTTTTCTCATCAACGAAAAGAGCATAAGACTTGACCTGCCTTCCACAAAGACTCACCAGGAAGACCGTCTGGGGTCGTGGAGTCTGTCCATAAACCAGAACTGTCCAGCAGACCCAAGACCCACCTCCACTGATAGTAAAGGAAGGGTGCCCGGGAGCCCAGTAGGCCCCTCACGGAGGGCTCTGGGTTTCAGATCCCAAGGGGTCAAGTTTGGAGACAGGACTCTTCTGGGCATGGACTACCTTGTATACCCACTGCTGGCACAGAATGAGCCTTCAGTAAGAATCAGTTAGCTCGGTAACTCCAATCTGTGTCCCACTGCCACTGAACACCAAGACAGTTGGTCCCTCCTGGTAGCCGGTTTGGACTTGACAAAGAGAAACCACGGCCGTACTCAGCAAACGTGGACCTCGACCTCGACCTCATCCCCCTCCAGGGTCTCCACGGTCCTCTCCTGATGCGCCTGCTCCCTGGGGGAGCTCGTCCTGCCCAGAGCTCCGGCTGCACGCTGGACGCCCAGGGGCAGGGCCAGGAAGGGATGTGTCCACACTGCAGAAACTCCGTCTTTGGCGCACATGGGAGAATGATGCTGAGGATCCATCAGGAGCATCTCCGTGGTCTCAAGGACAAGTGACAGAACCGCTGCTTCTGTGGCCTACCCTGTCGCAGCCCTGGGATGTAGAGTGAGTGTCTGCTCTCAGGCAGAAGGACAAGCCCACGCTGTACCTTCCTGCTCTACCTGGGCTTATGAAACACAGATAAAACACCCTCAGATTTGAGACTTTACGGGGAAACGTGCATGTCTCAGATTCCATTCACAAATTAAAAGAAAATGTTGATTTAAAGCCTTAGGTTTTCACAGTCACATGGATGCCTGATAACCGTTTCCTAAGGTTTTTTCACTCTCACTGTGCTCTGTGCCGGGATCAAGAGTTCTCAGGGAGCGGAGAGAGGCGCCAGCGGGGCTGCCCGAAGTTCACTGCCTGACCCTACGGGAAGCATCCCCAGAACCTGAGCTTTAGACCTGGAGCCCCAGCAGGAGGCACAGAGCCTCCACTCGGATTCATCCCTGTGACCTTACCCATGGGGGGTGTGTGTGTGTCTGTGTGTGTGTGTGTGATGATCTGTGTCTGTGAACACACGTGAACACACATCCTCATATGAGAACCTGAATGTCCGTTTCCTGTTCTGATTAGAAGCCACTCCGAGAAGTCTACGAGACGAAGACAGCTGCGTAAAAACCTCTATCCCATCATCCTCATTTACTAGGATGTGATCGAGTACATAATTTTGGAGATAGGAGGCAAAATGTGTGATGGGAGAATGTTATAAATCTGCATTGTAAGATACAGGATGGATAAAGATTTGTTAAACATTGGCTATCCATGTGTTCATGTGTGCGGTACACATATGTGCAATATATGCTAATTATTTATAACTGCTTTTATATCTTCTAACTTATTTATAATTACTTGTGCACTTGGGCAAATTCATGTATATTTGGGACTATTTTAAATACATGATGCTTATTAAATTAATACAAGCATGTTTGAATGCAACATCATGCTTACACAGATAGGCACATGCACGCTTCACAATTTATATCGTACACACAAGAGCAAGTTCTATAAAAACACAATTATGTGTCTTCACACATCATTTATTCAAAAGCTCTGAAGAACGTTGTTTATCACGTAAGTGAATTTTTCAGATCATTGAACCTTAATATTTTAAGCATGAGCATTTAATTTTGAATATCTGCAAGGAAATCTTCTGTAGTACACTCCCTCGAGTCCTTCCAAAGATAATGTGGAGCATAATAATGATGGTGATAATAAAACAAGAACGTTACCGTAGATCGAGCACCTTCCACGTCGCAGTCTCTCTACACACACTTACGATGTCAGAGAATCCTCGAAGCTGGTAAACTGAGCACACTCGTTCATGCATCATGCTTGAGCAAAGAGCCTTAGAGAACCAAATAACAAGATTTGAGTCATAAAGCTCGAAGAGATAGAGTTAATACTCAAAGCTATGTCTTTCTCTCTGAAAATTCTAACGTCTTCCCAAAACATCATCTTGCCTTGAATGAACTGTCACACGATCCTGCATAGTTTCCATAGGTTGTTACCCAACACAGCTGTGCCCCTGTGGCCACTGTGGATGCCCAGTTTCCAGAGATCCTTCTCCTGGTATGTACCTGTTTCTTTCATATCTGTCCTGGTTATCCTCATTTTGTTTCTTGTAATGAGCTCTGTCTTGGTGAATCAGAAAATGTGTGTGGTAAGAATTGCAAGGTAAATCTTATTTGGTAATCAGACTTAAATGCTAGGATGTGTGTGTGTGTGTGTGTGTGTGTGTGTGTGTGTGTGTAAAATTTAGTTAGTTTGCTTCTGTTTTCCTAGCAATAAGCCTGGTGGGAAGATTGTCTGAAAGCAAGTAGGGTTTTCTCCTTGTGTGTATTCACGTGTTCTCCGTATTTGATTGAAAAGACTACATAGAAGGAAACACAAATCTACGATGACACTAAAATCTCAATAGAATGTACTTCTAGAAACACTTAAGAAATACTGTAGGTCAGTTTGTGTTTTTCCAAAATAGGTTTCTTTAGCAAACTCCTTCCCCGATTGTTTTAGCGTGTTGAGAAAGGAAACGTGTTAATACAAACACGTTTTTTGTCCTGTCGTGAGGGATTCTCGTAAAGTGCTCCATAGAATATAAAGGTTTTATCTACTTTTTCCATAACTGGTTTGGCTTTTACTAAATTGTATGAGGAGAAAATGAAATCTCTAGCTTCTCTCCAGCATATAATTGTAACAAGATAGTCGAAGAGAAGAGAAAGCCTTCAAGTCTGAGGATTTGGTAGATTTTGGAAGAAAACCAGCTCAGGTTCGCAGGGTTACTGGAAAAATCTGAGAAGACCTGCTAGCCAAACTTCCGTATTGCTCTTTGAACGTGGGTTTCAGGGGGCAGCGTGAAACAGGAAATAAGACTTGGGAGCCCACTGGTGAAAAGGGAACAGATCACAGAACTCACTGTCATTAAAGGTGGCGTTTGTGTGGATGGGGAAGGGTGTGGCGCACGGAGCGACTGGCAGGCTCCGCGCGGGGACACCAGAGCTCTCTGCTCTCTCTAGAGGAATTCCATTTCCTAAAAAATTTAATTCTTGAGTCATATGTTAAAATAATGAAAGACAGACACATATCTGTTCCTTTTTGTCTGTTTATTGGTTCTTAAGTTGTTTTCCATTATCAAAATTTATTCGGGTTGAAGAAGTAAAATTTTACAGATCAGTGAAAAAAAGAAAGGTTCACTGGGTTGCCCGTGTCTGAGCACACCATACATTTACTTCCATGGTCTGAGAGAACTCCCAACAATAGTTTCTAGATGATGCCAAGATTAATAACGACCAGAACAATGAAGTAGAAAAAGAGTTGTGCAGTTTTCTGCTTTACCTTTAACCCCGAGTTACCTCAGAGACTCCAACCTCTTTCCTGCCCCCAGTCAGAGTTCTCCATGTCACCTGGGGCCCACGAGTGATGTTCCTAGAACTTTGGACTGCAGGGTGGCCGCTGCCCTTTCTTCATCCTCTCCGACAAATCATGCCACCCTGCCCCTCTCCTCTGCAGGGCGGGCATGATCCACCAGCCCTGTCCTGTGTACTGGGAGGTGTACTCCCTGCCCCTGCCAGCCCTGTGGTCTCTCCCTCTCCCACCCAGGGAGACAATGCCAGCCAGAGTCTCCTGCCTCAGGTGACTTACCCGAGGGCCTTCTCACAGCTTTATTTGGACTTACTCTTTATTGCAAGACCTCTCACTGAATATCTAATTAATACCAGTAAGTTTATTTGTATGTGACTCCTAGTTTAATACTACTACTACTAATAATACTACAAATAATACTAATAATAATACTTTAAGTACTACTTTAGTATTTAATAATACTAATAATAATAGTAATGACAGAGTAAAGTTGAGATTTGCAGTTGGAGTTTAATCAGTGATCAATGGTTAAGCTATCAGAATTGTTTCCATAGTACTGGTGTTGTAGACTATGAGCAAGACAGCATCTCGCAGGTGGTCTGTGTCCCTGGTGTCTCCCAGAAAACGTAGTGAGGGGCCTGAACCCCCAGAGAGAATATTAACCAACGATCAAGAAAAGACCTGCGTTGCTCGCCATCTCACAGGGGTGAAAAGCAGACGGGACCGGAGTGAGGGTCTCTTAGCCAAAGCTTGTTCCTCTCGGTACGCCTCGTTCTCTCACGGAATCTTCCTCTTTAATGAATGTATGATGCTTCCATGTATGTTTTATAAAATACTTTGCTTCGGTGGGGCTTTTTCTCTTGTTTTATTGTTAAGATGTTATTTTTTGAGAGCAGTTTTAGGCTCGTGGCAATATTGGGCAGAAGGGACAGATGTTTCCACACACCCCCTGTCCCCACACATGCTCAACCTCCCCCACTCTCGGTATCCCCCACCAGAGAGCAGTTTTGCTAAAACCTACACCTACACAGGCAAGTCACAATCACCCGAAGTCCCATAGTTGACTTTAGGGTTCAGTCTTGATGCCGTCCATTCCACAGGTTTGGAGAAATGGATAATGACACGTACCCCCCAGGGTAGCACCCTATCGAGTAGTTTCATGGTCCCCAAACTCCTCTGTGCTCTGTTCATCCTTCCCCCAAGCCCCCCACCCACTGCTCTGACTGTCTCCATAGTGTTACCTTTTCCAGAATGTCATAGGGCTGGGATCATACAGCGTGTAGCCTTTTCACATTCCATTCTCCCTCTTAGGAGTAAATATGCACTGAAGTTTTCTCCATGTCTTTTCACGGCTTCATGACTCTTCAGAGCTGAATAATATTCCATTGTCTGAATGCGAGAGTCCTTGATTTTAACACAGGCATGAGAAGCTGTGCTCTCCGGCTAGTCTTCCTCCGATTGGGCCCATCCAGTTTCTTCTTCATGGTTAACAAGTTGCTGAGAGTGTGATCCTTTCACTTCAGTGAAATGGGAGATAACATACCCACACTCACACCCTAAGGAATCTACCCCCAATTCGTCTCCTTTCCTTCTAGATACTAAGTTACCAGGAAGTAGGATACCGTTGATGAGTATTTCCTACCTTACTGACAGGATACCACTTATTTGGCTCTGAAATTATTTCAGTTTGTTGAAACCTCTCACCTGTAATGATTCAGTGTGTTCTCTCTCAAGAAGGAGAACCTTTAAAGGCGTTTCCCTGAGTTCCCCGGATTCTAATGAGAGACCTCCTAGAGTCGTTGCTTGATTTTATTCATGAAAACCAGTTGTTTGCTCTAATTAATTAAGAATTTTGAAGACAAAGGTCAGGAAAAAAATTCAATGGCAGATTGATACGGAAAAATGTATCTCCAAAATTTTTGAAAATTCTACATAAGCTTCTTTAATATAAATCTTGTGAATTTCAACCTAAAAAACACAGGTAACTCTGGGACACCTGCGTGGCTACCTTGTTAAGTGTCTGACTCTTGATTTCAGTTCAGGTTGTGATCTCAGGGTTGTGAGTTCAAGCTGCGCCCTAGGCTCTGAGCTGGGCATGGAACCTGCTTGAGATTCTCTCTCTCCACCTCCCTCTGCCCCACCTCCCAAAACAAAACAAAACAAAACAAAACACACAGGCAACTCAATTTTGAGCATCTCAGTTCACATCTGAATATATTAAACTATAAGACATATGTTACAATGCTAATGATATATAGTTTGCATAAGACTGTTGGGTGTGTACTTCTACAAAATGCAGTATCCTTCAAAACTTTGTATAATATTGACCGGGGTTGTTACAATGTGTCAATTTTCTCATTTGCATAGCTGCAGGTAAAATACTGTAATATATACAGGATATTTAAAAAAATATCCAGATACTGAAATCAGGAGAACGTGGGTTCAAGCCCTGGTTATTCTATTTCTACTGGGAGATCATTGTCAATTCACTCAACTTGTTTTGCTCAAGTTTTTCCACCCTAAAGTCAGTTTTAGTTGTTCTAAAATGGCATAATAAAAGCTCATACCTCACTGGATCATTGTGGAGACAAAATGAAGTGATATTTTTATCACTTTTGCACAGGATCTGGCAAACAATTGTGTTCTTAAAAAATGTCGGCTCTCTACATCATTGTCTTCATCATCTTCAGCTTTTTGCAACATTCTTTAGCTTTGTGGTTTAGGTAAATTAATTTTATTATTTACCATAACTATTTTATAAATGATATTTGTTGAAGTTTGACTTGATTTTTATTATGTTAAAATATTATATTGAAAAATATCAGAAGTGAAGTGAAACTCTGACCAACATTGATTTGAACATTCTTTAAATTCCCTGAACTCGGGAGATGCATAAGAAATATTGGATTGAGCTGGAACATACCTGCTATTTTCGTGTAGATAATCTTGCAGTCTATTTCATCTGTGGAGTGTTGACATAAACGTGCACTGTCTATAAATCATGCTTGATAGAAGTGGGAAGGAACAAGTGGTTTTCTGAATGGCTTCTATTTTGATTTAATTCCTTTTGTATTAGAATGTAAGTTTATCCTTAATAACAGATGATTCAAAATGTCATTATCATTTTGCTGTGAATTCTTACAGTTTGCCTCTATTATAAGCTGTTCAACAATGAGTGAGATTATTGAATAATATTTCCACTTATTCATAGCAGTGAAAGAGCTGTTCTAGTAATTTAAATATTACACTTTTTAGGGAGCTCAAGGATTCACATTCCTAGAATGGCTAGTAGCAAAGCTATTTAAATTAATTTGGAAAAGTCAGAATTGATCACTTAAATGTTGCTAGACCAAAAAAAAAAAAAATTAGCTAGTTAGAAAATAAACAATTAGTACAAATTTGCTTATTTTCTAACTTGCTATTCACACACACACACACACACACACACACACACACATTTTAGGTAGATGCAGGTTTTCATGTCAGAGAAGTCAGAAAATAAATGTAGAAGAAATTAGGTAAATGTTGGTACATTCTCTTTATGAAAGTCAGAACTCGAGTATCATAGAAAAATCACAGAAAGGAATGATTAGTGTTTGATAACATAATACTTAAGAGTTATTTCTTCAAAATTAAAAGCAAAGTAAGAGACAACTAATCAGCATATATTTACCAGAAAATAAAGCAGGAAAAAAGTTTGAAATGGTTGACATGTAATACAGCAGAGTAAACTAGATGGAACGTATCATAGCCCCAATTTAGGAAAGAAGAGAAGACAAGAACTATTTATAAAAGAAAAAATCCAAATAGGCCATTAATTCGGCCTCCTACATTTCCAGGTTACCTGTGGCTGTGCCCCAATACAAGCCACCTTCACTCTTACCCCACCTGTGGTCCCCAGGACCCAGCAGCCCAGCGGTCCCCGTCCAGTGTCCCTCGTCCCAGTGCGTGGTCATCCCCTCCCTTCCAGCTCTACCACCTCTGACATTCCCACTCAGACCCTTGACCCTCTGTCCTGCCAGCACACCCAAGACGAACCCCAGCCCCACTGAACTGCAGCTCCCCACCATCGAATGACCACATGTGGTTGGAGAAACAACACCAGACGGCCTGTGTCCATCCACCAGTGAGTTCTCCAGCCTCACGGGGACCCTCCATCCTTTCACCCTGTTACCCTTGGTAACACCTTAGACTAGTCCCTGTTTGTCTATCGTCTCTACTTCCCACCTCCTCAGTTGCTAACCCTGCTTTGACTTCTAGGCAGTCAGAAGAGGGTCCTTTGCCTCTGCTCTGTGTCTTTGGGTGAGTGGATGGATTGCTCCGGCGCTAGTTTGAAGCCAAGCTCTTCATTTGTGTAAGAGGTCCTGACACCTCGGAGCTACTCCATGACTTGCTCTTTCAAGCATGCCCTCCTCAAGGAATGTATTGCCTTTCTCTAGCAACCCATGATTTCCTTCATGTTGAAAGCTGCCCCGTGGCCCCAGAGACCACTTTACCTGCGACCCACTTTTCAGCTCCACTCTATGGCAGAGCTCCTGAAAATAGTTCTTGTAGGTTTTGCTTGCCTCTCCAACCTCTTCTGGTGCCTCCTCCCTCATCAGACTCCACAAGTGCGCAGCGCTCTTGGACTTACAGTGACCATGACCGTGACTGCTGTGGTTAAAGCCTACGGTCAAACTGCAGTCCTTTGGCTGGCTGGGAAGCAGCTCTGGGAATCGATCACTGGCAGCCCCTTGAGACCTTTCTTTTCCTTTTGCCTCAGTGAAACTGCTCTGCTCTCTGTCCTCTCTCCATTGCCCCCACCCATTCCATTGGCCCTTCTTCTTAATCTCTCCATACCCATGTGTCCTGGCTCTCAGCCCAGGGCTCTTTTAGATCCTTTCTCCTTGCTCATTCCCCAGGAGAGCTCCATCAGCCCCCAGGCTGAGGCCCTCAGCGTGGGGATGGCTCCCAAATGCACACCCTAGCCCAGACCTTTACTCTGATTTCCCAGTCCTGTGGTCACCACCACCCAGCATCTCCAACTGACCATTTAATGGGTCCTGCAAACTAGCTCCAAAATCAGGCCTAGAACTCCTTCAGCAGCCCCCAACCCACTCCCAACCAGTGATCTGGCCACAGCTTCAGGTTGCCCTGGATCCCCTCCTCGTCTCCCCACCACCCTCCAATCCAGTAGACAGCATCGAACAACAGGTGCCGTGTTCATTTTCCACTGCTGCATAAAACTTGTCTTGGCAGCTTAAAACAGTGGCTATTCATCACCTGATATCATCTCTGGAATCTGGGAACCCAGGAGGGGCTTACTCAGTGGTGAGGATGAAACCCTCCCGGGAGCTACCCCAGAACCACTGGGAGCTCAACAAGGAAGGCACCGTCTTTTATAACGTGCTATTGGAAGTGAAATATGCTTTTGTGAACTCTACAGCACAGACAGGTGAACTCTGGCTCAATGTGGGAGGGGACACAGGAGTGAACCAGGAGTGAACATCAGGATGGGGGGGCGGTCCCACAGGGGTATCCTGGACGTTAGCTAATCGGATCCCTTTCAAACTAAGGGGATTTTTCATTTACTTATATGGTGGCCAAGGGTTTCCTCTTTCAGACAGAATAAAAAAGTAAGATTCTTTCCCGGGACTGCATCTCCTACACCCTCCTTCTCATTTATTCCCCTCCAGTGTGTCCACTGCCCCCCCCCCATATTACAACAAGTAAACAAAGAAGGAAATAAACCGACCCAGATCCCTTCCAAGTTGAGAGCAAGGTGAGGCGGAGTCAAGGAGGTAGATCTTTGGGTGGTCCTTCAGAATTCCTCTACACCTGCATTGAAGAGCAGTGAGCCCGTGTCATGGAGAGAAAAGGGAACTGCTTGAGGTCCAAACTCACTGTCCGCCCAGTGTGGCCCCAGCAAGTTCACTCCACCTGTGCTGTCTTTAGCAGGAATGTTCTGAAAAGTAGAGACAGCGTTTCAACACAGCTGGGACCAGCCCTGGGGACAGCTGTGCCCCAGGATGCTGGAATCCTGGAAGACCCTCCCATGCACACACTGCCTTGGGAGACCCAGCAGACCCTGAGGTGACCATGTGGGAAGGCTCTGTCACAAATACAGGAGACTTTCCTCGCCTGTCCCACATGCGCGGTAGCACACTTGTCCTGGGGAATCTGAGGTGTGTGAATGTGCTCCACACCCGTGCTCCCCACATCTCTTTTCTGCAATGACTCCTCCATCCTCTCAGTCCCCTCAAATGTCTGGATTTGGGGAATGTGCAGACTTGTGAGAATGAAATGGAATCCATCTCTGTGTCTTCGTGAGGTGGCAGGTAAGCTGGCATCATGAGGACAAGCACAGGGGTGCACCTGTTCACATGCTTATTTTACAGATGAAATGTATTGTCTGCAACTGGTCATCACTTTCGACCTACAGCCATGAACACAAAACTGCAGAAACACTCTTCTTCAATCCCTTAAAGTGCTGTGTTTTCTCTTCTGCACCAGTGATGATCTGATGCTGTCATTTAATATGTGGGATGGGCCAATATCCAGAGCTTCCCCAGAGGCTTCTCAATGTGTTACAGCTTTTAAGCACTGTTGAAAGTTCCGTGTTGCTATTCATTAAAATTTTATTTACCCTTTGAAAATATTTTATAAATGCCAATTCTGTTGGTCCATTCTTGAGAAAAATATGTGAAATGTATGGCAATGAATTGACAATATATTTGGCTCAAGAAACACTCAGAACATGTATATCCAAATGTGATGTCTCCTTCAAAGTGATCATCTTGGGAGAAAAAAAATTATCTCTTTTGAGTACAGTCTCGGGAAATTGAGAATTATGTTAGAATTCTAGCTCTGGCTTTCAGTGAATGTAGGAAAGTTTTGTAGACATCTTGAGTCCCCGTAGATCATCCATCAAACAGGAGAGTTCATGGCTGCTCTAGGGGCAGTAGAGAGACACATAGGAACAGAGGCAGGAAGGCACATGGGTCCTCAGGGGACACCAGCGGGGTTAGAAGCACACGTATGACCCACTTTCACTGCCACTGCAGTGACGCCTAGAGCAGCAGTGCATCTGCCCCGACAGCACTCTGCACCGGCCTCCCTGCTGAAGCAGCCTGAGATAGTTCTCGCCTGTGGGACTAGAAAGAATTCCTGCACCTGCGCATTTCTACCTTCTGTTTTGGAAAGTTTTCTTCCTGAATTCTTACCCCCACATCCAACCCCCATCCCTGCCTACAGGTTTGCTGTTCTTGTGGCGTTTCCTTCTGGGGGAGGTGTTGGCTTTCCTGCCACCACGCACGGGTCCCAGCCCGTCCTCTAGGATGCGGCCTGGGAACGTCCGCTCATGCCCGCCCCCCGCCCCCTGCTTCTCCAAACCTCGCTCTGGTCTGCTCCAGCCAGTCCGCGCCCTCTGAAGGAGAAGGTGAATGTTAAGAGAAACAAGTTTGCAAATGTTTGCTGCTTTGGGAAATTTGCTGCATCAATTTCTGATCATTTTTGTATAATCAGATCTTTAGAGAAATGTGTGTGTAGACACGATTTTTTTAACAGAATTCTCTTCTTTTTTTTCATGTGAAGCCACAGAGGAGAGCTATTTTAGAGACATACAGAAGAACACAAAAAAAGAAGAAATAATTTCTCTTTAGAACACTGAGCTGTAAGTATTGGGGAAAGAGAGGAGAAAGGAAGGAGGAGGAAGAAGCGGGGAGCGAGCGAGCGAGCGAGAGGAAAGACGAAAAGAGAAGAGAAAAAGGAAACTTGCCCAAGTGCCTTCGACATAAGGGCAGCCAAATGGTGTTGGCTCCCACAAAATGCTTTCTTTTAAAACTGCTATTTATTTGATAAAATATGTGAGCTCTGAACACCTGTCCTTTTTTGATGACGTTTTCTTTCTTTCTTTATCTTTCTTTCTTTTCTTTTTTTTTAATGATAGCACACAAGAGTCTGGGGAGCAGGTGCACAACGAACAGGTTGGCCTTCCTTGCCAGCAAGGTGAGGGTCTGACCTTCTGGACGCAGGTGTCCAGGGAGCACTGCCGTCCATGCAGTTCATGACATGGTGCCATTGTCCCAAGGGCCTTTTTCGTGACTCTAGAATAGGGACAGAGTCCAGGATGAATACCAGAGATTACTGAAGAACGTCTCACAGGAATTTGGTGACTTCGCGGCCTCACTGTGCTGGGAGTCAAGTCAGAGCACACGTATGTGCTTCTAGATCGGGGAGGGGGGTCACTCCCATGAGTCCATTGGACTATTGTTATTTCCAACAAAAACGCAGGACTCAATGTCAACGTGGACAGTTTGATCTCTTCCTCGTCTCTTCTCCAGCAAATAAAGAAAGACAAGGGAGCTAAAAATGGGCACATGCGCAGCACATCAGCCGCAAACCGCCACCCTTCTCCCCATGCCCGTGCGCCAGGTTGGCGCCTGAAGATGTCGGGCTGGAAACGCCCTGGGAAACACCCTGGTCACCCGCTGTGGCCTCTGTTCCTGGCCAGGGAGGGTAAGGGGGTCCTGTGGACGGAGAGAAGAGGCAGCCTTGTCCCTTGACCTCAGTCCCATTTCCTGCCTCAAAAAGGCCTCCGAGATCCTGAAACTTGTGAATTCGAGGGAGATAATTTTGTGAGGAAACAAAACCCACTTTTATGTGTCACTCACATTTTGTCCTTCTTAGATCTAACTCAAACTTCCCTGACGTTTTCATTCACAGATTCCCAGGACTTTTCTTAAAAGAAGATCCACTTTGTTCCTAGAGTAGAGGGAGCCTGGGTGCTAACTTGAAGGCCACTGACACTCTTGGCCGACGTCCTCCTGCCCTCTCTCTCGTTTCCTCCACTTAGAAATGTTCCTCGGGGTTGGCATTTCTTTCAGAGAGCCGCACTGATGACCCGTTCGCCACCAGTACCATTTACTACAGAAACATCGATCAGCTTACTGAGCGCCTGTCATGCTCCCGGTCCGGTCCGGCTCCCGACACGGTTTGTGACCGCACCGGCGCTGCTGGACCCTGCGTGCTGACCTGAAGGCAGGATGGAGGGGTGCGGCGGGGGGAGGGAAGGAAGGCAGGGAGGAGGAGGAGGAGGTGGAGGAGGAGGGGAAGAGCTCCAACCTCGGCACCCGGAGCCCCCCGGGCGAGGGGTGACGGTGCCTTGACCAGAGCGGAGGTCGTGACGGCGCAGCACGTCATGGACGTCCCGCAGTCAGGGCCACAGAGCGTGGGCTGGAGGTGCTCGTGTCGGGGACCGACCTGTGTTCAGTCTGCGAAGACGTGAGCCGGCGTAGCCCTCAAGTAGGAGAGACATGAAGACAACACGAGTCAGAGGAGCCAAGAGGTAGAACGTCCCCGGAAGAAAAGAACAAATTGTGTCGAGGCTGAACGTGCCCCTGAGTCCAGTGGTGTGAGAGCGAGAACCACCGGGCGACTCCAGAGCAGGGGTGAAGGACAGGGCGGGAGGAGCGGGTCCCGCAGCAGGGCTGCATAACCCGCAGGGAATAAACGAACAAGACTCGCAGTGGGGCCAAGGCCAAGCAGACGGGCAGATGAGAGGGAAGAGGCTGGAGGAGCCGCCAGAGCCCAGGGAGGTCCGAGCCTGAGCAGGGGAGGCAGCGAGGAGGCAGGGGAAAGCTCCTGCGGAGGCCTGGTGGCAGGGTGGGGTTCCAAGAAAAGTGTGGCCAGTCCTGCAGGGGAGCCGGGAGCCAAGGGAGTCCTGCCTCTCCCGGGGGCTGCCAGCCTTCTGGTCCCCACCCTGCTCCGTCCTGGCTGGGAGCGGCCGCAGGTTGCAGGACGAGCAGCTGGGGCCAGCGAGTCTCGGTGCAGTCCAGGCGCCTACCTGTGGGAGGAGCCTTCTGCTGCTGCCAGCCCGCGTGTACAAGGTGACGTCCTCACCTGGAAGCACCTGCTGCTGACCTGAAGACCCGGCGTTGGCTGCACACGGCGTCCCATCCCACGCGCCCCGGCTTGCCGTGAAGCCGGGAAAGCACTGTGTCTTACCATTGGGATGAAGAAGCGGAGATAGTGTTGAGGGGCATGAGTCATCGTGGCTAATCTTGGAGGAGATGGAATCTGCTTCGTAGTTTGTGAGTCTAAAATAAAAGTTTTCACCAGAATTTGTGTGTTTAAAAACAGTAGTAAATTGGGAATTTTTATCCTCTGTAAAACAAAGCTACTATCGCATAATTTTTAGCCTGGAATTTTAAAATAATATATCCTAAGTTTGGTATTATTATGTAAATCGGCATTCCTAAGGGGATGTTGGACATGTTTTTTAGCAAATAATTTTATCTTGCAGGTGGCGGGACTTGCTAAATGCGTACAGAGACACGTGTCCTCCCATGTAGGATGGCCCTGTTTCGTGTGCGGGTGTGAAAGCATAACAGTCTACTAACGGGCTCAGGAGGGAAAAACTGTTTTCATGATAGTTCGACAAATCCACGTGGTGCTGCCATGACTCTCGATGTTTCCAGAACATTCACCAGACACCAGAATGACTTTTAAATTTGTACATAGCCATGTAGCTGATGAGCAGTTTGGGGGGTCAAGAGGAAAAGAAGGCAGCAGGAAGGCAGTTACACGCAGGAATCCCATCGTTTTCCTCAAGTCCGCTCTGGATAGTGGGACCCAGCGTTCTGCCCCGCGGTAAGGATGGGGCAGGGAGGCCTGGTCCCGCCACGCCAGCAGAGCCCGCCCTGCTTTCCTTCCCCGGCCATGCTGATTAGCTTCCCGCCACGGAACCAGCAGCCAGAGAGGGTCCAGTTTTCACACATAAGAACAAATAAAATATCTGTAATAGATAGGACTTGGGTAATAAGGATTCTCGGAGCAGATCCCTTCCTAGACATGTCCCAGAGCGAATCGTTGGTTTCCTCTTGGTCTTCCACATGCCCTGGTGTCTCTCCGTTGGGTGAGACTTTGTGTGGCTTTGGGATGCATGAGCTTCATTCGTATCATCACAAAATGAAACCCAGGCTCCCCAGTGGGGCCAGCTCAGGGTGTGCTGGAGGACATTTGCATATCGCCGTTAATAGGGACTGCAAACATGCCATAATTAATGGACAGTTCGCTCCGGCAATCTGTGAAAAAAATGTCTTTGGTATCCCAGTTTTTGTTTTTTTTTTTTTAAATTGGACAGAATGTTCATAAATGAATTCCTATTCCTACTCACTTGTAGGTTTTCAAACTTGGAGAGCATTTCCTAGGAAAGCTGATCTAATTAGTTAAGAAGGAATGGGTGGCTTAGTTTGTTTGAAACAAATATTAATTTATAAAGACTCAGGTGTCTCCCACTGGGCTTCAAAGCGCTTGCTCAGAAAGGATGAAATTAACACACGGAATTTCTTTTCTTTTTTTTTTTTTTAAATTTTTTATTTTTTATAAACATATGTTTTTATCCCCAGGGGAACAGGTCTGTGAATCACCAGGTTTACACACTTCACAGCACTCACCAAAGCACATACCCTCCCCAGTGTGCATAATCCCACCCCCTTCTCCCAAACCCCCTCCCCCCAGCAACCCTCAGTTTGTTTTGTGAGATTAAGAGTCACTTATGGTTTGTCTCCCTCCCAATCCCATCTTGTTTCATTTATTCTTCTCCTACCCACTTAAGCCCCCATGTTGCATCACCACTTCCTCATATCAGGGAGATCATATGATAGTTGTCTTTCTCCGATTGACTTATTTCACTAAGCATGATACCCTCTAGTTCCATCCATGTTGTCGCAAATGGCAAGATTTCATTTCTTTTGATGGCTGCATAGTATTCCATTGTGTATATATACCACGTCTTCTTGATCCATTCATCTGTTGATGGTCATCTAGGTTCTTTCCGTAGTTTGGCTATTGTGGACATCGCTGCTATAAACATTCGGGTGCACGTGCCCCTTTGGATCACTACGTTTGTATCTTTAGGGTAAATACCCAATAGTGCAATTGCTGGGTCATAGGGCAGTTCTATTTTCAACATTTTGAGGAACCTCCATGCTGTTTTCCAGAGTGGCTGCACCAGCTTGCATTCCCACCAACAGTGGAGGAGGGTTCCCCTTTCTCTGCATCCTCACCAGCATCTGTCATTTCCTGACTTGTTGATTTTAGCCATTCTGACTGGTATGAGGTGACATCTCATTGTGGTTTTGATTTGTATTTCCCTGATGCCGAGTGATAACACACGGAATTTCTTAATTCTCACAGGGAGGGGGAGGACAGCTCTGAAGTCGGCGATAACTACCTACATGGAAATATGGAAATTCAACTTATTTTCACCCAGACCGGACTCGTTTTGCTTGAAATGGATACCACAGGGGTCATGCATGCTTGACATCTGATAAAAGTAGAAAAGTCTACCGGAGTTTGTTGTTGGTCGCGTGAAAGGGGGACTGGGATGATGTACAGCAGTGAAGCTCTGCTGAGTGCGAGTGGATGTCAGTTGCTAATAAGCGGAAGGCTTCCAAAGCCAGTCTATTTGGAGAAGGACCAGGATCTCTGTGGCCCCGGCTCCTGTTTAAATGGATGAAAATAAGATTACTGTTGAATTAAAAAGACCGTGTGGCATGTGGCTCGGTGGGCTACAATCTGTCCCATTTTTATGGTTGCATGAGAGGGGCTGAGTCTGTCTCTGTGCTTCTCCTGCACAGGTGGTCATCTGCTCTGTTTAAAGGCACCGGGGAACGTGCATCTTCCCCACCAGGCAGGGACCTTCCACCTGCCATCGATGTGCAGACGCGGGGAACAGGCTCAGGGCGTGGCCGGGCCTCGGGGCCCTGATTCCGGAACACTGGCTTTTATATTCTCACAGAGCTTGAACTGCAGCTGTCAGATGGCTCTGCATTTTAAATCTCCCTGCCTGTCAATCACGGGCCAACGGAGAGAAAGCACTCAACCATACAGCCAGGAGTTCTGGGGAGCAGGGAGGCACAATTGTCGCAGACGACCCCCGCCTGCTGCGGCCTGTTGTTTTATTTGCTCCAAGGTAGACAGTTCTTTTCGTCTTAGAATGTGTCTTAAGGACTCTGGGTCCAGAGCGAAATCAAAGGGTCAGAAATAAAAGAGTTTTGAGGGGACAGAGTGAAATCTGTTGAGGCAGGGACCAGCCCCCTTCACTGAAGACCAGAAGGCCCAGTTTGCCTGACTGTGTGTAGGGTGCTCACAGCCTTTTCATCCCCCAAAGGGAGCCCAGATGTGTGGAGTCCATATCGAAAGGAGAGATGCCCTTTAATGCATGAGTAGTTTGGAAACTCAGACTTTGCCCATTTACCGAGGCTTTTGTGGCTTTAATTTTATATACAATTTCACGTTTATATAAATTTAATTTTTAAATAATTTGGTCTTTCTTATTTCTCATAGCTTCCAAGCTCAGATAAGAGTCAACCTCCTACAAGGATCTTCTGATAGAAATGGATACCAGCATCCTAAGGCCAACCTGCCCATGTGAGCATCAGTCCCTCTAGGTCAGGGCCTTAACCCACCTGCAAGGCTCCATGAGACCCCCAGAGAACTACCTCTGGATTCCCCTTCATGTTCTGACCCCTGACCACCCCCTCAGCCAAGTTGGACTTGGCCCGACTCCTTGCCTTCACACCCCGAGCACCCCTGCAACAGACCTGTCCAGACTCAGAACAGGTTTTTGTTTGTTTGGTTTTGGGGTTTTGTTTTTTTTGGGTTTTTTTTCCCCCAATCTGTCCTGGTGAAAGGCAGATAGGATAAGGTGATGTGACTGGGCTAACATAGGTGTTTCATCACGTTTCAAGGTCATTTCCAGGGAAGCATACTCTTACCTGAGATAGGGCAAAGACTTGGCAACTTTTAACTTTCAAGGAACTTACAGAATGATAATATTTTAGACTTTAAAACTCTAAAGTATGCCAACTAATGGATTTTTTTTCTTTTATTTCTTTATGCAAGTATAATACCAAAAAAAATTTTTTTTTCACTTTTAACAGGACAGTTATGACTAAAAGGTATCCAGTGGGCTGCCCGGGGTCTGCTAGTTCAGGGGTCAGCAGTCTGGGGCTGGGGCCGGGGGCAAGAATGCTCTCAGCATTATGTGTTCCTCTGATAATACTGTGCAGAAGCCTTGCCTTTGGTCAGGTCTGGATTTGCCTGGACTTTACCCAATCCCCTGCAATCAGAGAAAGTCAATCCATCAATATCTTTATGCGTCAGGGAACAATAGAGATTCTTTGAATTATAATGAGTTAATTCTGAATTGCAAATAATATTTAAGCTGGAGTACAAAGCAGAAGCACTGTGATCAGACTTGAATTGGAATTATTTCTTCTTGTGAATTTGTTAGCCAACACCATTTCTTTCGTGAGCATTTATTATTTCTCAGAGAAGTACCCTTAGAAGTATGGGAAGGTAAGGAGTGTAACATTAGGAGGAAAAAAAGAATCATGTCATCTGCGAAGAGAGAGAGTTTGACTTCTTCATTGCCAATTTGGATACCTTTTATTTCTCTTTGGCGTCTGATTGCTGTTGCTAGGACTTCTAATACTATGTTGAACAAGAGTGGTGAGAGTGGGCATCCTTGTCTTGTTCCTGATCTCAACGGGAAGGCTGCAAGCTTTTTCCCATTGAGGATGATATTTGCTGTGGGTCTTTCATAGATAGATATGATACCAGTACACACAAAAGGTTGATATCCAGGATCTATAAAGAACTCCTCAAACTCAACAAACACAAAACAGATAATCATATCAAAAAATGGGCAGAAGATATGAACAGACACTTCTCCAATCAAGACATACAAATGGCTATCAGACACATGAAAAAATATTCATCAACATTAGCCATCAGGGAGATTCAAATTAAAACCACATTGAGATACCACCTTACACCAGTTAGAATGGCCAAAATTAGCAAGACAAGAAACAACATGTGTTGGAGGGGATGTGGAGAAAGGGGAACCCTCTTCCACTGTTGGTGGGAATGCACGTTGGTGCAGCCTCTTTGGAGAACAGTGTGGAGATTCCTCAAGAAATTAAAAATAGAGCTTCCTATGATCGTGCCATTGCACTCCTGGGTATTTACCCTAAAGATACAGATGTCGTGAAAAAAAAAAAAAAAAAAAAAAAAAGATACAGATGTCGTGAAAAGAAGGGCCATCTGTACCCCAATGTTATAGCAGCAATGGCCACGGTCACCAAACTGTGGAAAGAACCGAGATGCATTTCAATAGACGAATGGATAAGGAAGATGTGGTCCATATACACTATGGAGTATTATGCCTCCATCAGAAAGGATGAATACCCAACTGTTGTAGCAACATGGACAGGACTGGAAGAGATGATGCTGAGTGAAATCAGTCAAGCAGAGAGAGTCAATGATCATATGGTTTCACTTATTTGTGGAGCATAACAAATAGCATGGAGGACATGGGGTGTAGAGAAGGGAAGGGAGTTGAGGGAAATTGGAAGGGGAGGTGAACCATGAGAGACTATGGACTCTGAAAAACAATCTGAGGATTTTGAAGAGGTGGAGGGTGGGAGGTTGGGAGTACCAGGTGGTGGGTATTATAGAGGGCGCGGATTGCATGGAGCACTGGGTGTGGTGCAAAAATAATGAATACTGTTATGCTGAAAATAAATAAAAAAAAAACTATATAGTGGTCCAGTGTCAAATCTGGAAATGTGTCTCTAGATACCAGACAATGAAGAATTTTTTTCTGAAGCAAACAAATCTCAAAGAAAGATCTTTGGGATCACTAAATAAGTCTGGTTGCAATCATTTTCATCAATTATTGCATAGTTGGAAAAAGAATGTGCATTTAACAAAGAAATTTCTAGTTTTTGCCTAAAATGTTTTGAGTTCTCAGACTAAACTTTTATAGTCATCTGAATGTGGAAAAAAAAAATCGCCACCAGTTTTCATACCAAAAAAAAAGGGGGGGGGAAGGAGATGGGTAATTAATTAATTTGGTAAGTTTACAAAAAAGCAAATTATTCAAAAGTTGTGACAAGAAACTTTCTGTGGACCCAGTGGTCCTAGTGTTGGTACCCCATGGGCAGAGGCCAACGGTGATAGCTCCACAAACACAGCACATTCCTTTGCCTCACCACGTCCTTCACCAGATTTTGTGCATGTTTAATGATCCGGTTTAAAGATGGGCTTACGTGGTTCCCGTCGAAGACCTTTTCCCCCTTTTCTTTTCCTTCTCTCATAGTTTCTCACGGGCTGCTCTTTTTGGAAGATTTGGATATCGTATGTTGGAGAAGCAGGTCCCAGCAGGATCACTGACACCCAAGGAAGCTTTTGGTTTAGTAACAGCCCTTAAGAGAGTAAAGACCAAGAAATTCAGGACCGCCTAAGGACAGAGTTGGCTGGAAAGTGAGGTGCCCAGCTCACTGTTCTCCCAAGGGCATCAAGGAAAGGCTTGAGGGGAGCAGCCAGCCCAGTGTTGAACCCCTTTGCTGCAGGTATCTCCGTGGAAACCATAGGATGGCTTGGTTTGTCCTCTGTAGAGTTTTTGGCTGAAGAGACCGAGCATGAGAACGAAGGACAACTCGTGAACACATGAGTCAACTTCTCCACTCTTCAAATCCCCCTCTCTCTCTCAAATGGCAGAGTTCCTTACCTCTATTGTCTTTACCAAAATTTCTGTCCATCAACAAGTGCCAAGGTGTCGTTTGGGTACTGAGGGCCAAGGCATTCTGTAGAAACTCTTCCCCTGGGGTGAGTGGGAGGGTGATCTTAGTAGTGATACACAAAACTGATTAATATGAGGTGAGCCAATGTGGTATAGAATGACAAGGACAGTGTCCTGGGTGTCTGGTAACTCCTCTCTGCAGAGCATCTTTTCTCTAAATAACAAAGATCAAGATATTTTAATGTCATTTTCTTTCATTCATTTATTTTCTCATTCAAAAAATGACGAATGAAGTGTAGAGGAATGACCATTCATGAGGCATTCTCTGGCGTATCCCCTTTGGGTGTAGTTCACAATATCTCTGAGGAGCAGGGTTGGACACAGGCTCTCTGGGTTCTAAGGGGAGACTGTACAGAGGGGTGGGGGTGGGCGGGTTCACAAGGGATGACGAGACGATTCTGGGAGCCAGTCTGCAGACCCCGAGGCATCCTGTCCACCCTCCTGCCCTCTCCAGTCCTCCTGCTCCCGTTTGAGCCCCTGCCCCGTCCACCGTCTCAGGGTCCTCCCTGGGCTGCAGTTAGTGCGGGACGGGGTCTGCTCTCCCTGCAGAGGACCCTGCGTTTCCCCTCACTGTCCATTACGTGTGGTGCAGCCTCTCTCCACCGCTCCGCGTGTACTGTGTAAACCCAGCCCTAGTGTGCCCTGGGGAGGCAGGGTCTTCGTTGGCTCCCAGTGATTGGTAACTAGGAGTAATGGGATCCCATCATGAGAAACACCCTCTACGCTTTGAATTCTCTCTTTCTCGGGGAAAAGCAGAATCATATGCAGACTCTCCCCATTGCTTCTTACTGTCGGTTTGGAATGAACGTTGGTCACTTCTCAAAGCACGGAGGGGATCTTCGGACTGTAGAAGCCAGTTCTTGTCCAGCTTGTCCAGTGTTATCTGTGTAGCTGGGAAAAGACCAGAGGATCCATCCTGTTTATTCTCCTGTCAGAGGCAGGTGCCGCTTGAGAGGGGCTGGAGTTGGGGCAGCTGAGAGAGGATTCCCTGTGGCTTTCCCAGGGGCCATCCTGTGCCTAAGACCAGGTGTCTGCCTTCCCACCCCTGCCTTGAAGCCTCCTGTTGCCGTTTAGTGACTCGCGTCTTCAAGTTCCAGCTGTCTTCAGGGCAGGCGTGAGGGGTCTGGTGCTGCATACACTGTTCTGGCCCCTGCTGGATGCATACACCGTTCTGGCCCCTGCTGGACCTCCCTTCACTCCCGCAGACAGCCTTGTCCTGGCATCTTCAGATGCTCTGACAAAGACCTTCGCAATGACTCTCAGTCACTGTTCCCGACTTCCTGAGGCAAGGGAGTAACGTTGATGCAAACAGTATTTTCTCCCCCACTGGATGTGATGGTATACGGGTTACGGAAGTCAGCTTTGAAAAGACAGGTTTCTATCCAAGTAACAGCTCCTTTGGATGTCTCCAGTAGTGTTCTGAAATCTTAATAGAAGCTTTTACTTAGTCTTGGGTTGAGGTTTTCTCCCTCACGTTTGTCAATCCCCGCTAATACCCTTTTGTTAAATGTTAAGATGAATGATCAAAACTTCAGTTTGCAAACATTTTCCTGAATCTGTTTTCTGATATGCTGGACAATGTTGTCACTGGGTTGATCCATCAGGCAGCAGAATCTGTGTGGGTGACAATATTCTGTATTGAAAAATAGAAAGATGAATTTTCTTTTATAACAGCAGCCCATGCCCTTGTCAAAATGTGATCGAATCAGACTTGACTTATCTATTTATCAAGTTTTTATTTATTTTAAAAATATATTTATTTCATTTAAAAATATACATTTAAAATATATTTATTCCATTTAAAAATAAAACTGTCTTTTTTTGAGAAGTTTTTAAGGTCACTGTAAGGATCTGATGAATGCAGTTTTAAAAGGCATTTCTTAATGAATTCAGAAAGATCTCTGAAGAGGACTGGAGGGTACTTGAGTTGATTTCTACCGTGCAGTTTAACTTAAGTCAGGATGTGTGTGTGTGTGTGTGTGTGTGTGTGAGAGAGAGAGAGAGAGAGAGAGACAGAGAGAGGGAGAGAGAGAGAGAGAGTGGGAGGGAGAGAGAAAATCATTTGCTGTTGAAATTCAAAGGAAGACGAAGATGTTGCCACAGTTTATAATACGGAGGCATAACATCACGGTTGCAAGCTCATTATGTAGCAGATGATAAAAGTCATTGGCTGAAATTCTCTACTCCAAGATATTTCACACTTGTAAATATTTTTACCAGATTTAAACTGAGATCCTAACTTTCATTATCTGCTTTGCTATCACTATTGTGCATGGAGATGTGAGGCACGTCCCACTGATGTGGAGTGCACGTGTGCTTTCCCTCAGTGTTTCTATTTACCCCGCCGCCCCTCCCCAGGGCCACCGCCAGATGAAGTGCTCAGGAGCCCAGCTCTCGAGGCGCAGCAGGCTCTCCCTCAGCCGTAGCCAATGGTCCTCATCAGAATGGCAAAAGACCCAGACATCCCTGAACACAAGGAGAAAGGCTCTAGTGTTTCCATTTTGTCCATAATGTCATCGAGGGTTTGGGGTGGATCAGTCCCAGGAAAGGACAGTCAGTTTGAGAAGGAACCTAAAAAAATGTAAATTTGGGTACTTGGTGCAAAAACATGATTCTATCCAATTACACTCTTAAGCTTCTTTACTAAGGACCCAGATTACTTTATGCTGTGAGTTCTTTTTTTCCTTTTAAAATTTTATTTATTTATTTGACAGACAGAGATCACAAGTAGGCAGAGGAGGAGGCAGAGAGAGAGGAGGAAGCAGGCTCTGTGCCTAGCAGAGAGCTCGATGCAGGGCTCAATCCCAGGGACTGAACCAAAGGCAGAGGTCTTAACCCAGTGAACCACCCAGGTGCCCCTGCTGTGAGTTTTTTTTAAAGAAAAATGTGCATCTCTTATTTTCACATGAAAATGACTTTTTGAGAGAGAATAGTTCTTGAATATTAAAAAGTACAAATCAGAGTGAAGTCAGCCACACTGTCCAGAATAATTCCGTGTGATGGTGGAACCTGCGAGCCAGGCCATGCAAACCTTGCCGACTGTGCACCCCCATTTTATTTCAGATGATAGCACCATGCCGTGTGGTACAGAAAGCCCAGAGCCGGGGAAAATCTGTAGGCAAACTTTCTGAATACGATTCCGTTTGATGTTGAGGCTCCTGTCATCAAAACACAAATTTTCAAAAGCACGAATTCAAGCTGGAAGGCTGTTCAGAATATCACGTTCATACTCTATCATGGAAATACGAGGAAAGACTTGAACATCAGTCTCTGGGTCAGAAGGCCCAGGGGAATTTTTTTTTTTTCAAAAGGACCATTTTTTTTTTTTTTAATTGGATAGTGGGTATAATATGCTTCTATGGCCCTCTGTGCGTGCGCGCGCG